>NC_133771.1:92790824-92874223 GCF_003597395.2 Chelonoidis abingdonii
CACACTCACTCACACACAAACTCCACAATACAATCCACAAACTACAAAAACCTGCTCCTCCAACAGAACTCCCACTGAAACTCCCCTGTTAGCAGCTCTGTTTGCTGGCTCCTGTGCCGCTGCAGCTGTCTGTGATGTGGGGGAGGAGGAGGAGAATAATAGGGAGCAGAGCAAAAGGGACCATTTGACCTGAGTCCTCCCCCTTGAGAGGGCCCCCAAAATGATGAAAGGTAGGAGCTGGATCAGGGATACCCTTCCCGCTAGCAGTGGGACCAGAGCTCCAAGAGAGGCAGGACCAGGCATGGACTTCCAGCTGTCTGCAGGGCAATGTTCCCTCATCCCCTCAGGGAAGGTAGTAACCCCACAGGTCTGAGCCCTCCCCTCTCTTTTTAACTCTTTTGTCTCAATGGTAATGTTTTTTGGAAGGATGAGGGCCTCAATTTAAGATTTTGCCCAGGGCCTCCAAAACCTCTGTGCAACCCTGTCTAAATTTGGGTGCATTTTGAGAGTCTCACAACAATAGCTGTGAAACAGGAACTGATGATATTCATAATTTCTTCTTGCTTGTTTTGGAATGGTAACTTTCTGCGGATCAGACTGTTAAAATAAGACAGAGGAGTGGTGATTCTGAGCATGAATTTATAATTGTTCCTAGATGGAAGATGCTGCAAATGTTTGGTTTTGTATTAAAATAATTTTTAGAATTCTTGTGACTGTGTATTACCACAGTGATCGAGGAACAAAGCTACCAGTATCAAACTGAAGTTAAGTAAACTCCTTAATGCCAGTGTGTAAAGTGGCTGAAGATGTCAAATAAGAACGTACTCATGCTGTCTGATTCAGTTCTAATACCAATGAGCACACAAGCTCAAAGATTTAAGAAAAAAAATATGTACTTCTATTCATCACAGGCTTTTTTTGGATGTGATAGGGGCCATGTAACTAATTAGAATTTGATATGTTTCTTTCTTTCAGATTTACCACTGGATTATAGATTTACCCGATTTTCCTCAAATAGCTTGGAAATTGCTGGTTACTCTCCGAAACCTCCAAGGGCATTACTATCAGATGGTGAGCCAGTGACTACAAAATAAATCATATTTCACTTTTTTCTTACATACCCTTGCAGTCCTTAACTAACTGCTGTCACTTGCTAATTGGTGAAGATACCATGCAATGCTCCATAAAATCAAGTAATGAATTTAGAAGTGGACCCACATGCAGACTTGCATGTTACTATAGTACAACTGGAACAGAGAAGCACTGAGTACTTTTATGTACATCTTCCTACCAAGCTACCTGTCAGAAGTGCATTGAAACTAATTCATCCCAGATTACATGCTAAATTCACACCATTTTGAAGGACACTGTCTACATTCCCTATTTAAGGCCATGGCAACTTCCACTGCTACAGCAATTCGTGAGAGAGCTGATTGAGGAGGGCATAAAAATAGGACAAGAACACACAGTATCAAATGCTGTTTATGATTAAAATGTAATTTATACATAATATAAATTTATCTTTACTAACTCCCCCCATTATCACAGTATCTGAGTGATATAATACATCCAATCTATAATACATTTATTGTCTCAACACTTCTGGGAATGAGGGCAGTACTATTATCCCCATTTTAGAGATGGGGACTGAGGCACAGCAAGACTAAGGTCCAGATTTTTAAAGGTATTTAGGTATTGCTCTGCTCAGTGTTGCAAGTCTACATGACTTTAGAGCCTAAGTTTTATTTTCAAAAGTGACTAAGGCACTTAGCCTAAATTCCATTGATTTTTCAATGAGAATTAGTCTCCGAAGTCACTTAGGGCATGTCTAAACTGCAATTAGATACCTACAGCTGTCCTAGGCCAGCTGATTGGGCTCTCAGGGATCAGGCTAAAGGCCTGTTTAATTGCAGTTTCGACATTCAGGCTCAGGCTGCAGTCCAAGCTCTGAACCCTCCCACCTCACAGGGTCCCAGATCCTGGCCTCCAGCTCAAGCCTGAATATGTACACTGCAATTAAACAGCCCCTTAGTCTGAGCCCAAGTCAGCTGGCATGGGCCAGCCATGGGTTTTTAATTGCAGTGTAGACATACCCTTTTGACCAGATTTTTAAAGGTATTTAGGCATCTAAAGCTGCAGATAGGTGCCTAGTGGGATTTTCAAATGCACATTGGCACCTAACTCCCATTTATCTCAAGCAACCAGTATAGATTATACCAGTTGCCCTAATGAAATAAACTGCCCCATCAGTAGGAATTTTTTGCTGGCATAAATGAATTTACACTCAAAGTTTTGCCAGTATAACTGTGTTGATCATGGGTGTAATTTTTTCAAACTCCTAATGGACATAACCATGCTGGCAAATCTTTTAAATGCAGACCGGGTGCTAGGCTAGCAGCTGGACCATCCTTCTTCTCAGTCCAGAGTAACTAATTGATATGAGTGGAGTTACTTCAAATTTACCCTGGTTTAATAGCCCAGAATTTGGCCATTTATTTCAAAAGCAACGTGCCTGACTATCTATAACTCCTAGGCAAAGGCAGTAGCAGAATATCAGATAAACTTCCTTAGAGGATAGGATGGCTATTTCAATTAGCAATAATCTTTCACTTCTAGACTTCCTGTTTGAAACAAACAACTGTTACATTGTTATCTTATGTCTGCCTGATGGTCTATATGGAATAAATTAGTATCCTGACTCCAGTTCCCTGCATGTTTGCATTCCCACAGTATAGGACAGTTCAAATGCAGAAATCAGTACACAAAAAAAAGCATTACATCTTTGTTACACAGAAATCAGCCTGAACTATCTTGTTTCTATAACCTTTGTTTTAAATTTATCTACTCCAGTGTACCCACAAGATACCTGCGCCTTTTCAGTTGGCTGTGTGCTTAGCACTGATGGGTTACCTCAAGTTATACCTATAAAGAAAAAAATGAAAAGAGTTTTAAAAAATAAAGAAAACTAGAAATGTATCCCTTATAGGAAATATGGGTTATAACTAAAAGTGAGATAAGAGAGTTCTGGTCTCTAAAAGTGCCCTGCTGCTCCCTGTAACCTATAGGCTAAAAAGCTAGCAAGGCTGGGATGTTACTTGTTTCTCTTTAGCACCTAATAATCCCAGTAAAGGGAAGAACAATGATGCTCAGTCTTCTTCTCTCCCTCCAAGGGGTGAGATTTTCAGATGCTGTAAACTGGCATAGTTACTTTGGGCTGAGAATCTGGCCCCAAGTCTACATATTTTCTGTATTAAGTAGAGATGGACTTAAGTTAAAATCTCAGACCCAGAACTATGTGATTGTTTGAAATCCAAATCTGGATCCAGATACTGATTTTTCAAATGATTTCCAATTTTATGGGCCAAACCAGTATCCTAGGACCTTCAAGCTTTCCATGTTCTGATTTGAATTTTGTTGCATGGTTCCCTCTCCTGAGTTTTAAGCATATAGAGTTATAATCCTTAAAACAATCATTGAGTCTCAGTGTCTCAATGGATAAAAAGTATTTCCTCATCTAGGAAATAGTATGTGCCAGTTTCCAAACAACCTACGTGTGGACTTCACCGTAAGAAACACAAACCTCTGTGCAAATGTGGACTTGCTTAGAAAGAGAGGCAATGGTGGCTAATGATGGAGACTGACAACACCCATTCACTTGTGCCTCCTGCTGAACATGAGCAGATGTACACAATAGCAGAAGCAGTGGTGAAACAACAGAGAGTTACCGCTGAGCATGGCTTCAGCTATGGTTACATGGTGGAAAGAGAGAGGACCATACTGCCTTCAAGGCTAATGGTCTGGAGGTGGGAAGGAAAGAGTTTGAGCAGATGAACTTTGGGAAGGACAGTGGAAGCTCTGGAGAATAGAGAACTCTTGAGGGAGTGATATGTGAGATAAGAAGAAGAGAGTCATGGGACCCAGCGACACACTTTGGAGAATTTCTATTCTATTTCAGGTTTTGTTTTTTAACCCGTAACTTGTCAAATTTCTGTGGAATCCAGTATGAAAGAATACTGAAGAATGTTCATAAATGCAGTGTCCACAATACTGTCCTCAGTATCTGCAGGGGGACCCCAGAGTGATATGTTTTAATAGCTAATGAAAATTAAAGTATCTGGTTGTATGAACTTGAAAGTCACAGCTTTGCTAAATAAAACCTTTGTCAACATTTGTTTTGGTATAAACAATGTCCGTTTGAATTTGAAAATAAAGATAATTTATTTCTGAACAATCTTCTCTGAATTCATGGTACTTGGTAACCTAGCAACAACAAAAGAAAGATGAAATTGTTAAAAAAAAATGCAAGTAGATTTAAATGCTACAACCCTAACATGGCACAAATTGTCGTGCTCAAAATGAATATCTGGATGAGCCAGTGACCAAGGCTGTCATAGCTTCCTACTCAGATTTGAACCTTAGCGTTCATAACTGAGAAACTAGCATGAACCCCTCTAAACTCAATTTACCAGCTTAGATCTGATCTCACTGACACCAGCCAAGTGATTTCCAGGACTTGGCTCCCTCTCAGGTCTCCCAAAACCTTCTCTGGGGGACCCCAAGACTCAGAAGCCCTGAGCCTTACACCAAAGGGAAAACAAACCTCCTTCCCTTGTCCTCGTTATCTCATTCCCCAGCTTCCCTCCCTGGTATCCTGGGCCGTATACTGTACGTTATATAACTCCTCTGGAATCAAAACCGACGAGCAGGCAATTTACATTCCCCCCTCCTTCTTCCTTCGGGTCTAAGCAGTTACCCAACCTAAGATCAAGCTAGACACAAGAGCATTTCCCCCTCCTCGTTCCTTAGGCCTGTAACAACGAGAAAACTCAAAACAGGTTTTAAAAGAACCTTTAATATAAAAAGAGAAAGACATACAATTTCTCTGTATCAACAATGGAACAATACATACGATCCACTTGACTTAAAAGACCAAAAATGAAAACATAAACAATAGAAAAGGATAAACAGCCATTCCCAACAAAACAATACAATTTAAAGTACTTATAGCCAAATACACATAAAGACTCCACCAGCCAGATACACAGATGCAAATACAGCAAAACAATTTAAAAGACTATACTTTTGCTTCCTTTGTACTCACAACTTGAAACTGAAGATTGGAAGTTTGAAGATAGAAAGAACCCTCTCATAGCTAAGAGAGCACAGAACAGAAAAAGACCCAAACATTCCCTCCCTTGAGCTTTGAAAAATCCTGTTTCCTGATTGGTACTCTGGTCAGGTGTTTGGTTCTCTTTGTTAACCCTTTACAGGTGAAAGAAACATTAACCCTTAGCTATCTATTTATGACAAAGGCCCAGTGGCCACCAGTGCAAAATAATACCTAAGAAAAGTCAGTTTTAACTTCATAAATTGAACCCACTCATTGTTGCTTATTGAATTAAGACTTGTTTCTGGTAACTAAAGTTTTATTGGAGAAAACCTTTCAAATTCTTCTTCATTTGTTTTTCCACCACATCCATTCCTGGGCACAACAGGTTCTTTGGTTGTTGAGAGCTCCTGAGTTCCCCAGCTATAGAGTTTGCCCTGCAACTTGAGCGGAAAGCATGCTCTCAGGCAGCAGCATCCAGACCAACTCCTAGGGGAATTTCCAAGGGCAGAGCCCATGGCCCAAATGCTCAATTGCAAGTGTATAAATCTAGAATATAGCAATGCAAGTCAAAGCTGAAATTGACCCACCACCTCTGCCCAGCCCATCTATCATACTTGGGAATTGAGCTATGGGCTATTATGTAATGGGACTACAGCATATGATCAGGGTCTGTCCATGTCCCAGTGGTGTTGGGTTTCTATCCATTGATGAACGTGTTGTATAGTCCAAAGATGTATTCCTGGCTGACAGCTCAAAAACTGAGGAGCCGGGAGATGAGTCTTAATCAGGCTGATGGTTACTACCTCTCCATTACATTCAGGGAAAAATGGAAGAGGGAAACGTTAACCTTTTCACCTTGACCAAATAATGTTGCTCCTTACTTGTAATAAAATTTAAAGGAACTGTGTTCTGACGTCTAGTCTCTGGGCCTGGCACAGGCTGGATCAGCCCAGCCTGCAGCCACTTTACGCACCATGTAATCATTGGCTATGACTAGGTCACCAGTTAATGAGATGGCAGTAAATCAAAGTAATTAGCCTGCCTTTTCCATAGGGAAACAGCACTTCTTCTATAAGCAATGTCAAAGAAACCCCAGCTCTTATTTCTGGGAGCTCTAATCTCAGGGATCCTGAAACTAGCACAGGGTATGATAACTTCCCACTGACCTATTAAAAAAAAAGAAAAGAAAAGGAGCTTCCATGTCTGGCCTTTTCATGAAGTTTCTCTCAACCCTGGGAATGCAGTTACATGTCCTGAGTTTCATAAAACTGTTATCCAATTTGTACCCCTATACTGCCAATAGGGAGAGAGGACTTTACTTTCATCACCACACCCTTATTCAAAAAACACTTAAATATCTTTACAAACAATAATGTGTAGCCTAAATAGTGTTGCTCTACCTTTAAATTTCATAGATTTAAGATTAAATAATGTGTCAAAACACATGAAATTAAAAGCACAAAGTTAGTAAAGAGATGCCAGCAACCAGAGCCGAATTATTTCCCACCCTGAACATCAATATTGAACTGTCACCACATAGAAGAGGAATGCAGCAAGTGTAAATATACTTCTTCTGTGCATAGTGTGTATGTTCATCAGTATATTGTGTTTAATGAGTTTCATTCATACCACTTTTTAGAAAGAAGGCATTAACCTCTGATACAAAATAAGAAATAGCCTACAAAATACAACATAGCAGCTATTGATTTGCTATGAAGATGCTGTTTCCCTAGGCCGGGAATCTTTATGAAGTACTCTTAAGTCCAGTGCTTTGAAAACTGCATATGTTGGCAAAATTTGCGCAAAAGCAGTGCCTCAAGGCAGCCAGCTGCTATTCAGTCCTACAGAAGGAACAGTATGGTGTTAATATAGAAATTGCTTTGCTCACTTGGCAGATTAAATGCCTGATTTTTCAACCAGGATAAATTACTTGTTATGCACATATATGGAGGAAGATTGTAATTTCGTTTTAACTCAGTTAGCATTAAGAACTGAAAGGAGACTAGATCAGGATGTCTACAGCTAGCTGGCCCCAACCTTTCTCCACCCCCTTTTCAGAGCGTAGAAAAGTGATTGGAGATAAAAATTGAGGTAGAAGTTGGAATTAATCTGCAAAATTGTTATCTTGAACTATTACCCACATGTAAGCAACCCCAGCAAATTGTGAAATATTTTTAATGGTGCCGGAAGGATGTGAGATTGATAGGAACATTGAGGCCCGCTCTTTCCTACAGAACAGCTACAGACATGCTGCAGCTGTACAGGCTTCTCTGTGCACTATGCCAATGTGCCTCACCTCTAACCTAGAGAAATAACTTCCAGGAAGGGAAGTACACTATGTGTTGTTATTGCCCATCCAGTCCTTACCCTCTGTGTAGGCTGCCAATTATTTTGGTGTGTTTGCCTACCTGCCCATCAGAACTGCATGAGGACCACTCTCTGCCAACCTGAGCTGGATTTGACCTGCACATGTAAGGGTCAGAGGCTCTAAATATTCTGTTACCAATCCCTGGAGCTACCCAGACGCCTGTAATAAACTGCTTTTCTGAGTAAGTGGAACATCTGACAGCAGATCTGAGATGTCAGTGAACCACAGGAAATATCCGTGTAAACCCAGAGGTTTGTATTTCATGTCCCTCTTTTGCAGGAAGCAAATATTGCTTTTATTTTCATTTAGCATAAACAGTCTAAATAAATAGGAATAGTGATTAAAAACAGGATAATGAAAAATAAGTTGAAATCCAGGAAATTAGACAGACTCTGGTATTGCCATTATAAAAAAAAAAGTTTACCATTGTACAATTTAATTGCTTCTTTATAGCACAGGTTGAGGAATCTTCCATGCATAGCTCCAGGTATTAAAGCAAGCAATACCGCCAGCGTGCCTGATCATTTGCTTGAGTTTATGGCAAAGGTCTGGGGTAAATCTGTTCAGGATATAGTGGATACCCATGGTATCTCTTTGACAAGCACCGCAAGACCACGAAGATTTCAGAATTGACCAGATGTTATTGTTACTATAAAGACTAACCTCTGAAGCCGTATAAGCACTATAACAAAGCTATTTTAATCAGAACTACCCCGGAGATCCCACCTGCTTCCTGCTCACCCTCGCAGAGTTCATACATGGTTTTCTCTAATGCTGTTGTAACACAGTTTAAAATGCTTGTTGTGTAGATAAAAGCCACTTTAAAACCATGCTATGGTTTTGGTCCACTTGTCCAAATTAGAGGGTGGAACACACAAAATGGCAATGGCACAACTGGAGATACAAATTTATAAACATTATATAGAATTCTCAGCTGATCTGATCAGACCAGATTCTATCAAGCAGTCAGAAAGTTACCTATTTTGGGGGTTAGCACTAATACTATCTCTATACAGAACAACGACATTGATTTTTTTTCTCCTAATAAGTTACAGTACAAAGTAACCAATCATGAAATAGTTTATCCTTGCCAGAGAGGAAAAAAATTGGGTGCCTATGCCCAAAGCTTCTGTGGATGAGATTTTCAAAAGCATCTATGTTATGTAGAAATTGACTTTCAAAAGGACATGTTCTCCTAAATCACTAGTGCAATTCCAAAAAGTCCACCCTCTATGCCTAGCAAAACGATAGTAAAATTTTCAGAGGTTTTTTTAAAAGTCTAAGAAAAGCCTTTCATCAGCGGTCATGAATACAATGAGTGGATCATGCACCAGTCTCTGCACTGGCCTTGACGGTATATTCTAACTCTTCTCTTGCTGTGCCTCAGAATTATAATTGAGAGCTGTAGTTTCCACCCACTATTGCTTTACTGTAGCGTAACCTGAGCCAGTGTGCACAACCATGCACATCATTCAAAATGAGCCATCATATGTGATAGCAAACATGCCAATGCAGTTTTGAACTATGTGGACAGAGGCATTTTATCACAGAATATGGAGATGATAAACCTTCTTTATATGCTATTGGGCAGATCACACCGAGAATATGGCAACTAGATTCCAGGGCAGCAGCCAGAGCAGCTGCAGCAGTGATGGAGAGAGCTAACCGGGCTGAACATCCATTTCCTGCCACTCCCTGATGTGGCTCAGCTCACTCATACATACGGCAGGGGCCCCCATCACCTGAGAACCCAGAGACTGCAGCAGCATTGGGCAAGATCACCCCTTCACCACCTACAGAGCAGCCTCCTGTGTCATCATGCGTGTGCCCTGCTCATTGCTGTTCACTGGGTGGCCTGATTGCTGTCAGGGAGGTACTTGTGGGATGCAAGTGGGTAGGTGATGTGAAAATGGAATGGAAGCATGGCTTGGCGAGTGGGCAACCATTTAAAAATGGCTGAGGATTGAGGGTCAACAACAGATAACATTGGTGGGCAGGGGGATGGCTTGTATATATTTTGGTTAAAATAATGAAAACAATGTATGCCTATCATAAGCCTGCTCACTTTGAAGGGTGTGTTTTGCCTGTTTTCCCCAAGCTTTTGTTCTGCCTTTTACAGACTACATGGAAAGTCCCTAGCACACTGTGGACCCTACTGTCAGCATGCCTCTGTGGGGCCAGTCAAAATGACAAATTCAGGACAAACTGCCGAGAAATAGGTTTATTCTATCATTAGATTATACCAAGCCAGGAAGCAGGGCTGGCTCCAGGCACCAGCTCAACAAGCAGGTGCTTAGGGAGGCCAACGGAAAGGGGCAGCACATCCCGGTTCTTTAGTGGTAATTCAGTGGTGGATCCCTCAGTCCCTCTCAGAGGGAAGGACTGGTGCCAAATTGCCACCGAAGGATGAAGTGGTGGCGGTAGAGATCCCACGGAAGTGCTGCCGATCGCGAGTTTGGGTTTTTTTTGTTTGTTTTGTTTCGCCGCTTGGAGCCGGCCCTGCCAGGAACAAAAATGAACTTCTGTCTCACTACACTGGTTAAAAAGAAGTCAAAAATGCAGTCTTCTTAGGCATTCCAGCCCTTGGCTCACACCCAGAAACTGGACTATATGATAAATAGTTGCTGAAAACCAATTTAATCAGATATAGAGTCCTTCCAATCCCAAGAGATCAGCCACTTAGGTCGATATATAACTCACATCTTACCCAATAATCATGCTGATGCCAATCATTTAGTAACTAAAAACTAAAGGTTTAATGATAAAAGAAAAGAAGCAACATTATAAATTATTAAGAGATCATATACATACAAGTTATTTTTCAGTGTTGGTAGATCAGAATCATAGAAATGATGGAATAAACTGCTAGCTTGCAAAAGTCTCTGTGTAACTTACCCAAGCATACTGGAGATCATCAGTCCTTGTTCAAAGCTTCCTTTTTAGAAATCCAGTTCACAGAAATAAAGATAAAATGGAACTATCTCAGGGGTTCTTTTATATCGTTTGTCACGTTCATAGAATTTTACTGTCTCAAACAAAGTTCACAACCTGTGTTTGTGGAACGTTACTAGCCACAGATGGACTCCAGGGTCACATGAACATATCACATGTCCTTACATGGTTTGATGACTCACAGGGGCAACTATTGCCCATATTCTTGCTGAGGCGTCCACCGGAAGGCTTATTGGACGGGTATGAGTTTCTTCTATGGCCCATAGTTAGAGTGGTGTCCTTAACTGGCCATCAACACATAGTTGTCTGGCCTTGATGTAAATCTATCTGGTGGATGTCACCCAGGAATACAGCACATGCAATGTTCCCTCTAATTTTTTCCATTTATGTGCTGGATAAATTTTGTTAAGTGCATCAAAGTATATGCGGCTGTGTGCTACCAGTAGAAATCAAAACCCTAGACAAAATATATAGTTTTAAAAAGTTACCTTAGGGATAATTACTCCAGCCAGGACAGATTAGGCATTTTAGAACTCACTACTTAAAGAATTAAATTTAAGTGTAAGAGAAATAAAATTATTCAGGCTGTCGATTAATTGCAGTTAACTCACATGATTAACTCAAAAAAATTAATCACGATTAATCTCACTTACAACAATAGAATACCAATTTAAATGTATTCAATATTTTTGGCTATTTTTCTACATTTTAAATATTGATTTCAATTACAACACAGAATACAAAGTGCACAGTGCTCACTTTATATTATTTTTATTACAAATATATCCATTGTAAAAATAATAAACAAAAGAAATAGTATTTTTCAATTCACTTCATACAAGTACTGAAGTGCAATCTCTTTATCATGAAAGTGTAACTTACAAATGCAGATTTTTTTTTGGTTACATAACTGCACACAAAAACAAAACTGTGTGAAAATTTAGAGCCTACAAGTCCACTAAGTCCTATTCCTTATTCTGCCAATTGCTAAGACAAACAAGTTTGTTTACATTGACAGGAGATACTGCTGTCTGCTTCTTATTTACAATGTCACCTGAAAGTGAGAACAGGCATTCGCATGGCACTTTTGTAGTCAGCATTGCAAGATATTTTCATGCCAATATGCTAAACATTCATATGTCCCTTCATGCTTCAGCCACCATTCCAGAAGACATGCTTCCACGCTGATGATGCTCATTAAAAAAATAATATGTCAATTTCATTTGTGACTGTATTCCTTGAGGGGAGAATTGTACGTCTCCTGCTCTGTTTTACCCACATTCTGTATATATTTCATGTTGTAGCAGTCTCGGATGATGACACAGCACGTTCATTTTAAGAACACTTTCACCACGGATTTGACAAAATGCAAAAAAGGTATCAATATAAGATTTCTAGAAATAGCTACAGCACTCGACCTAAGGTTTAAGAATCTGAAGTGCTGTCCAAAATCTGAGAGGGAAGAGGTGTGGCGCATGCTTTTAGAAGTCTTAAAAGAGCAACACTTTGATGTGGAAAATACAAAACACAAACCACCAAAAATAAAAATCAACCTTCTGCTGGTGGCATCTGACTCAGATGATTAAAAATGAACATGTGTCGGTCTGCTCTGCTGTGTATTGTTATCGAGCAGAACCCGTCATCAGCATGGACACATCCTGTGGCATGGTGGTTGAATCATCAAGGGACGTATGAATCTTTAGCGCATCTGGCATGTAAACGTCATGCAATGCCGGCTACAACTGCTTGTAAAGTTTACCTGAGTGTGAGTGCAGTTTGCACTTCCCAGTGGATGACAGTGTAGCCAGTTAAAGACATCACAGTTTGGACGGTGGGAGAGAAAGTTGAGGGCATAGTTTAAAAAATAAGGTATGATCAAGTTGCGCTAGCGTGAGAAGCCATACACTGATCAGTTCTGTGCTGTAGCAGGAAATGTTCTCCCTGTGGAACTAGAGGACAACCCTAGAGTGATGCTTGCAAGCAGAAAAGGTGCATTTTAGGGTTTCAAGTAGAGGCCAATCCCAAGAGAAGGAGGGAGCAAGAAACAGGAGAGCGGGCACAAGAGAGCTAAGTGCTGCAACAACTGTCATACAAGGAAACAAGGGGCAGATTAAGGCTAAATGTAGGCCTGGTTCACGGTAATATAAAAGTAACAGAAATGACTTTGATGACCAATATTGTCTTGAGAAGGCCACACATTGTGGATCAGAGCAGCACCAGCACCTGACCACCTACAGCGACTGTTGAGCACAGGAGGAAGAATTCACTAGCAAATGTTCACATGACCAGGGGCGGTGAGTTGTATGAGCCCATTGTGCCCAGGCTCCAGCAAATTCAGGGCCAGGGGGGACCTGCTCCATCAAAGCTTGGAGCCGGGTTTCTCCCCCGCGCGCCTCCTGCGAGCGTCCCTGCCTGCTCTGGGCAGCAGTTGGCTGTCCCCTGCAGTTCTGCACTGCGCTCCCTCACCAGCCACAGCCGGCTACAAGGGAGCAGCGCCGAGGGCAAGCTGTCGTGGCTGCTGCACCTATGAAGGGAGGAGGTGAATGGCAGCGTCCCCCCCGTAGGCATCTCTGAGTTGACTTACGGGGCGCTTATCCTGGCTGGACCTCCTGAGCAGCAGTCTGGGAGACTTGGATGAGTTTCATGCCAGAGAGGGGCCTTCCTCCCCCAGAGGTCACTGCTGCGGGTGGGGAGAAGGCTGGAAATAGTTCTTCTCTCTGGCCCCCCACCCCAGCTCTGGGGCAGCCTGCCTGCAGAATCGCAAACTCCTCATCTCTGGCCCAGCCCCCCACCCCGCACCCCAACCCTCTGTCCCAGCCCTGAGCCCACAACCAGCAGTCAACCCCGCCTCCCGTACCCACTCCTGCACTTCAACCACCTGTCCCAGCCCAGAGCCCGCATCCAGCACCCAAACTCCATCTCAGAGCCCGCATCCCTCCCGCATCCAAACTTCCTCCCAGAGCCCCCACCCCAAACCTCCTCCTGCCCCCAAACTCCCTTACAGAGCCTTAGGCAGGTGTGTGTGAGGGGGGGGCACTTGGACCCATTCTGGGCACCACCAAAAATTATACAAACCTGCTGCCTTGACCATGCCGTGACAGAACTTTGAGAAACTGTGACAGGATGCAGACTAGCTGATTCATCCACACTCTTCCTGTATCTTGAAGCCTTTTCAGGGGTTTATGTCAAACAGCTGTGCCAAGGACATGATGCACTACTGTGCCCTCTTTACCATTGCAGTCCTCCTGCCCACAGTTGGAGAATGTCCACGTATGGACAAGAGGGCCTCCATGGCACCCCGCCCTCACTCAGCAGCTTTTTTACCTTCCTGTGACTGAACTTGCTGGTGTTGCTGTTTCACTCCTTCACTGAAATCTGCTGTAGTTTATCTCTACATCTGACTTACTACCTATCTGCAGGCCTTAGCTTCAATCATCGGAGAGAACAAGCAGGAAGAAAAAGAGGGAAACAAAGCTGAGAAGTGGCTCAATTTACACAAAAAGAAGAACCATCGGGGAAGGTTTCTAGTGTTCCCCCTTCCAGCTAACAGTACTACTGCCTTGGCCACCATGGAATAGGGCAAAAAGAGGCTAAGCTAGAAGAGTTTGAAGAGTATGTGAGACAGAGAAGATGGAGAAAGGTAAGCAATTACTTCTTTATTTTCATGTACGTGTTTTTACAGCTCCATCGGTGTTCCTGGCAATTTACAGAGAAATAAAAATCCAGGGTCCAGATTCTCCTGTATGGGCTGGCTGCTTTGTCACACCGATAGTAAGGTCTGGTCTTAACCAGTCCTAGGAAGATCATCTCAAGAGGTGCACAGCTCCTGCAGAGACTCGAACATTACTCACCCTCCTTGTATTGACATAGCACAGGAAAGGGGGTCTGGCCAAGATGCCCCTAGTAAGGCTGAGGATTAGAATAACTTCTTGTAAAGAGCAGCCTTCAGGTTGTGCTAACACAATGCAGAGGGAATAGCCTATGGAGAGCAGCACCTGGATCAGGGGAGTGCAAAGGCAACCTTTAAGCTGTCTTTACCTCCCTCCCTCTGATTTGCACTCTACAATTTGGTCGCAAAAAAAGCTGTGGCCCAGTGTCCCTTCCTGACAGGATTTAGCAATATGAGTTAAGATATTATAAG
The DNA here is from genome assembly GCF_003597395.2 of Chelonoidis abingdonii. Classification (NCBI taxonomy): domain Eukaryota; kingdom Metazoa; phylum Chordata; order Testudines; family Testudinidae; genus Chelonoidis; species Chelonoidis abingdonii. The sequence continues at coordinate 92,805,396 of NC_133771.1, forward strand.
GCAGGGACTGGCAACCTTTGGCACGCGGCTCGCCAGGGTAAGCACCCTGGTGGGCTGGGCCGGTTTGTTTATCTGCCGCGTCTGCAGGTTCAGCCAATCACAGCTCCCACTGGCTGTGGTTTGCTGTCCCAGGCCAATGGGGGCTGCAGGAAGCGGCATGGGCCAAGGGATGTGCTGGTCGCCGCTTCCTGCAGCCAGTGGGAGCCACAATCAGCCAAGCCTGCGGACACGGCAGGTAAACAAACTGGCTCGGTCCACCAGGGTGCTTACCCTGGTGAGCCGCAAGCGAAAGGTTGCTGATCTCTGTTATAAGGAATGATCACATCTATGAAAGGGAAGGAGGAGGGAGTACAAGGATTCTAGCACAAAGATATACAGTTGCTTTGGTTATTTAATGTGAGGGTTTTGTACCTTTCTATTTTATTTTTCAATATTGCTCATAGGCCTCATGGTAGATGTACTTTAAGCTGAAAGTGGAGCCAAGGCAACTCACATCAGGAAGGAGGTACTTGGAAGAAGACACTAGGACACATATAGGAGAAAGAAGCGAAAGGTCTGGGTAGTTGTGTGGCTTGGGCAGCAGGAATGACAAAAAGGTTGGGGGTGTAACATGATGACTTGCCCATGGGCTGGAGGGCCAGGGGCTAAGCCAACCCTGATTACAGAACTATCCCCAGCTCTCAGGAATCAGGGCCTTCCAGTAAAAAAAAGAACCATGTTTAAGTGCTGACACTTAAGGTGGGGGAAAGAGCTGGAGGGAAGAGACTGCAAGGATCAACAAGGCTCCGCCAGGGCCCTGGCTCAGCACAGGAGAGTCAGAGCAGGAAAGGCAGCTGACAGCATGGAGGAAAGCTCTCCAGGCAGGGAGGCTTTGGAGAGACCTTGGGTAACCAGAGAAGAGACTTGGAGACCCAGAGACAAGGTAGGAAATGGCTGAGGGAAAACTTGGGTAAACGGCAGTACAGGACCCTGGGCTGGAACCCAGTGTGCAATACAGTTTTGCTTTCCACAGTATCGTTTAGGGAAACAGTATCTCAAAATGTATTAAATTTCAATAGGACCTTTCCAAAGGTAAATAGAACAATGTAACCAGAGGGGGAGAGAAATTATGACATTTTTGGATGAAATTTGAAAGTAGAGGGGGAGATGGGTGATGCAGAGACACAGAAAATCTGTCAGAGATGACAGGAGCCACACCAAGGAGGACACCAGCACTGAGCAAGGCGAGATTGTGTCAAATCTCAGAGAAGAGGCCTGTGCTGGCAAAGGGGTGTCAAAAAAGACATGGTTCAGATTCTGAGCTGTTCTCTGCAGTGCAGCCCTTGGCTGGGAGAAGTAGGAAAGTAGCTGTGAGCTGAATATTTTGTCTCTTCAAGTCTGGAGATAGCTGGAGACTAGACTGGCTCTCAGTGAAGAGTAGCCCTAGAAGCTTCTCTATTTTTTTCTTACTTCAGCAGCTCACTAGCCATCCAGCAGCCTAGAATAGTGCAGTGGCTCTCTGGCTACTCATTCACCAAACTGCCCCTCTGTCACATTCCAGGGTGCAATCCAAACCAGTGAGCAGTTATGTCACTGCCTGCCCTGCAGCCTTGAGTGCCTCAAAGTGCTTTACCAGTGTAGCTTCCAACCTGGGCTGCCCACAGACAGCCTGCTAGCATGCAGGCCACACTCGGAATGTCTGTGTATAAGCCACAGTGCTGGTCCAGCAACTCTGACCCCCGTAGCCTGTCAGTAATTCACCAGTCTGACTTCCACCAGCCTTGGTTACTACTTGCAGGGTGACCCCAATGCACTCCCCATCCCGAATTTCCCCAAAAATGTGTGTTCTGCACTGTCCAGCCATCTCTTGGGGAGTTCAGAGATTAAAGGTCCATTGCCCTGTAAAGGGTCAATAATCAAAGTTTGCTACTTACCTGGAGTTACCCAAAGGGTTCAGTTTAAACACTGCACTGGATTGGTTTAGATTAAAAATAAAACAAGTTCATTAACAAAAGAAGATAGGATTTTAAGTTGAATACAAATATAAGCTGTTAGGATATAGATATTCAGGCCTGTCTGCAAAGGCCTATACTTTAAGACTTTAGGTGTATTCTTATCACTTAGCTAGTTATAGAGGTATAAAAGAAAGAATCAAAAATCACTGTCTATGTAGTGGCCTTCTCTTACTGTGACAGTCTGAGGCCTGGTTCTTCAGCAGCCATAAACTGGGAAATGTATGGTCACGTCCTCACATTCCAAACTAGTCATATTAAAATAAGGCAATCTGGGATGTTAGGAAGGTGATTCGATCTATCACCTCCAGAGAAAGGGAAGAGCCTAGAAGATGTAAAAGGAAACTCATTCTGATCGCATCCTGTCTGGCAAGAACTCACTTATCAATAGACACAGCTGGAGAACCCTTATGTCTGTATAGATGTAGCTGTGAAATCCTTACTTCTGTATTGTTTTGTATGTTTATTTGCAAGGTCTCTGTCTGGTTCTGTGATTGTTTCTGTCTGCTGTATAATTAATTTTGCTAGGTGTAAACTAATTAAGGTGGTGGGATAATCATTGGTTAGCCAATACGTTAGGATTGGTTAGGTAAATTTTAGTAGAATGATTGGTTAAGGTATAGCTGAAAATATTATTATATAAATTAGGGGCAAACAGGAAGTAAGTTGGGATTCGAAAATAAGGAAAAGGAACTTGAATTTAAGCTTGCTGGAAGTTCACCCCAATAAACATCAAATTGTTTTCACCTTCGGACTTCGAGTATTGATGCTCTCTGTTCATGCGAGAAGGACCAGGAAAGGGTAAGAGTGAAGGAATAAACTCTCTAATATAAGGCATTAAAGTCAGAAATGGTTACAAGAGAAATTAAAATAAAATGCTTCATAGTAGCTAAACTTAATGAGCTAGAATTGGTTCAAGGTAAAATCCTTACCATAGTTTCCCAGCAGCAAGACTGACCAAATTCTCAGGTCAGGATCCCCAGCCTCTCCTCCCGCAGCCCAAGACCAAAGGGCTGGTTCCTTTCTCTTGTTAAGTGTATGTGTGAAAGAGATCATTTGATAACTAATAACTTGGCGGTCAATGATCTCATGGTGAAATGTATGTAGTAAAATTATATGTAAAGTTCTGAAACCCCCTGTATAATGTACTTAGGGCTTGGCTACACTGGCGCTTTACAGCGCTGCAACTTTCTCGCTCAGGGGTGTGAAAACCCCACCCCCTTGAGCACAGCAAGTTACAGTGCTGCAAAGCACCAGTATAAACAGTGCCCCAGCGCTGGGAGCGCAGCTTCCAGCGCTGTAAGCTAATCCCCACGGGGAGGTGGAGTACCTGCAGCGCTGGGAGAGCTCTCTCCCAGCACTGGAGCTGCGACCACACTCACACTTCAAAGCGCTGCCGCGGCAGCGCTGTGCAGCTCTAAGTGTAGCCATACCCTGGAAGTAGACATGGGTTCATTCCAGGCTGTGTCATTGCCTCATGAGCCTGCAGCCCTTGACTGTGGCTGGTCTCTTCATTGTGCTAATAGTGTTGTGAAATCCAACAGAGCTGCAGGACCTACACAAATATTTGTCTCCAGAAGTTAGCTAATCTTTTCAATACAGCAGCGAATCAGACTTCCCACTATGAATAACCTGATTAAAATCAGAAACTACAGCTTTTACATTTCTATAACAAGAAGCCTAAGAAATACTTTACAGACTGTGCAGTGATCAATGTCACTCACCCACTATTAAAATGCAACCACCTCTGGTGAAGTTCAGCAATCATTCTACCTTAAGCAACATCACAGAGTAGATTTCTGTCGAAGAATATCCTCTGGGAAAATGTAGGAAAACAGAATGTATTTATTCAGTTACCCTACCAGAATGTGGTCAGGAAAGAGTCTTTTCACATGTACAGTAAATTATGTGATCTTGATCCCACTAGAAGAGCCTGAGAGTGATAAAATTTTCAGCCCTCCAGAGCTGAGAAATACTGGAGAATCTGCAACCAAACACAGCTTGAAGAAGCAAGACTACAATTCCAAAGTATTTATTTTATCCTCAATTTTATTATGTATATAGTACACAATAAACACGATGCCATGTAGGTCTGATTCAACTAAGATGACACAGCTTCAGGCATACATCGGGGAACAGATGTATAACTTGTCATCCAAACACTGAATATGAGTTTTAAAAAATTCGCTGTTGGAGTGAACTTTTGGTTTGTTTCTTTGTTGGCTTAGGGAGGTGGCTCTTGGTTTTGGATGAGAAATTCTACTTCATCCACACAGTATGGTGACTGCCAGAGATGGATATTGAGTATGAATGGATTGAACTTTGCAGTTTAACATCTATGTTGTTAGGTGTCATTGATCAAATTAAAGTGATCAAAAATTCAATATGAGCAATGTAGTGTTGACGTCTCAAATTTTGGCTGCAATAACCCAAATTGCTGTGATCCAGGAGCTGAATCTTGGTTTTTGTGGTGCTTCCGCTCCAGGACCCATCAGGGTCTGGAATGTTATGTTGTAAGTAGGAGTGGTGGCCACGCTTGTTTTCTGCTGGTGCCATAGAATTTGGGAGTGAAGGTCAAAAGTCGATTCGATCCAATAGGAGCCATGTGTTGGATCTGGAATTTTGTTTCGGGGCAGAGGCCAGTCCTCGCTTACAGACAGCCCCACAACCTGAAGCAAATACTCACCAGCAACCACACAAAAAAACACTAACCCTGAAACCAAACCCTGCAACAAAAGCGGATGCCAACTCTGTCCACATATCTATTCAAGGGACACCATCATAGGATCTAACCACATCAGTCACACCATCAGGGGCTCATTCACCTGCACGTCTCTAAGGTGCCACAAGGGCTTCTCCTTGTTTCTGGGATTTTGTGGCACCCATGTACCAGAATGCAACAGGGTCCAGAATTTTTAGGTGCAGTAGGAGTGTAGACTTGTGTTAGAAGTTAGACCTTGGACGCCTAGGCCCAAAACCTGGTTGAATCAAGAAGGACTGGGGAGCTGCGGGTGGGATTTTGCAAGGCTTAGCCTCCCCGCATTCCTGGGGGTCTGGATGTGGTGGTGGTGGGGCACTAGGAGCAGCTAGACTTGGTCTCTGTGTGGGGATCTGGGTAGACCCAAAGGAGCTGGAGTTGTGTCCCCTGCTGGCCCTGGGGGCGGCATGTGTCTTGTTTGTGCCGCACCTCGCAGGGAGGAAGCGCCATGCACGGCTCAGCAGGGGTGGGGTCATGCTCTGCTCTCCAGCCAGGAGGGAGGATGTCCGGGCCCAGGCGGCGGGAGGGGGTGGGCGCGGGGGGCTCCCTAGCGTTTCCCCTCCCCAGCCGCACTACGTGACGTTGCGGTTTCCTCCCTCTGCTCTAGCGGCGCTCGGGTGTCCCGGCGGCGCCTGCACATCCCGGCTCCGCGCCCGGCCCCAGGCGCCTCAGTCCGCCCCGCGCGGGGATGGCCCGGCCGACTAAATGAGCTGGGCGCGTCCGGAGCGGCTCCCCCTGCGGCTGCTGGGCGCTGCCGCCGCGCCGGGGCCGGGCTGAGCAGAGACTCGGGGGCGAGGTAAGGGTTGAAGGGGGGTGGGAACTCGCCCCTGGGCTTGGAAGTGGAAACTTCCTGGGAGTCAAGCGTCCGGCTCCGCCGCGGGCGGGGGGCTCCGCTTGTCTCCCGGCCCCTGCCCCCCGTGCCCCTCGCAGCTGCTGGGGGTGGGGGGCTGGGGGCCGCGGGGGCAGGCAGGGACTGGGGCTGGAGAAGATCGGATCCATTGTCCCGGGAGAAGTGCAGGGGCTCTCGAGCCGCCCTAACCCCACGGCAGCCGCTGCTGCTCCGGGGCGTCGGGCAGTGAGTCCGGGCGAGGGGCTTGTTGTGGGGATCGGGAAGAGTTCACCAAAGTGCGTGAGCCGTGCTCCGTTGGGATGTGTTGTGCACTGCAGTGCCGGGACACGTGTGCGGCTGAGCCTGACCGAATCCTGGTTCTCGTCCAGCCTGGAGCTGAGCCCCCTCCCCCCAGCGTAGGCAGCAATTGCATTTCCGAATAGTTCTGTGCAGCCAGGAGTCCTGTGGCCTGTTTTCTTTTTGACGAAGTGCTTCCACTCAGTGGTCTCCCTCTGCCAGGAAATGTAAGGGGGATTGACACATCCAGAGAGAGGGATGGGTTGCTTTGTTTTTCATCTGCAGAGGTGCTGCGGCCACTAAAGTGACCTACTGACTCCGATGTGGCTCATCACCTTTGGGAATCAAGCCAGTAGAATTTGAATAGAAATGTCAGTTTTCCTTACCTGTCTAAATCAGTTTGCAACAAACCACTTGGGAAGTGATCCTGAGGGTCAGCGTCCTCTCAGTGGTCTACTCCAGTGGTTTTCAACCTTTTTTCATTTGCGACCCCCTAAAAATTTTCGATTGGAGGTGCGAGGCCGTTTGGAAATCTTAGACCTACTCTGCGGACCCTCAGAGTTGAAAACCACTGGTCTAGTGAATGGCTGCTCATTACCACTTGAGACATTCAGCACCTTACACAATTGGACTGTATTAGAGAACTGTTGAGTGGTTAGGTGGGAACAAAATGACTAAAAGTAGTACAAAAGCTTTAAACTTTGGAGCTTTGTGCTCTTCTGTAGCACCAAGAGCCCCCAAGCTCTTTACAGACACTAATGAGTTAAGCCTTATAAAACGCCCATGTGAAAGGTGAGCATCCTTGTTTTGAAGCTAGGGAAACTGAGGCACAGAGCAAGAGCATGATTTGCCTGAGGTTGACCGGCTTGCCATTTTTGCTTGTTATCAAAAATGTTACGGTGCTATAGGACCATTATTACTAGATCATCAATTTCATCCCACCATTCCCATGATGATGGTGGGATATATTTCCTTAAAAGAAGAGAGCTCACATACTGTACTAAATTGATAATACCCTGGAACACAGACATCAATATCTGGTGCTCCAAAATGATGTTGTAGCAAAGTGGTTATAATCCTTACCTTTGTAGCACTACAGATTCTTCCAAGTCAAAACAATGTGAGTTCATAAAGACTCAATATAATTATTTCCCTGGATAGTGAAGCTGAGGTAGAAGCTGTTTGCTAAACTGTCCTTCAGATGTACACAATAACAGCATGTTTTTTGGTTGCCACAGAAAGGCCAGTGTCTATTTCAGTAACATTAAAGTTTTTTGACACAACCCAGCAAAAGCAAAGAAATTCCAGGCAAGAGGTGGCTCATTGGCTGTCTTTATCATACTATGTTGCCAATGTATATTGCAGCACAACAAAATATTTTAAAGGAACATAATGTGGTAGTTAAAGTTCAAGATGTGGAGTCAATATTTAGATTCTGCTTCTCAAATAGTCTTGTCGGGTGACCCTGGGGCAAGTCACTTCACCTCTCCAGGCCTCTGTTTTCTCCACTATAAACAGGGATGTCTGTACTTTTCCCACCTCACAGGGTTGTTGTGAGGTTTAGTCAGTGTAATGTTTGATAATTGCTTGGAGATCTTTGGATGAACAGTGCTATTGATATGCAGAATCTCATTTCAACTTTGAATCCACTTACAAGTGATCATTGCTTACATGCACTTTCTATGAGCTAAGTAATATAAAGATTCTAGCACAAAACAGCAAAAGTAAGGAAATCTCAAACTAAAGCTGACACTCTATCTCTAATTACCCTAAACAGCAAAACAAAGGAGTGTTAAAGGAATACATTTTATTAGTCCAAAGTTGTTAGAACTAAATAAATCAAAAACAGTTTTAATTCCTAGCAGTCTTTTCTATTATTCTTGCTAAGTACAGAAGCTCTTATCTCACATTTATCTGGCTGTATAGCTTGATGATTTTGTTTGTTTGTTTGTTTTTGTTTTTGGTAGGATCACAATGTTTGATATCACTTTGTATTGTCACCAAAAGAATGACTCTACAAATTGAGCATTATGTTTTAATGCAAGATCAGTTAAAAGAGAGAAGAGTTTATGAATCAAAGAACCAGAGCTTAAAGCTTTAGCTGAACTTTCAAGGCACTTCACACCTCACAGACTGATCTAACTATAATTGGAATAGTAGTAAACAAATCTCTCCAGTACTGGAACAGGAAATAGAGATGTATTAATTACTTGTGGGCAAACCACATTGGTTGGGTGCACCTGGCACAATTTGGATGGTATACGAATAAAAATAACAATAATGAAAACAGTAGACAATTAGAGTTTTAGATATAAAGTACCAGGACTTTAAGATTAATAACATTTTATCCAGATCTCTAAACTTATTGAAGTCGTCTGTGCATTCCATTTCACTTGCTCAAGAGAATGATAATGAGATAGAAAGCCTTTCATCAGAACTCAAGCTATAAATCCAGTTCAGGTCATTCCCACTGTGGAATGGCTGTTGGGTGACTTGAGTATGATAGTTTCAGTTCCTAGTGGACAAATGTTCTTATTTATTACTAAGGCCTGGTCTACACTTAAAAGTTTTGCCTGCATTGCTACGCCAGCTAGGAATGTGTGGGTGGGGGGAGGAAGAGATCACAGCCTAACCGGCATACCTGTGCCACCAAAAATCAAACATAGATGCAGTTATTCTGTCCAAAAAAGTCCTTTTACTAGTATATCTTGTATTGTTCAGGAAATTGGTATAAGCTATATTGGTAAAATCACTCTTTTGCTGGTATAAACTGCATCTCCACTAGCCAGATTAGGTATGCCTACTTAGCTATACATGCAAATCCATTCTAGTGTAGACAAGGCCTAATTAGTAGTCTCAGGGTATGGCTACACTTGGAATTTCAAAGCGCTGCCGTGGCAGCGCTTTAAAGTGTGAGTGTGGTCAGAGCAGCAGTGCTGGGAGAGAGGTCTCCCAGCGCTGCACATAAACCACATCCTTTACGGGTATAGCATGCAGTGCTGGGAGCCGTGCTCCCAGCGCTGCTGCCCTGATTACACTGACGCTTTAGGGGGGTGTTTTTTCACACCCCTGAGCATGAAAGTTGCAGAGCTGTAAAGTGTGAGTGTAGCCAAGCCCTCAGCAGAGAGAACAAGTATTGAATGGGATTATAAACAGAACTATCCTCCCCATACAGAAGCAGCAGAGTCCTGTGGCACCTTATAGACTAACAGACATATTGGAGCATGAGCTTTCGTGGGTGAATACTCACTTTGTCGGATGCACTCCATACAGAAGTGATCCCTCTAGGTCAAGATTGAGACACATTTCGAGGATTGCATGTAGAAACTTGCATAGTTCGTACCCATGATATATCCATTCACTGAGTAGAAAGATTTTCATTCCCGCCGCTGTCAGTCTGGTGCCTTTAACTGGCAATACAACTATTTTTGAAGGATATAAAACACTTTCCCCAAACCATTTTGGTTGATTGGTTTAACCTAGATAATACAAAAATGTTGATTGAGAAAAGACTGACCTATATTGGAGACCTTTTCTTATCCCTTTAAGTAACATTTCAGCAACAAGTTTGTCCCAGCCTGTTTAAAAGAATTGCCCAGTCTACATTATGCGCAGAGCCATATCAAGAACCAGGTTACAGCAGCTTTGTGTTACAAACTTGGTACCAGTCTGTATTCTGGAACTGAACTGCATTTTGTAACCAGGCTGAATCTAAGTTATTTCTTTATAACTCCTCCATAAAAAGCAACCCAGACTAATATGAGGGATTTAAGTTTTGTTTCAGATGTTTTTATGAGCACTAGTCAATAGCAGAGCTAGGAATATAATCCAGGGTGAAATCGTAGCTCCACTAAAATCTCATAAACTCATAGACTTTAAGACCAGGAGGGATCATCGTTAGAGCCCTGAAAATCTGCGGCTATCTGCATTTGGGAAGTGGCGCAGGCCAAGGGATGTGCTGGCCACTGCTTCCTGCAGCCCCCATTGGCCTGGAACAGCGAACAGTGGCCAGTGGGAGCTGCGATCAGCCGAGCCTGCAGACATTGCAGGTAAACAAACCATCCTGGCCTGTCAGCGGATTTCCCTGATGGGCTGCGTGCCAAAGGTTGCCGATCCCTGATTTAGACCAACAGTTCTCAAACTATGGAATGAGCCTGCCAAGGGAAGTGCGGGAATGTGCTAAGGGAGGCACGAGCTATGTGCTTTATTTTATTTTTTGGGTTTTTTTGAAAAGCTGTGGCTGTCAGCCCAGGATAGTTGGCGCTTGTGCGGAAGGGCAGTGCACACTGGAAGGTGGGGATAAAGGAGATAACTGAAGCCCCGCCACTTAGGCTCTCTTTCCGCTTGCCCAGTGCCTCGTTGGCAGTGGCTCAAGTTCCCCTCCCCCCGCCAATTCCCTCTCCCAGAGGCATCCCAGGCTTAAGCTCTCTTGTCCCCTCATCCTCAATCCTCACCCGGAGGAGGTAGGGCTCCCGCTGTCAGCCCTGGGGTGGCAGCAGCAACGCAGAAGTAAGGGTGGGAATGGGGCAATAAATCAGCTGTGAACAGTGATATTGGTGAATATCATTTTTTACGTTGCCATTCTTGTACGCTGCTGCACACTTCTGCGTCTGCTGTGAACAGTGATATTGACAAATACAACTTTTCACATTGCCATCCTTAATTCTGTGCTGCTGCTGGTGCAGCGCCTTCAGAGCTGGGCTTCTGGCCGGAATCTGCTGCTCTTCATCTTGCCTTCCGAGCTGAGTGGTGGTATATGTACTTGCGGGTGGGGGGGAAGTATAAATGACTGCGGACACAAAGAAGGGAAGCCCAATCACATCAGTTTGAGATCCACTGCTTTAGACTGTAGGCTCTTTGGTGGTAGGACTATATTTTTGTTATGTGTTTGTGCAGTGCCTACCATGACAGGGTCCTAATCCATAACTGTGATTTATAGTTAGTTAATAACATGTGAATGTCTTTCCAGGATTATAGCCATGAATGTTATCAGGGCTTGAGAACACAATTAAAACATACTTTGGGTCCATCCTAACTGAAAGACTGAACATGTTCTAGAGTTTTCTTCTATTAATCTTAATTTCTCTGGAAAGATTTTACAAATAAAAATAACTGTATTTTATATCCTGAACTACATACCTATCCCTTAATAAGTGACTTCAGTTGAGTCTGAAGTAAAAAGTACTAAGGCTGTGTGTTTCAGGACATCTTTCTCTGTGTTTGTGTAGTTTTACATTTTTGATGGTGACATTGATTGATGTTCAATTCAACGAATGCAAATATTTAAGCGAGTCTGCACTAGTTGGGAATGAGTGCCTTTAGGAGTATCCCAAAATGACTTATTCACTCCATGGAGCATGGGATAAAAAGGCCTAAATGGAGTTAAGGATAATAATGTTAGCACAAGTAGGAGATTACTGAAGGAGCATTTCGATACTAACTAAATATTATATTAGAAAAAAAATCAGGTATTGGTATACCAACAATTTAAATCTTGTTTTGAAATTGACAAAACTTTGCAGTTAATTTTTTTTAATATAGTGCACTTTGCTTTTATTGCTCTATGTAAACGGTTGTGTAATGGCAAATTATAAGATGTGAAAAAATAACTGCAAGAAGTCTGCATACAGAGAAAATGGGCAGATTAAAAATGCCTAAAGTAAACAAATTAAAGTACATTGCGGTAGCTATTTTACCAGTAGCATGTTGCAAACTTTTTGCAACCCTTAGTTCTTACCAGTGTTCCTTCTAATTTTTCCCATACATATGTGGAATGACACATCATCGCCATATTGATGCACAGAACAAAGTTCATGTGATGGGGGTGGGGCCGAGGGATTCGGACTGTGGGAAGGGGCACAAGGCTCGGGCAGAGGGTTAGGGTGCAGGGGTGTGAGGGCTCCGTTTGGGGGTGCAGGTACTGGGGGGGGCGGGGATGAGGCGTTTGGGGTCGCGGCAAGTCTGGGGCTGGGTTGGGACCAGGAGAGGGGCGCCCCTCCCCTGGCAGGTCCCAACCGGGCAGGTTCATCAAGCAGCTGTGTGGCCATGCAGTTTACAGGGAACTTAGGTTTTATGAGGTGATATTTCTTGCAGGGCTGCATACTACTCTAAATACCTGGAGAGCTCAATGCATAATTTAAAGCCAAGTATAAAGTTAATTTTAATTAGCCAGTGAAATTGTTCAGTATTACATATATCAAATATTATTTTCTTAGTATTGAAAAATATTGTCTCTGGTTGTCTTTTATTTCTCTGTATACCTCGTAGTGGGATATAAATAGTGAAAAACCAACTTTTTTCTTAGTAAGATGCCTTTGCAAACATATTATTTGTAGTTGAGATTTATGGAGATGAATTAAAAGCAAAGTTCAAAATGCTTGTCCATATCCGAAAACTCTAGGATGACGATGATAGATTGCTAATTTTGGAATGTTAGTGCCCAGGAAACATGCTGTGCCTGTATTTGACCTCCCGGCTTTCATACTGTGGGTTTGCATATCATGTGTACTGTGTTTCAATACAAATTATTTTCTCAAGCTAGAATGTATTTGCTTACAGAACAATAAAGAAATCAATAACATTTACCATTTAACATTTTTTCTACCCAGTGGACTCTACAGCAGGGGTAGGCAACCTATGGCATGTGTGCTGAAGGCGGCACGCAAGCTGGTTTTCACTGGCACTCAGGTCCGAGGGCCTCTGCATTTTAATTTAATTTTAAATGAAGCTTCTTAAACATTTTAAAAACCTTATTTACTTTACATACAATAGTTTAGTTATATATTATAGACATAGATAGAGACCTTCTAAAAATGTTAAAATGTGTTACTGGCATGCAAAACCTTAAATCAGAGTGAATAAATAAAGTCTTGGCGCAGCACTTCTGAACGGTTGCCGACCCCTGCTCTACAGTAAAATAAATGAAGTAATGGCCCATAGCAGGCCATGTAAGATACGTTGTGAATCAGGAAGTTGTGCTTTTGAACTCTTCTCGTATTTTATCCTCCTATTTGGCACTGGACTGAAGTTTGGTCACTGGTTTTGCATGGTTTAAATGGGTGAGGGGAGGAAATGAAAGCGAGGACTTCTGCTGACTGTACTGGAACATCTGAATTTCTTGCTCCATTGTCCAGTTATGAAGTTCTGAAAAGAACAGAAAATACCTTGTTTCTAGTGTTGTTTAAACTGTGTAAGTATGAGAAGTCTGAATAGTTAGGTTATAATTTATATAGAATCAGGTGGTACTTTTCCTGGGCCCTCTCTGTGTCCTGCTTAATTTGCCATGGGGTACATGCACACATGTGGGAACTGCACACATATCCAGGAGTTCCCTTTACCTGTATTACAATATTTAGGTCTTAAACTCTGTTAATCTCAGACCAGATTGGTTGGTTGCTCTTCCATGTTTAAATCTGTTTTGCTGAAATATTTAAACCAGTATTAAATCACCTTTTTAATGGGAAAATAGTGAGGGGGCTTGCTATTTAGGCTAAACAATTCTCCAGTCAATATATGGAGGATTTACCAGTTATTTCCATTACCATCAATGAGACTAAATTGCAACGTGTATTATACGGAAAGATTTGCTTAATTTTTTGAAGACTGTGGGTCAAGTGCCAAAAAGGAAATTTCCTAGCCTATCACGACTAGTGACCTAGCCTACAACCACTTGAGAGGAGTAACTATATTATTGGCAGTTATCAGCACTTGTGCAAAAGGAAGTCTATGCATGCCTGTTTAGGGGAATATAATACACTCTGCTGCTCAGACGAACATAAGAAAACAGCTGTTATTGGAATTAGATAATTTTCCACTCACATTTGCACAACTGTTTTATCTGATTGGCTGTGAGTGTGTGTTTTCAAGATTTGTATTTTGACAATGTTGCTTTAATGGGCTGATATTATCGTGCAGTTTAAGTTATTACATGGGAAGTGTCGTCACTGTGTAATTCAAGACAGGATTGGGGATGGACTAACGCAATATATTAACTTGAGTAGTAGAAGCTATCGCTATGAATAATGTATCAAGAAATTATGTTTTTATTACCATTAAAGAACAGAATGACAAAAACAATATCTCTGAAACTCAAGAGCCACTTTTTAGAAGACAAGTTCTCTTGCAGAACTTGACATTTTTCATTATGATGAAAGAGAGTTTCATTTAAAACTATGGTACTGTTTCCATTGTATCACTCTTCTGATCATGTACATGTGCTCATATAAGAGATGAGCCTCACTGGAGTTGAGGGTGCTAGCAAGGTCTTAGGTCACTTCTGCTTTTGGACCTGTAGAGCATTATTCTGCAGTTGTCATGCCAGCCAAACTTCCACTAAAGTTTAGTAACGTTTTTTGAGCACAATGACTATAATCCGTCCCCAAAGTAAGTTCCAGGACACTTCAAATAATTCCTATTTTGTAAAGACACCATGAGGGATCTAGAAGATTATTTAAAGGGTTTTACCATAAATGAGGTGAAATTGTGTAGGGTCTCCACCCCTCCCTCTCCCCCTCCCCATCTTATGGAGCTCAATGCTGGAATTTTCTTTGCATGCGCATCTAACTAGAGTAAAGCCTACCTTTTGTTTTACCTTTAATGCTGTATGAAACTAACTTTATTTGGAGGACTTACAATTTGCACATAGCAATATTGAGCTCCATAAGGGCCATCAATGTTATGACACATTTTGGTTACAGTTGAACATCCGTCCACTGATTGTGATTCACAGGAGACTGCCCTTTCAACTATTGAGAAATTGGTATATTAACCTTTTTCTTGCCCAGTTAGGCATTTTCCCTCTTTTTATACTTGACTGTATCTGCGAGTGATTTCTTACTAATTAGGCAAAGAAAATTCTTTCCCCAAAATGTTGAATAGCTTTCTAAAGCTTAGCTTCCAAGTTGTGTATGGCAGCTATGTGGTTTCACATTCTGAGACAAGATTAAGGGAAATCTCGTAATTTAAATAATAGTGTATGATAGGATCCCAATTATCTGACTGCCCGGTATCCTAATCTTTCTGTCTAACAAACTGGCAGCATGTCTGTGTACTGATTCTCTTACCATTGATATCTGATTGTATGAGCTGCCAGTTATCTGAACAGATTTGGAATTGCCTATTGAAATAACAGCTGTGCAAGTAATAAGGTTTTTTATTCATTTGCAAATAATTTGATTTATTTCTGTAATGTTCATTATTTTAGAAAAAAATGCACATTAGAGAACAATACACAAACAATATAAATCAGTTGACTGTCCTGTTAAGGGGTATTCAGCTTGCAGAAGTTAATTTTCAAAATAAATGAATTCTACTACAGTAATTAAATTTTACTATATAATTTAATCCATTTGTAGTGAATCTAAAACATATGTGCTTTTATTATTATAATTGTTACTATTTGGGGCCAAATTTTATCCTTTGCCCTTACATAGCACCTTACATCTGAAGATAGATAGATATAAAAATAAATGAATTTACCCTTTAAACAACCGTGTAAGGTGGGAGAAAATTATCCCCATTAGACTGATGGAGAACATTCTAAAATGTCAAGTATCAGAGGGGTAGCCGTGTTAGTCTGGATCTGTAAAAGCAGCAAAGAGTCCTGTGGTACCTTATAGACTAACAGATGTATTGGAGCATGAGCTTTCATGGGTGAATACCCACGCATCCCATGCATCCGACGAAGTGGGTATTCACCCACGGAAGCTCATGCTCCAATACATCTGTTAGTCTGTAAGGTGCCACAGGACTCTTTGCTGCTTATTCTAAAATGCGTTGACTCTTTCAGCTAGGATGGACCCAGAGTGCATTTTAATTGTGTTCCTAAGCCCAGAAGCCCCAATTGAGCAAAGCACTTAGGCAAGTGATTGAGTCCATCCCTATTCAGCAAATAGGGTTACCATCTTTGTAATATTTAAAAACTGGACAATCCAGGAGGAGTGCTGGAACCTCCCCTTCCCTGCCCTTTCCGCCAGGCCTCAACCCACCCTGCCTCTTTCTCCGAGGCCCCGCTCCTGCCTTGCTCCTTCCCCCCTGAGGCCCAACCCACCATTTGCTCCTCTTTCCTCCTCCCTCTGTCTCTCACTGCTTTTCCCCTCCCCCTCCCTGTGTGAGTCGGGAGGGACTTACCTGCAGAGCCAGGGCTGGAAGCTGCAGCCACCCAATGCTGGTAGGAGGTGGCCTGGACTGAGTAGGGGCTGGTGCGGGTGATGAATCAGTACCTCCCCTGCCCACAGTAACAGACGTTGGGTGTCCGGTCTGTAGATCCAGTTGAAAACGGGCCACTTGGCCACCCTATCAGCAAAGCATGAATTGACCACGTACTTAAGTCGCATTGATTTCACTGAGACTTAACCATGCATTTTAGTGCTTTGCTGAACAAGGATAGATTTGGTTCATCATGGGCTTAAGTGCTTTGCTGAATAATAGACAAAATGATTCGTCTGATGATGAAAGAAGGTCTGTGGCAGACACAGGAATAAAACTCAGATCTCCTGAGTCCCTGTTCTGTTCTTTGTTCACAGTACCACCTTTCATTATCATAGCTTCTTCTCCGATGAGTGCCTATATTGTATCTGGATGAGGAGAATTCATACTTCATGATATGGGAAGATAACTCAGATAATGTGGGGTTATATAGAAAACTGCAACTACACAGCTCCTTCCAAAGTGAAAGGAGAAGAGGAGTGGGCCCCAATTTTGTCCTAACTTTGGGCTCCTGCTTGGGGAATCTCAACTCCGAACTGAAGATAAGAAATTGACAGTGTGCATGTCTTAAATAGTGAGCCACATCCAGTGTGCTAATCTTATCAAATAGTTAGAACAGCTCCTGGAGAGCCTCTTTTGGAGCCTTAAATGAAAACTGATCCCCCTAGCAGAACCTCCAAGAGAGGGCAATGGTTGTACTGCTATCTGACTTTCCTGGGGGGGAGACACATTCTATCATGGTGGTCCCAGTGTGTATAGGGCTGCATAACCTGTAATTTCTTACCATTATTTTTATCATTATTTATTGTTTTATCTGATTTTATTCTTTGCAGCTTTTAATGTTCCATTATCCTTAAAGCCGTGTGATTGTTTCCATTATTACTATTGTTATCAGTGCTGCTGCTTTCAAGGATTCCAATGAACCCTGCTAAGATCCACAGTTTTTGTCTTGCCTTTTGACTGTTTATTCACTTACACCAACCTTTTCTCTGTCTTCACAAAACCCAAATAAGTGGGTTTTGGGCAGGAATCCTCTCTGTTGGTTGGTGAGGAATAGTCCAGACCCCTACCCAGGTTGTAGAGTCCAAGGGACTCTCCCTGTTGTATGCAGAACAGTTTGAACAGGGGTGGGGTGGAGTGAAAACCTAGTTGGGGAGGCAACCTGGTGACAGATGATGTGGAAAAAGCTGAAGCTTTTTTTGGCTCAGTCTTCACAGACGAGGTCAGCTCCCAGACTGCTGCACTGGGCAACACAGTATGGGGAGGAGGTGAGCAGCCTTCAGTGGTGAAACAGCTTAAGGACTATTTAGAAAAGCTGGACATTGGGGCTGGCTTTAGGCCTGTTCCACCAATTCCCCCAAATCGGGCCCTGCGCCTAAGGGCCCCGTGCCCAGTGAGAATCCCTTCCCTGGCTAGAGGTGCCTTTTTAATTTTTACTCACCTGATGGCTGTTCGGGTCTTCAGCAGCACTTCAGTGGCGGGTCCTTCGCTCGCTCCGGGTCGTCAGCACTTTGGCAGTGGGTCCTTCGGTGCCGCTGAAGACCCGGAGCGAGTGAAGGTCCCACTGCAAAAGTGCCGCCAAAGACTCAGAGCACCATCTGGTGAATACAAGCCCCACGTGTTTTTTCACATGGTTTTTTTTTTTTTAGTCATTCCTGCCGGGGCTCCATCGAAACTGTTTGAACTGAGCTCCGCACTTCCTAAAGCCGGCCCTGCTGGACATGCACAAATCCAGGGGTCCAGATCCAATGCATTCGAGGGTGCTGAGGGAGTTGGCAGATGTGATTGCAGAGCCATTGGCCATTATCTTTGAAAATTCGTGGGAATCGGGGAAGGTCTCAGACAATTGGAAAAAGGCAAATATCTTTAAAAAAGGGAAGAAAGAGAACCAGGAGAACTACAACCTCACTTCAGACTAGATGACCTCCTGAGGTCTCTTCCAACCCTAATATTCTATGAACAGTGAATCCACAGAGACAGTGATCCCATGGGCCTGCCAGGATCTTACCCCATTGATCCTCTCCATACTGCTGTGGATGGTGCCTCCATAGAGAATAGAGTCTAAAGAAAGGAATATGAACACCTTGTGACCTGCCTGCTCCCTTACATAGCTGCTGCTGATTTGGAGTCCCTAGGTACTAATGAAAAAGGAGACATGATCTGGGTCTTTTTGAACTTTAGAGACAGTATGTTGTCTTCTCTGCAGCTTAAGAATATCCTTATGAACTTTTAACATTTTACTCCAAGATACATGAAATATAAACAGGAATGATTTTAAAGTACTGTTTTTACTAGTATCTTCTGACTTTCTTCAAGATCTTGATTTTTGAGTATAATGAAAGAAGATGAGGTTTATCCTACATCAGCCTATCTTCAGGTCAAACAGTCTTGTATGATGGTTACTGTAAATGTCTGAGGGGGAAAAACGGTTCATGTGGCATTTATATTTCAGTTCCATTCTGAGAAATTTATGAAGGGGGGAAATGATGCGTGGCTTGTATTGATTAATGTTAATGGAATGGTGGGGTACTAGGAAGATGTGATCTACCTTGCAGAGATCCTGGGAAATGCTCCTGTATTTTTTGTGGTGTTTTTTCAGAGAGGCTCTCATTTAGGAAGGCACTTAAGCACACATCCTTATATGTAAGCAAATGCTTAAGTCCCATTGTTGTTGTAATGTACTTTCCTGAACTGGAACCAGAGAGAGGAATGAAGAATCTGCCTATTGAATGGCTGTATCTTGCTTTTTTTGTGGGCAGCAGGGTGATTTCTTGTAATGTATGACTATGAAGAAAACATTTCATTCTTCCTCCTATTCTAGAATCAGGAATTGTTGCTTGTTCTTCAGAAATCCTTTCTAGTTTATCTTTTGTTTAATTTTTTTTTTCAGATCTAAAGAATTAAAAACTTTTGGAAAACTATGGCTTTTATTATGGAAACAGTCCTTCAGTACTATTAGGAAACCAACATCATGTTTGAAGCATGATGTACTGGTTTGGTTGGTTCTTAACTCCTTCCTGTCAGAATATTCTATTGCAGGAATTCATTGTTTACAGCTAGTTGATCGGATTAGTCTTAAGCATAGCTGGATAAACCTGTGTGTGAGAGAGAGAGGTTTGATATAATAGAAATAGTCCCCAACAATTTACACACTTGCTCTATCATAATTCTTTTGTCTAAAAGACACAGAATTTATTCATACAATGTAACAAAACACTTACAAGTGCTCTATTCATTTTTTTCCTCCTGTTACTTAGTGTTAAAAGAATTATTGTGCTGGAAACAAGTGTCTGAACTAGAATGCTTATATTATTTTTATCCTGGTAGCACACATGAAAGAAGCAGCACAGCATGGCCAAAACTTAAAAGCTGGGTTCCTGAAGTTAGGCTCCTAAGTTCATATTTAGACACCTGAATCATGATCTGATTTTTCAAAAGTGCCCAATACCAACAGCTCCATCTTCTTTAGGGCTCCAGTCCAACAAAGCACTTAAGCACATGTGTAACTTTAAGCACATAAGTAGTCCCATTGACTTTGTATGTGGTTAAATACCTTTTTGAATCAGGGCCTGGGTGCCTAAATATGGATATGACATAGCCTGACTTAAGCTTTGAAAATCTTGGCTTCTCTGTGTATGTGGGGTTGGCGGGGAAGCAGGGGGTAACTCTGTGCTTTAGCTTCTTAAGATTTTTCTTTCTGAATCTATGAACCACGTTTTCCTTAGAAAAATCATTTTATCTTTGATTTTGGCTGCTGGTTTCCCTCAGCCTACTTCTCTTCTTAATAATTGAAAACTACTCTTCATTATTTACATAAAACTGTCTTTCTTGGGTCTGCTTTCTATAACCTTTCCCCGTTGAAGAATTTCAGGAATTCCCTGATTTTCCTCCGGGGGATCCTAGCCTTGATTTGTCTGAGACCTGGAGCTAGAGAGCTAGTAATTTTCAAAAAGTAACTACCTATATTTAAATCTGTATAGATTTGTCATTTAAACACATTTTAAGGCAGCCATTTATTTTGGATAATGTGCGTTTGTTCAGCTTTGCTTCTTTAGTGTCTGGTAATAAATCTCCACATGCAAAATAAAAGGCCCTTTAAAATAATAATAAGAAAAAAACTCCACACACCCTACGGGGGATTTATTTCATGTGCTTTGCCAGGACTCTGCTGCTTGCTTGCTTTTTTCTTTTTTAAACGAAGACGTGTCAGAACCAGAGGCCTTATACACAGTATAAAATGACCCCAGCACAAACCTCTTGCATTCCAAAATCTTTACTCCACAGCTGGTAACATCAGCCAATCCAGCACTCAGTCTTGGCTGTTGTTAATATAATCTCTGCTTCTTTCCCTCCCCCATGTTAGCTAGCACAGTCAGTGATGTTTTATATTAGGCACAGTCATAATTATTCTGATTCTTAGGAAGTCAAGAGTTTAAGCTCTATATTGAATTGTATCTATCTGTGTATTATGTCATCCTCATCACTCCGGAATCTGAGTAAAGGTGTGTTTGTGGGAAAGGGCCTTTCCAAAAATGTACCTTCCCTGATTTTAAAGGTGGTTGCTCAGAATGGGTTTTATCTGAAGTATCAATGTAAAAATGATTTAAAAGCCACCTGTACAGCACATGTTTTCTTATGATTCCAGACTGAATCAGATTTCTTGTGAAATATGCTGTGATGGCAACTGTTGTCCAATGAATTGTGTCTAATGGCCCCCTTTCACTCTTGTTTGTCATCCCTAGGATATTTTAAAGATGGTTTGGCTGCCATTGAGACTTGGAGATCTGATGCCACAATGAGGACTCACACATGGGGGGCTCCCAGTGTGTTTTTCATACATGTGGTTTGCTTTGCTTTGGCCTCCAGCACCGACGAGAATCCAAGCGCTGTGATTCCTTTTGTCAATGCCAACTATGACAGCTACCCCATGCTGTACTTTTCTAAAGGAGAGGTGGAGGATTTGCGGATCAAGGCTGCCACTACACATCAGCACATTGCAGCTCGTTTGACTGAGGCAGTTCAGACCATGCTGTCCAGTCCCCTGGAGTATCTTCCTCCCTGGGATCCCAAGGAGTTCAGTGCTCGGTGGAATGAAATTTATGGCAACAATCTGGGTGCTCTGGCAATGTTCTGTGTGCTCTACCCTAAGAATATTGAAGCCATAAACATGGCCAAGGATTACTTGGAAAGGATGGCGGCTCAGCCTAGTTGGTAGATTTTTGTCTTTTTGTTCTTACTGCGTAAACTTTACTTGGAATTGAATGATTGAAGGAATGTGTGAGAGTATGTTAGTATAAGGTACAGACTTTTATATTTAACTTGATATGCTTGTCTTTTCTGAATATGCCAAATCATAATTCAGTTGTCTGTATACTTGTGTTATAAATAATTCTAATTGTGACAGAATCATCAGATTTACAATCCTGGAGTGACCTCCTGGCTCCGCTGAAGTCAATGGAGGAATTCCAACTTACTGCAGTGGGGGCAGGATTTCACCCCAGGTTTGTGCGTGAGATGTTGGGTGGATTTTTATCTTTGCCAGGCATGAAGGGCTGGTCTCCACTACACTGTTAGGTCAAGGTAAGACAGCTTAAATCAACCTGCTTATGTCAGTGTCTACTCTACAGCCTTCCTCCCACCTATGTAAGTGACCTACTACTCTGACATCTTCTCCACCTCCATGAGAGAAATTGTTGCCAATTTCATGGCAGGAGCTGTAAAATTGACAGGAAAGTCTGGGAGCCCCCACCCACTCAATCCCCTGAAGAGCTGTGGGGCTGGACCCTGCTCCCAGTTGGGAGCCAGGACAAGAATGGACCCCACTCTCCCAGCAGGGATCTGGCTGGACTCCACTCTTAGCTGAAATTGACATGGCTGCCTGGCTCCTGGTGGGCGGGGGGAGAGAAGAGCAGGGGGGAAGACCCTGCTTCCCAGGGGCAATAAGCCCTGGGCTACTCCCCCCCACCTCCTGACAGGAAATGGGGAACGAGACGCACTGGGCAGCTTCCCTCCTGCTCCTTATTGCGGTGGCTGTAAGTCGACCTAATATAGGTTGACTTATGTTTCTAGTATAGACATAACCTAAGATAGAAAAAAGATTACTTTCAGTGTAAGTAAGGGTTTCAGATTCTGTCCTTTAAGACCAGTAGAGGAAGTGTGAGATAATATTCTTCTTCTGTAAGAGTTAATACTGTATATAGATGTCTTTTCCAGTGTTTAATTTCAAATTTCATAACATTGACTTAAATAAAAACAATGAGGAGTCCGGTGGCACCTTAAAGACTAACAGATTTATTTGGGCATAAGCTTTTGTGGGTTAAAAACCCACTTCTTCAGTTGACTTAAATCAAATCTGTCATTCAGAATGACACGTGGCATTTGCTTGCTTGATTAAATACTGTATGAAATGTCTAATTTGTTAAAGCTTTTCATTCCTGATTTGCAGCACCAATATAACATACTGTTCTTGAACCTGTCTTGTACACATCAGATTTTCAGTTAATGAGGCATTGTGAAAAGATAATATGTCTCTTGAAGAAACTTTGGTTTTGTTTGTTTGCCTGGTCTTGTTTTCCCTTTTGAAATTCATTTATCTTTCTTACTCCGGGGTTTTTATGCTTTGAGTGGTATTTATGTTTGAGCGACTGTGCTATGAATATAGAGTGAAAGGTAGTGCATTCTTCTGTTGCTTGTTTTCTTTTCTTAATATCTGCAACATTCATTCATTCCAGACCTAGGGAAAGGACAAGTAGGCAAATGCATACCCCTTTGTAACAGCTAGTGATGGAGGTTGCTAGACAACTAATGGTTGGGACAGCCAGATTAGCCTAAACCTGTTGAGGGCAAAGATGCTGCAGGTTAGCAAATGAGAACCTGGGACAAAGGAAACAGGATTGAAAGAAACAAACCTGCAGAAACATCAGGAGAAAGAGAGCTAGCCAGGGAAGATCTTGGTCTGAGTTGACTAATGAACCCCATGTTGTTGTGAGCTAGGTTGCTTATGCTGTAGTTTATAGTAGTTTTTGTGCCCACGTTTTTGTTTGGTCTCTTTCCCCAAGGTGGAGGTGGGGGGACTAAATCATTCTATTTTCTTTTTAAGCTGTCTGGACTGGAAAATCTTTTTTCTTTATAAGCCAACTGTGCTGCTTGGTCTCTGACAGTTATCCTACACTCAATATGCAACCTCTGCTGTGTAGAGCAGTTGTTGATTTTCCTGTATTTTAATAGTAAGTGTCACTTTAGATCATGGTTTAACTTTTAGAGGGAGAACGTAATGGATTTACATTGCCTCTTAAACCTTGTTGTGTTTTCATACACTGTGCAGAGTTAACATTTGTCTCCCTGTGCCTTCGATAGCAGTGTGTTCTGAGGTCAGTGCTTCCCCTTTTCTTTAATCACTGTTCCTTATAGTTACAAGTGACAGACACAGAATAAAAGAAAATGACAAATAAGATTATTCAAGATTAACATAAAAACTATCCGCTAATGCCTCTGAGCCCACGTGGAGCAGCATGCAGAATTGGGGCTGTAGCTCTCTACAAAACTAGGCTCGGCAGAATTCAAAAATATCCATCAAAATTCTAATGTTTATTTTTAAGCATTGTTTTCTATTTTTATCTATTTATATTTTCACTTTTGTGGAAAACTATGCAAGGGGAATGGTCAGACCATAATTTAATGACAGTAGATGTTGAAATTCAAAAAGTGAAAGCTTTAACTGTTGAAACACAGATTGTCAGCATCACATCACAGGTCAAAATACACAACAAAAATGTCTTCAAATCAAATTAAAAAGTTTTCAAGGAGTGTTTTTCTTACTTTGCCTACATTTTGTACATATTGATTATTATTTTTTTCGTTGGTTTGTGCGTCTATGGTGGAATCGATGTTTGTCAACATTTACTGATTAAAAATATAATCCTTCCAAGCCCAGATAAAACCCTTAGGAGAGATGAGATAGAGAAAGAGGTGAATTATATGCAGGAAAAATTCTTCACTGATTGCTTTTTAATAAAAACCAGTGACTGTTCCTTATCAAAACCTGTCATTGGCCTGCCCTGACCTAAACCTATTCAGAGTACCAAGCAAATTATTTTTATTTTTTATTATTTATAAGGAGTCTTATTAAGAGTCTGTCACCCTGGAGATATCCTCTGGGTCTCTCTACAGACTCAAGGGAGTCTCAGGAGGGATTTAGTTTGACTGTGAGCCCAGTCCTACCGCATGGATATCCCATGACTTGAAAAGCAGCAGAACTGCTGTGGTACTGCTGCATCATGAAGTGAGAGGGTTAAAAAACCCAACAAACCCTATCACGGTGGTCTAGGAACTAGAACAGAACAGAATGTGAGTGGGGGAGTAGGATGCAGAGATTCTGCACTGGCTGGGCGTTGTGGGAGAATGCCACAGAACAGAAGCTTTAGCCACACACCACAAAGGGGATTTTGGGAGAAAGATAGTGACATGGCAATTAGGTCCCCAAATACATGGATCAGCAAAATTAAAAATCACACATTTAGTCTTTCAAACTTGGGAAAGGATTCCGTTCCCTGACTTCTGTAGCAATTTACTGCACAAAACCCTTTTTCTCAGGCCTTTCACTCAGGGGGAGAGAATTTGGCTCTTGAGCTATTCAAGATGTCCCAGCTTTCACTCTCTCTGCTACCCAGCAAATCATGGAAAGCAAATGTGTTCTTGTTGTGATTTCCCTCTCCCAAGCGAATTTGGGAGCCTTGGATAGCCACGAATTGCTACAGAGATGCTATGCAGACAACTCTTCAGATTTCCAGTGTATCCACAAGATCAACTAAAGCACCACAGTGAAGATGACAGTTGACAGCTTCACTCCTCTGGCACAAAGGAACTTCATACAATAAGAGTAAAGCTCATCTGTATGGGAGACAGAGTTTCTCGAGATTGTTCTCGCCACCTTTCACTCCAAGAGCACATTTGTTTGACTTTGCTTTCTCAAACATAAATACATAGCAACATATGCTCCACTGCACACACTTTTCCCCCCTTGAGAGAGAATGAGAGAACAAACACATGACAGATTTTAGTTACATTGCTTAACATACTATTGGACTACTAGATGGAGCTCAGACACTACACTGAGGAGCATGGTAGATGAACCTATGCAGAATAGAACATTGCATGCACCAGCACAGGAATGGAGCTTCAGAAAACTTGGACTTGTCTTGCTATAGAGTTTATTTAAATATACCTAATTTGCCTGGAATTATGGAAGAAAAATATCTTTTTTGTTGATATTAGTACAACCTCACTGATTTAATAAGTGTGAGGGTAGATAATATTGTTTCATTTAAAATGCCATTCTGTCATTGACAGGATTCATCTTAATATGTTGGAATGTTTCAGATCTGGCTTTCTCAAAGTTTTGTTGTTAGCAGCTTGATTTCTTCTGCTGTTACATCTGGGTTTTGCTTTGATTTCTGCGAAGATGACACTGAATCTGAAAATTAACACCCTTAATTTTTAAAACTTAAGTGAAGATCACTTCACGTAAGTGTTTAAGATCTATCATAAAACCAAAACAGGGGTTTTGGTGACTTTGGCCATATTTAAATAAAATAAGTGTGATTCTAAGTGCCACAGGCTTTATTCCAGGGCATGATGGAGTGTACTGAGAGTAAAAATTGTCATTTTAAAATTTCATTCTTGTGTGAATGAGGCTCTTTCCATTTCCATTAAATTTGAATATAATTTTTTTCCATAGTATAATTATGATAAAATATGAAACTGTTATATAAATTACAGAAAACCTAAGTGTCTAAGTGATTTTATCTTTTTATTACAGTGATGAATTTATAATATGTAATAAAGAAAAACCTTAAGTCAGTTCCCATTCAAAAAGTCTAAGCAGAAAATTGAACTGTTGGTTACAACAGGAAATATTGGTAGTATATTACTGACTGCTACCCTGATGAAGGTTATTTTTAAAGTAAACAAAAAGCAACTATTAATGGAGAAACATTGTCAGTCATTAAAGAAATAATATGAATGCAGAGGATCCTTTGGAATCTAGTAAGGAAGAAACAGACAGCACAACAGAAAGTCAGTCTTCCAACAGTTAATCAAAAGATAAATTTTAAAAATGCTTGCACTGGGACATTAAGAAGATAAAGAGACCCCATTTATCCAAATCATTAGTTTGGTTTTGACATGAAATTTGTCTGAAATCTCAGGAAAAGTTTGTCCTTTTATTTAATCCATAGTATAGTGTTTGGGGAACCTCTTAAAGAAAAGAGGATAATTGTGGAGGTTATAGATTAGCTCCCTGGCATTTTATCTGTCATTAGCTTCTAGAATTTTTCCTAGCAAGAGTGCATTTTTGGCTGACGGGATATGTAATAGCAATTATTTCCATATGCTTGCTATACCTATTCCAGAAATGAGTTATGTAATTAGAGACTCACATCATGTAGACATAAGAGTCTCATCAGGTTTTATATTTTAAAGTATTTCTTTTTAACCCAGGCAACCTTAAAACTGTGCAATCCAATGCCCTTTACTTTCACAAATTCTCTGTCCTTATTACAGTGAGATTGGCCATTCTGAAAGGCAAAATCTATGTAGCAGAGGTCAAAATATTTTTTTCACTGTCCACAGGCCATTTTGTTAATGCAAACATTTTGCCATCACATTCCTTAGCAGAGAGTGCAATCTGAAGATATGTCTTACTTGATGGGGCTTATATGTGAAAGAACTGTAGTCACGCAAAGGCGAACTTTCTAACAAAACAGTAGTGAATGAAGCAATGACTAACAAGAGATTATGGTATTGCAAATCTCATCCCTTGTTAACTCTTACCCCATTAGCCTTTTGGGATACCTTGTTCAAAGTTATGGAGCCCACCGTACTCTTTCCATCAATTTTCAAGTACTGTTCAGTACAGAATTCACGTATGCTGAAAGGAGATTGCACCATGACCATAAAGTTTATGAAGGTCTCGCAGCAGGACTGTCTCCTGGACTCATAAGTAACTGCCATCAGATATATTCAAATAACGGTCAACTAGTTTTTTTTTCCATAAGATTGTGTCATGGAAACTTCTGTAGGAGAGGCATGGAGGATACAGCAATCATTTGGTCAATCCATTTCTTAATTTAAAAAAAAATCCTAAAGAAGAGAATCTAGAATTTTTTTTAAAAGTAAATTTTATCATAAGGCCAAAGTGTTTCTTCATATATTTGCAACAGGCAGCTCAGCTTGGCTCACTAAGAAAGAATGGTTAAACTGATATTGAGAGTTTACAGTACAGCTTATTTTTGTGGCATGTCTGGTATAAACATTTGCTGCAAAGTACCAGAAAGTCTGTTGAAATAATATAATATCTGTTTCTGAAAGGAACTGTACCTTGTTATGGCATTCAACACTAGTAAAATAAGCTTTATAACATATGAACACAGAAGGATTATGATTAATACTAATTATAACTACAATTTCCAAACAATCGTTCTTCTAATGAAAGTCAAAAATCTGGAATCTCCCTGCATGTGTAGATAAAAAAAGAGAAGAGGGTGTTTGAGTGGCATGAAAGTGGTTTTAATGGAAATGGAGGAAGATGAATGAGAGGGGAATGGAGGAGTCTCACAGATCCAAAAAATAATGGTTAGTGTGCTCTCCCCTCTCCCCCCAGACACTCTAAGAGCTACATTATAACCAAATTCTTTTTGTTTTGAAATGTGCTCTAGAAAACTTAAATTAGTAAGGAAAGTTACATTTTGCCCTTTACATATGGCCAGTGCTGATTTCCCACCCCCCACGTTTTGAAGTGAGCTAAAGTGAACATGACTATTAGTACTTCCTTCCTCTTTTGTGTACTAGCACCATTGTGAGCTTGTGACTGCTGCAGCAGCACTTGGAAAAGGAGCATGGGCACATCTTTTTTTCCCAGGACCCCACAGAAATAGTAATGTGCAATTTTTGTAGATCTTTTTTATTTTCTCAGAAGCCACCCCAGCAAGCTACTGAGCAACCTCTGAGAGGTGCTGAAAATTCTCACACCCCATTGTCTATGTTAAGCGTTAAAGGAATTCAGCACATTGCAGGATTTACTCCTTTAGGTATGGAATGTGATTTCTTTAAATTAAACACCAAAGGACACTTGCTACCAAGATATAGAAATATTTAAGATCAGCCAAATTTGGGGGATTTATTGATATGTCCCTATTCAGTTTTACGTTGGGTGTATTAACATAAAGGGTAATTTTAAGGGGTAATCAGAGGTCTGATCTGAAGCCTATCAAAATAGATAGGTATATTTTCATACACTTCATTGGATTTTGGAATGCCTGTGAAAATTAATAATTCAGGGATTAATGCAAACACTGGTAGGTTTTTTTTTAGTTTGGTCTTCTCTTGCATAGATAACCCAGATCCAACCCTTCTTTCTAACCCCTGTCTCTCTTTCCCTTCTTGTACTGTCAGAGAATTCCTCAGATACCGCCCGAGTCACACAAGTCCTTGGGAACTTCTGGAGACATCACAATGTCTAGATAATACCCATTATGTTTTGTCTTAGTTTTCAGAAGAATGATGTTGACAATAAGCTACTATGAGGCTATCTGTGAAGCCCTAGTTTCAAAAACAGAAGTGTAGTGCATGAAGATTATTCAGTAAATCGTTTCTAACAGTTTCATCTTGATAGTGCCTTAACTAGTTAAATCAATGAGAGAGCTGTATATGAATGTGAAAGAATGAGTATTTCTAAATTAAAGCAAATGCATCAAAATGTTTGAAGGGTATAAAATAATTCCATAGCGATTCAGGTTAGAAGTTGTTTTTAATCTACTTTTTCTCTGCTAATATTTCTTAGTGCTGCTAAATTTTGGCCTCACTGCAGACTAGAGAAAATGATGGAGAGACTAAAGAAAACAGTTTCTGAAAAGAGAAATGGTGGCTTAAGGGAGCAGAAGCCAACTAAATATGAAAAAGAAGTTGGTAGCCTAATAAAGAGGAATTAATGTTTGGTAATACATTAGTTGGCACACTTTGTCCTTGAGTGAATATAAGGCCCCATAATGGTGTTTACTGGGCACTGGAAATGCTGTCAAGAAATGAAGCAGAGACCTTCTTGACTACTCATGGTCACTTAAGATCTCATGGGACATTTCACAAGAGTAAGAATATTAATGCCAGTGTCCTACGCATATTCTAATTAAGTAATGCCTATCTAAAACTTCCTGTAATGTTTTAAGTGGAGATGGAATCCATCTTCGCTACTTCCCTTAAAGAGCCAACCTCTGATTACTCCTAAGGAATCCAGTTAATTAAATTGCACTGCATGGATACTGATGGTCCCATTTATGTCAGTAGTCACAAGGGGATTACAGGTATTGGCTCTAACTTTTTACCTTTCAGCTTATTGATTCTTAGAAGATGTCAAATCCAAAATAGATGCCATCTTGCACCAGGCCAGACTCTTGAAAAGCAACTAAGAAGCAAGTTGCTTCAAGCAACAGTACTTATATAAGATTGTCAGTATTTCCCTTCAGTTTTACAGGTAGGAGCCAAATCAAAAAGTTGATTGTGTCAACTTCTCTTTGTTTAAAACAATGCAACAAAGATTTCTTATGAACTGAAAATAAAGAGCCTTATGTTAGACATGTTAGACAGCAGAACAATATTATAAATTCTTTCTTACTGTAAAGTTTGGCAAGCTTCCAATAGGTGCCTCTTCTAAATGATATGCATTTTTGTACTACAGTATCATTTACCATATGTAAACCATAAGTATATATTTTTTTGATTTGCCTCTATTTATAAGGATACATTTAAGGCCTATGAATGAAAGCTGTTCCTGAGTCTGTTCAGAAAATTCAAGTAATCCTTCCTTCCTAACTGCATGGAATCTAGTATATTTTGGATGCATATCTTGCCTTATCCAAAGTTTACAAAGAGTTTACTATAATAGTGGTAACTCCTTAGAATAAGTTTTCATGTTTGCGTGATCTCCTTCATGTCTTCCTTCTGTTGCCACCTCTAAAAAATATCTATTCTCCTTTCTTTGGGAAATGTAAAGTAAGTCCTAATTGCATGGCAGATTCTGGAGCAGTAAGAGTAGTTCTAAGAGATGTCTCTTCCTTCTGAGTTTTTCTGTTAAGCCTTCTCCCAAGCAAAAACTGTGGATGACTCTGTTTAGCCAAATACTCAGTAAGATTATGGTCACTAAGTGGTTCATCCTGCTTGCTGTCACTTTTTATTTGTGGCAAATAGAGTTTCTGTTATTCAGGGATATCCCCTCCCAGGGATATTTTTAACCTTTCTCTGAAGATATAAATACATCCAGTATTTCTAATTTTAATATTTTAGTGTTAGGGGTAGATTGACAGCCCAAGAAACAAAATCTGTTTATCCACAGAACAGGTAATTACAACTTTCCCAATTCTTAACCAGCAGTGTGTTTTCCAAATCATAGAATCATAGGACTGGAAGGGACCTTGAGAGGTCACCTAGTCCAGTCCCTTGCACTCATGGCAGGACTAAGTATTATCTAGACCACCCCTGACTGGTATTTGTCTAACCTGCTCTTAAAAATGTCCATTGATGGAGATTCCACAAGCTCCCTAGGCAATTTATTCCAGTGCGTAACCACTCTGACAGTTAGGAAGTTTTTCCTAATGTCCAACCTAAACCTCCCTTGCTGCAATTTAAGTCCATTGCTTCTTGTCCTATCCTCACTGGTCGAGAAGAACAATTCTTCTCTCTCCTCCTTGTAACAAACTTGAAAACTGTTATCATGTCCCCTCTCAGTCTTCTCTTTTCCAGACTAAACAAACCCAATTTTTTTCTTAGGTCATGTTTTCTAGACCTTTAATAATTTTTGTCACTCTTCTCTGGACTTTCTCCAGTTTGTTCTCATCTTTCCTGAAATGTGGCACCCAGAACTGGACACAATACTCCAGTTGAGGCCTAATCAGCATGGAGTAGAGTGGAAGAATTACTTCTCGTGTCTTGCTTACAACATGCCTGCTAATACATCCCAGAATGATGTTTTCTTTTTTTGTAACAGTGTTACACTGTTGACTCATATTTATCTTATGATCCACTATGACCCCCAGATCCTTCTCTACAGTACTCCTTCCTAGGCAGTCATTTCCCATTTTGTAATGTATGTAACTGATTGTTCCTTCCTAAGTGGAGTACTTTGTATTTGTCCTTATTGAATTTCATCCTATTTACTTCAGACCATTTCTCCAGTTTGTCCAGATAACTTAGCATGATGTACAAGCTTGTTACCCTGTCAAAGAAAGCTATCAGTTTAGTTTGACCCAGTTTATTCTTGACAAATCCATGCTGACTGTTACTTATCACCTTATTATCTTCTAGATCAGGAGGGGGCAAACTACAGCTTTGGATCCAGCCTATGGGATTGCCCCCATCTGGGCACAGCCCCCCACAGCTCCCATTGGCCAGGAATGGGGAACCGTGGCCAATCGGAGCTTTGGGGGAGGTACCTTGCAGTGCGGCAAGGGCAGCGCATGTGCAGCCTTCCATCCCCCTCCTTCCCACCTCCAGGGGCCACAGTGCTTCCTGGAGTGGCACGGGTCCGGGGACAGGGCAAGCATGCAGGGAGCCTGCCCTGGACCCGGTGCGTGCCGCTGCCACCCCAGAGCAATTTGAGGTAAGCAGCACCAGGCTGGAGCTTGAACCCCTCCTGCACCCCACCCCTCAACTCCCTGCCCTAAGCCTCCTGCCTGCACCTTGCACCCCAACTCCTTGCTCTGAGCCCCCTCATACATGCCGCACCACTCCTGCACCCCAACCCCCTGCCCCAGCCCTGCATACAATTTCCCCACACAAATGTGGCCCTCGGCCCAAAAAGTCTGCCCACCCCTGTTCTAGGTATTTGCAAATTGATTGCTTAATTATTTGCTCCATTATCTTTCAGGGTACAGAAGTTAAACTGACTGGTCTGTAATTCCCCAGGTTGTCCTTATTTCCTTTTTTATAGATTGGCACTATATTTGCCCTTTCCCAGTCTCCCCTCTTCCATTACTTTTCAGTGATAATCTCTGATGGCTCAGATATTTCCTCAGTCAGCTCCTTGAATATTCTGGTGACTTGAAGACATCTAGTTTTCTGAGTAATTTTTAACTTGTTCTTTTCCTATTTTAGCCTCTGATCCTACATCATTTTCGCTGACATTCACTTTGTTAGACGTCCAACCATGACCAACCTTCTTGGTGAAAACTGAAACAAATAAATCATTAAGCCATTTCCACATTTTCTGTTATTATTTTCCCCCCTCTCATTGAGTAATGGTCCTACCCAATACTTGGTCTTCCTCTGACCTAGAAGAATTGCTCTAGGAGTGAGAGGGGAGTTCAGTTTCTGGAACCATATAATGGTTGACCATTTTCACTTCTGTGACTTGCAGCAAGGGTTCCAGTTGTTGTGATGCAGGTGTTTGTCCATCAAGAACTGTCTTCATTTATATAGGTCACTAAGGCCATGTCTACACTTGGAGCTGCCTATGTGCACCACATAGCTCATGATAATTGGCTCAACATGAGTCCCAATAACACCATTGGATTATTTTTTTCCTGCAGCCTGTGTGAGGCAGTAACGTGATGATATTCTCTGACATGCTAGGGTTCCACCTTGTCACTTGAAAGAGATGATATATCTGCCAATGATGACATACCTGTGAATATTCATTGTAACTCATGCCATGCTAGGTATGTGAAACAGCAGTGAAGTGATTAAAGTGTACGGGGGATGACAGGGAGCAGTTTGCTAACCTTTTAAAATAAAACCCTTCTACTGTGCCCACCACAGTTACCTGGAATTGACATCACCGTCCTCCATTATCCTGTTTTTATGGTTGACTACTTAGAATGGGATGCTGACCTCTTTAAATGTCTCTAACTATAAGTAACCCTTCTCCCCTCCATGCCCCAAAAAGTCAGATGCAAATTCATTGTTAAATGAGTACATCATGAACCCTGACCTCTAGATACATGATCACAAAATATTTGTGCATTCATTTCTACACTATGTCAGCAGCAACTCCCTTGGTGCATTTCTTTAGGAGCTAGGTGTTCCATCTGGGCAGTGGACCTGGGGGTTTCAGCTGTCATTTAAGAAATGTGTCACCTGGCTAACAGATTTTTCAGGTTTCAGTTTGGCTTAATGTGAGTCACATATTTGTTGAAGTTTCATGAGTATCAGGGCAAGTTTAAATTTCTTGTGCTGCTTTTGTACCTTGCTTTCTGTGTTAGAGTCTGTGGGTCAGATCCTCAGGTGGTGTGAATTAGAATAGCTCTATTGAAGTTAATTACATTAATGGAATGCTGATTTACCAGCTAAAAATCTGGCCCATGAAATACAAGCTTCATCATAAGTATAGAGATTGGCTCTTTTCCATGACTGTTAAAACAGTGTGTTAAGTTTGATCTTCTTTGATTTGATACTTTCTATTGGAGACAAGTTAGTGATTCATTCTTGTTGTCGGACAAGTTACTATTTAGTGTTATTGCAGAATGATTTAGTTTAAGCTTGGGCAGGTAGTCTACTGATGTAAAGTTTGTCTTGGGCGTGTAACTACTTGTGCCAATGTTGTCTACTTCAGTGTAGAATCTAGAGGAAGTTTCTGACAGACAGAAAGGCAAGGACTTTTATATATCAAAAGGCCAAGTTAAATTCACTGAAAAGGGAGCAAATCTGACCCTCTCCTGGGTAGCTGAAATTCCTTATTTTGTTAAAAAACATGTTTGTAATGAACTCACATTCACTCAGAATGTTTTAATATTTGAATTAGTAGTATTCTACACTTCATGCAAAGTAATGCACCTTGGAAAACAATCCCAACTATGCATATAAAATGATGGGGTCTAAATTAGCTGTTACCACTCAAGAAAGAGATCTTGGAGTCATTGTGGATAGTTCTCTGAAAACATTCACTCAATGTGCAGTGGCAGTCAAAAAAGTGAACAGAATGTTCAGCATCATTAAGAGAGGGATAGATAATAAGACAGAAAATATCATATTGCCTCTGTATAAATCCATGGTACTCCCACATCTTGAATACTGCATGCAGATGTGGTCGCCCCGTCTCAAAAAAGATACATTAGACTTGGAAAAGGTTCTGAAAAGGGCACCAAAAATGATTAGGGGTATGGACTGGCTGCCATATAAGGAGAGATTAATAAGAGAGGGACTTTTCAGCTTGGAAAAGAGACGACTGAGGAGGGATATGATAGGGGTATGTAAAATCATGACTGGTGTGGAGAAAGTAAATAAGGAAGTGTTATTTACTCCTCATAACACAAGAACTAGGGGTCACCTAATGAAATTAATAGGCAGCAAGTTTAAAACAAACAAAAGGAAGTATTTTTTCACACAACGCACAGTCAACCTGTGGAAATCCTTGTCAGAGGATTTTGTGAAGACCACGACTACAACAAAGTTCAAAAAAGAACTAGATAAATTCATGGAGGATAGGTCCATCAATGGCTATTAGCCAGGATGTCCAGGGATGGTGTCCGTAGCCCCTGTTTGCCAGAAGCTGGGAATGGGCAACAGGAGGTGGATCACTCAATGATTACCTGTTTTGTTCATTCCCTTTGGGACACCTGGCATTGGCCACTGTCGAAAGACAGGATACTGGGCTAGATGGACCTTTGGTCTGACCGAGTATGGGCCATTCTTACGTTTCTTATGTTGATTCTAACCTAAAATTACCACAGTAGAACCCAGATACTGTGAACTCTAGCAGTACTATTCCATTTATGATGAAGTAAGGCGAAAGATCGCCAAATTGTTTACATTGATTCCAGTATACAAGCTGTGATTGTTTGTAAAGATGCTTCCACTTACAGTGAAGTTGAGCTTTGAACTTAGCTCTAAAATGGTTCCATTCTCGTTAATTTACTGTAGTTCACCGGTTGGCCCCTGCCATATTTAAGCTGTTCCAGGATAAGGCACTTACAATGGCACCTCTGCCTCCTGAACACTGACTGAGCTTTGAATGTGCAAAGATCTAGTGAGAACCAAAATAACATGATTTGAAAATAAGGGGTCTCCGAATACTTGTTCAAGGGTCTGTACACTGATCAGCTGTTCACGACACAGAGGTGAAAACTCTGGGATTCGGTATGCATTTTTCAGAGTGGTAGCTGTGTTAATTTGTATCAGCAAAAACAGACATTACAAAACCTAAACCTAATTTCCCCAATACTATTTTTCCCCTACTGTTATTCACACCTTCTTGTCAACTGTCTGAAATGGGCCACTCTCATTACCACTTCAGAAGTTATTTTTCCTTCCTTGGTATCCTGCTTTCAATTGAATTGTCTCATTAGTCTGACCTCACACTTGGTAAGGCAACTCACATCTTTTCCTGTATTTATACCTGCTCCTGTATTTTCCACTCCATGCATCTGATGAAGTGGATTCTAGCCCACAAAAGCTTATACGCAAATAAATCTGTTAGTCTCTAAGGTGCCACAAGGACTCCTCGTTGTATGCGGTTGTACACCATTGCTGGAAAATGTGTATAGCATTTTCTAATGTAGACAATGTCTAATAGCCACAAGAGGCACCTTCTGTGTTTGACAGAGGAGAATTCACCTTCTGAGCTCCCATGCTCTGTTGGTGTAAATTAAATTTTTCGTAAAAGCATTCTGCACCCAAAATGAATTAATGGGTCTAAATTCTGTCCTGAATTGTACATCATGCAATTCCGTCAAAGTCAATGGTATTTCATGAGATTGTAAGTCAGGCAGAATGTAACATTTAAACTACAAAGAAATCTACCTCATCATTAATAAGACCACATAGTTCAGAGTCATTTTAGTGCAAAAGAAAGATGCAAACGTATATAATGGATTAACCAGACTTTCCAAGTTTTGTGGCTCTGAGGAGACAGTGAAAAAAAAAAACAAAAAAACACCGTGGATGTGTGCAGACTTGTTTACCTAAGTCAGTTACCGTCTCAGTTAATTTATTTGGAAATGTTTGCTGTTGTCAAATGGAAATGATGAGTTTCTAGGGAAAATGTGTAAAACCTTTGGCTGTAAGGGCTACAGCTCTTCTACACTGAACAACTGTAAACTCCAGTGAGAAACTTTGTTGCACCTGGCAACAAGCCCTGGTTACTAGATTTAGAGTTTGATTTGGCAGGAAATGACAGAAGTTGTTGAGGAACAGAATGTACATGTAAGGATTTGGGAAAGGATAATAGTTAAGACATCGTCTTAAAGATAACTCCACCACACCTTTAGTTGTCTATCTTTATATTTTAGGAAAGGGATAGAAAATAAGACAGAGTATAATTCCATTATAGAAATCTACGATGTGCTCACACCTTGAATACTGTGTCCAGTTCTGGTTGCCCCATCTCAAAACAAATATAGTGGCAGTGGAGAAGGTTCAGAGAAGGTCAGCAGAGATGATCAAGGGTGTGCAGTGGCTTCCATACAAAGAAAGATTTAAGAGCTTAGAGCTGTTCATCATAGAAAAGAGATGACTAAGGGGGATATGATAGAGAGAGGTCTATAAAATTATGTATGTGGAAAAAAATGAATAGAGAAGTGTTATTTACACTTTCACACAATACAAACAAAAACGGGGTTACCACCCAATGAAATTAATAGGTAGCAGATTTAATAAAAAACAAGAGGAAGTACTTTTTCTACACAATGCACAATCATCCTGTGGAACTCATTGTCATGAGATGTTCTGATGGCCAGAGGCATAATTTCATTCAAAAAGGACTGGATAAGTTCATGGAGGACAGGTCCATCAGTGGCTGTTAGTCAAGATGGTCAGGGATGCAACCCCATGCTCTGGGTCAACCCTAAACCTCTGACTGCCAGAAGCCAGGAGTGGAAGACTGGATCACTCCATAATTGCCCTGTTTTGTACAATCCCTCTGAAGCTCTGGTATAGGGCACTGTCGGAGACAGGATACTGGGCAAATTGGACCATGATCTGACCCAGTGTGGTAGCTTTTATGTTCTTAGTGACTCCACAGTATTAATAAATGAATGAGTGTACAGGCTTCTTTAATCATATTCCATCAGAACTCTAGCATACCTGTTTAGTCTGCTATTTATAAAAGTTTAAGTTGAAATCCTGGCCCCACTAAAGTCAATGATAAAACTCCCTTTAGCTGCATTGGGGCCAGGTTTCACCCCTCCTTCCCTCCCTCCCCCCGGTAAGTGTTCAAAATGTATTTTTATAAATAAAAAACATTGTAAGGTGAATGAGTAGAGGTTAAAGAGAACTGAAAGCTCTGCAAGCAGTTGCTTATTTCTCATACCAAGTATTGATATTCAGGATATATTCCTTCAAATGCTGCTCTGCAAAACAAGTTTGAAATGTACTTGATACTATTGATTATGAGAATCCTTTGCTCTGCAAATTTTTCCCTGTTTAAATTTAATCCTTTGTTAGGCTTCGCACAATTATTATTCTTGTTATTCTTCACACAGGCAAATCAGATTTTTGAATAATAGCATTTTATTCCAGCTATTTCGTGTATTTGTTTGAATTTTGTATTTTTGATGATTTTAAATGTGTAAATTTACTTTCATATTGATAGGCCAAAGTCTCCCTTACTTACTCTGGCATAGCTCAATTCCATGACTGTTTGATGGCCTACGTGAAATACAGTAGTGGCCTGAATCTACTTCCTGGTGGACCAGGTGTCCATATTCCAAAAAGCTCATTCACAGTTGGCACTCTTAACAGAGAGTCCAAGAACTGATTGAGCATGGAGACTTCTGGAAGTGGCCCCTCTAGGTCAGGGATGAGGAATATTGGCAGGTGTGAAGGGGAACACTCACTGCCAATACTGCTTAGCGGTAAGGCTGGAGTGGCAAGTTGACTTCCTCACAGAGCATTCCCCTTTTCCACTACTGCTCCACTCTGCAGTGGTCTGTCCTTTAAGTGACTCAGCCCTTTGTCGAGGTCACATTTTCAAGTCCACCCCTTTCAGGGTATATAAAAGAAGAGTTCAATAACGGGTAAGTCTTCAGGACCAAATGAAGGATTCAGGGTTTCCTCCTTGGCTCATGGTCTTGTGGTCCAGAACTTTATATCTTCCAGGTCTTCCCCCAACTAAGTTCCTCACCGAGGGGTAGATTCCTGTAATGATCCCTCTTTAGGGAGTAGTCAGGAAGCCCAGGCCCACCCTCTCCACCAGGCTCCAAATTAGAGCCCAATGGTAGGCACTTAAGTTCTGCACCAGGGGGTGCTGTGCAGCTCTTTCTCTGGATCACTTCCTACTAGTCCCCTTTCTTCCCACAGGGTAAAGTAAAGGATTGAACATAAAGATGAAATTCCTGACGCTCAGAGAATCAGTGATCTCTTTGCGCACTTGGTTAGGCTATCATCGCCAGGTCTCAGGCAGCAACAGCTCCTATGGAGTTCCTTCCCAGGAGCTGAGAGGGCAAGTCAGCTCACTTGCACTGTCTGCCTGCTAGTGAGCTGCTTTGCTTCACTTTTAAATTTCCTCCTCCAGCAGGGTTGCCAACTTTCTGATTGTAGAAAACCACATTAAACCGCTGCCCCGTGCTTTCCCCAAGGCTATGTCCCTTCTTCAAGACCCCAACCCCACTCACTCCATCCCTCCTCCCTCCCTTGCTCACTCTCCCCCCCCCACCCTTTTTCACTTGCTCATTTTCACTGAGCTGGGGCAAGAGGTTGGGGTGCAGAAGAAAGTGAGGGCTCTGGCTGGGGGTGTGGGCTCTGGAGTGGGGCCGGGATGAGGGGTGTGGGATGCAGGAGAGGGCTCCAGGCTGGGGGGTGGGGCCGAGGGGTTTGGAATGCAGAAGAGGATGAGGGGTGTGGGCTGCTGGAGGGAGTTAGGGTGCAGGAGGGGGCTCAGGGCTGGGGCAAGGGGTTGGGGTGTGGGCTCACTTACCTTACTTCAGGTGGCTCCCTGAAGCAGCCGGTATGTCCCTGCAGCCCTTAAGCAGAGGTGCAGCCAGGCAGGTCTGCGTGCTGTCTATGCCCACAGGCTCTGCCAGTGCAATTCCCTTTGGTCACAGTTCCCAGCCAATGGGAGCTACGGAGCCAGTGCCCAGGGTGAGGGTAGCACACGGCGCCTCCCTGACTGCCCCTGCATCTAGGAGCCGAAAGAACATGTTGGCTGCTTCTGGGAGCCACACATAGCCAGGGAGCCTGCCTGCCTTAGCCCCACTGTGCCACTGACTGGACTTTTAGCGGCCCAATCAGCAGTGCTGACCAGAGCCACCAGGGTCCATTTTTGACCAAGAGCACTTGGAGGAGTGGAAGGTGATCAGGAACAGTCAACATGGATTCACCAAAGGCAAGTCATGCCTGACCAACCTGATTGCCTTCTATGATGAGATAACTGGCTCTGTGGATTTGGGGAAAGCAGTGGATGTGATATATCTTGACTTTTAACAAAGCTTTTGATAAGGTCTCCCACAGTATTCTTGCCAGCAAGTTACAAAAGTATGGATTGGATGAATGGACTATAAGGTGGATAGAAAGCTGGCTAGATTGTCAAGCTCAAAGAGTAGTGATCAACAGCTCAATATCTAGTTGGCAGCCGGTATCAAGTGGAGTGCCCCGGGGTCAGTCCTGGGGTTAGTTTTGTTCAACATCTTTATTAATGATCTGGATGATGGGATGGACTGCACCCTCAGCGTTCGCAGATGACACTAAACTGTGGGGAGAGGTAGATATGCTGGAGGGTAGGGATAGAGTCCAGAGTATCCTAGATAAATTGGAAGATTGGGCCAAAAGAAATCTGATGCGGTTCAACAAGGACAAGTGCAGAGTCCTGCACTTAGGACTAAAGAATCCCATGCACTGCTACAGGCTGGTGACTAACTGACAAAGCAGCAGTTCTTCAGAAAAGGACCTGGGGATTACAGTGGATGAGAAGCTGGATATGAGTCAGCAGCGTACCCTTGTTGCCAAGAAGGCTAACCACTTATTGGGCTTCATTAGTAGGAGCATTGCCAGCAGATCGAGGGAAGTTATTATTCCCCTCTATTTGACACTGGTGAGGCCACATCTGGAGTATTGCGTCCAGTTTTGGGCCTCCCACTACAGAAAGGATGTGGACAAATTGGAGAGAGTCGAGCGGAGGGCAATGGAATCGGGGCTGGGGCATGACTTACGAGAAGAAGCTGAGAGAATGGGACTTGTTTAGTCTGCAAAAGAGAAGAGTGAGGGGAGATTTGATAGCAGCCTTCAACTATCTGAAGGGGGAGGTTCCAAAGAGGATGGAGCTCATCTTTTCTCAGTGGTGGCAGATGACAGAACAAGAATCAATGGTCTCAAGTTTCGGGGGGGGCGGGGGGGTCTAGTTGGATATTAGGAAACACTATTTCAGTAGGACGGTGGTGAAGCACCGAAATGGGTTACCTGGGAAGATGGTGAATCTCCATCCTTAGAGGTTTTTAAGGCCCGGCTGGGATCATTTAGTTGGTGTTGTTCCTGCTCCTGACGTCTCTTCTAACCCTAATCTTCTATGATTCTGTGCCTGGCAACCTTATCATCCAGCTTTTGCAGGCTTTGCATGTGCAGCAAGATGGGGCTACCTGGGCCCAGAGAAGCTCTTAATCCCTTCCTTTCCAGTGTGGGGTTTGTATTCCCCATCACAGCAGGTCAGTATAGAATAGTTTGCACTGTTTCTGCCCATGTAATACTTGCTCTGGAAAGATATACTGTGCTATTATAGAAGACTCCAGAAGGCCACCACACAGATACTTTTCACCAGCATTAAATTCACTTAAAAATAAAAGATTGTAACAAACATTGAGAAGAATATTAAGTTTATGTTATTACTTTCAGATTAGAGGTCATCCTTGAAATTTACCAGTTTTACCTCAGATAAATGGATATTACCTCAATACCTGTAATATTACCTAATTTTCCACATATCTACTCCTGCTGCAAAGCCTAGAATACTGCAGATACTGAGGTAAAGATATCCATTTATCTATGGAAAAGGAATTCATTTATCTAATGCAACTAATGAGCTTTTAGGGATGACTGCTGTATCTATTTAGAAACAAGTGAAATGCTCCAGAGAGAGTTAATAGATAGCATGTTCTATGTGTTAGGAACATACGTCATAGGACTGGAAGTGACCATCTGTGTTATTAAATCCAGTCCCCTAGTATTTCAGGCAACCCTGTCCTATAAAACCCCATTCATAAATTCATCAAGCTTCAGATGAAAACTAGTTAGGTTGTTTCCTGTTAGAAGGCTGTTGAACTCTGCATTAGGTACTTAATTTCAAAGATATTGAATTACTTACACATCAAAGCCTGGTGAAAAATCTTTGGACCTCAATTTATTAATTGACCTTTCTTCTTTGACAGGTTAGTGAAGGATGCTCCATGGGATGAGGTCCCTCTTGCTCACTCTTTGGTTGCATTTGCCACTGCTTATGACTTCTTGTACAATTACCTTAGCAAGACTGAACAGGAAAGATTTCTTGAGGTGATTGCTAATGCTTCAGGATATATGTATGAAACATCATACAGGCGTGGATGGGGTTTTCAGTACCTACATAACCATCAGCCTACCAACTGCATGGCCCTGCTGGCAGGAAGCCTGGTTATGATG
Organism: Chelonoidis abingdonii; assembly: GCF_003597395.2. NCBI lineage: Eukaryota > Metazoa > Chordata > Testudines > Testudinidae > Chelonoidis > Chelonoidis abingdonii. Next base: position 92,847,058 of record NC_133771.1, read on the forward strand.
AATCAAGGTATGCACTAATCAGTGGAGACATTCTTTTTAAAGTGTGTTAGTCGTGTTTGTAGGTTATGAATAAAGTCTCAAGAACTGATACGAGTATGTATTCTAAGTTGTACACGTTAGTGTTCAACCTCTCATTCAGCCATGTGTAAACATGTGCAAGTGTATGTATCAGCTAAAGTACAGCTATATTCAGCATCTTTTTTTTAATTATTAGTTACACATATAACTCTACTGGTTTTCATTCATATATATATATATATATATATATATATATATATATAAAAATCAGTTACACACGGTGTAAATTGTACAGATTGTTGTAAAGGTGAGGATCAATAATTGTCAAATCACTACTTGTAGGTATTATAACAAATTGTACATAATGTGACCATCCCAAGCATCCAAGTGTAGGCTCTTCAAGTCTTTCTAATTTAGACCAAGTGAATAGATCAAAAATTCTTTGGGGTGGGGGCCATCTTTTTGTTAAGCATTTGTACTGTACCTGCCACTGATCACTGATTAGGATACTTTACCTTCCCTACAATAGTAAATAGTAATAGTGATATACGTAAGGGGTTTTTTTTCCCCCTGACATATAGAGTGTGGAAGTTGGCTTTATCTAAGTAGGACCCCTAAATGTTCACCCATTCCTCATAATCTAATCTTTCCCCTTTGTGGTAGCTGAGGGTTGTCCCCACTTTCTCTGAGAGTAAAGAGCAGTAACTATGGTTTGCATCCAACAAGGTTGGCATCATGAATTTATCAGAATTTGCAGTTTGGGTTGAACACTTGATGTAAACATGTGGCTACTATCATCTACTTTTAGCAACTTCGAATTCTTTTAGGAATTGGTAACATGAAACAAATATTACTTTTGAGTTAAAATTAGCAGAATAAATCTGTCCTAGATAGTGACTAAAATTAGCATTCAGGAAGAATTTTGAATTCTGTAGTTTATATCTGTAAGTTTCCAAAAAGTAAAAAAAAAAAAAAAAATTATTGTAGTATTGCAGTATAGTTTTAGATTGTCTTTCTAGCAATACAATGCTGTTTAAAAATGTATTCTCTTTTAGCTTATGATAGAGCAAACAAATAGATGAGGTAAACACATAATTATATAAAACTAATTTATTTTAATAGTATGACTTTCAGGACCGGCTCCAGGGGTTTTGCCGCCCTGAAGCAGCCAAAAAAATTGCGATCTGCGGAAATTCAGCGGGAGGTCCTTTGCTCTGAGTGGGAGTGAGGGATCCTCCGCCAAATTCCTGCCGAATACCTGAAAGTGCTGCTCTGCTCCGGAATTGCCACCCCAAGCACCTGCTTGATAAGCTGGTGTCTGGAGCCAGCCCTGATAACTTTATACAATGTGAATAACATACCATATGTAAGGAGTATTACAGTTGCGTCTAGAGGACCCAATTAAGATCAAGATCCCATTGTGCTAGGCATTGTACAAACACTTGTGTTGAGTCCTGCTCCAAACAGCTTACAGCCCTAATAGACAAAATAGACGAAGGAATCATTATTATCTCCGTTGTATAGATGGGAGGGATTGTCACACAGAGAGATTAAGTGGCTTGCCCAAGGTCAGACGTGATGGTTGTGGCAAAGCTGATAATTGAGCCCAGTTCCAGATGCAGTCTAAGTATTCAATAAATTATGATCTTCTGAGTTAAAATAATAACTCAGGTTGTTTTGAAAAATATTTGGTTAACCAATAGGTTGGTACATAATGTTCTCTAAAGGAAAACACTAATTCTCTTTCCACATTTGGCTAGAGATGGTATTAAATAGCCTACTTGTTCCTTCTTATACACTGATGTGTAATAGATTGATGGGATGGAATAGTTGTAAACCAAGTAACAGCCACCTACTGTATGTTTCAGGATGATAAATGCACTGCTACTACTGAACCATGAGACGATAATTCTCCCTAGTGTGATATTTTAGATCAACAGTAAGGGTACACATTAGAAATGCTAAAGAAATATTAACAACCAAAATATTTATTGTGGCTTTTATGTCACAGCACATAGTAAGGGTGATGTGCATCACTATAATGGAGGCATTATGTGTGTTAGGATGGCACAGTGTCTCTAAGATCATTGAAGGGAGTTCTTACAGAGCAGTCACTAATGCACCTTTTAGCATGGTATAGTATGTGCCAGCTGCCTGCATCAGCTGATCTCTGCTAGATGATGCAGAATTGAGTGGTGCTCCACATCCACATACCTTGCTCTCTTTGGAGACTCTACTGCTGCCACTACTAGTCTCTCAATATTTGTGTCTGGGTGCACATTTTGGCTAGCTCATGGGCAGATGGCACGATGTGGGGTTTCCTTCACCTTCTCCTCACTTGTTGAACAAGCCAAAAGGGACCAGAATGGTAAGACCTCTGATAATCTTTTCTTGAGAAGAAATCTTTACATGTTTAGATAGTACAGTATTCTAAAAATGTACATAGTATGGAACATCTTCTACTATGTAATATCATTTAATTTCACCTTAAGTTTAAACTTCTTGATTAAGTATTCTTATTGTTAATGGTCATTCATATCTGTTAAGCACCCACCCATCGGTGTGTGCATTTTGTGAATGTTTCACTTGTGGCAATCATATTGCTAAAAAATAAATGACTCAGATAATTCCATTATTGGAGCCCTCTGGTGGAGATAATAGATTTGTTTGCATTCTGTTTTAATTTCAAATGCATGATCCCATGTGGCAAGAGATGATTCTCACTATGTGAGTGTATTGAGCATAATAGGGACATCTTTCTTTGAAAGTACAAGGTGTGCTTCCCTTATTTGTGTCCTTGCTTAATAACAATTAGGTGTTGGCAGATTTTCTTCACTAAATTAAGCTTAAACTCCTTGGTTCATCAAAAATTAAAATCTGCATGCAGTCAGTTTTATTCTCACCCTACGACTGCAAGGAGATGGCAGACTTAGGTCATATTTTAGGACTGCAGAGGTCATACTTTGGAGCACCCCTGTTTTAAAAAAATCATATGCTGGAGGCACAGTATGTTATAAAGTTGTGTCAGCTTTATCCACATCTTCCTCTTTCAGGCTATCTTCAGGAAGCATACTTGTGGACTAAGCAAGTGCTGTCAATCATGGAAAAGTCTATAGTCCTGCTGCGAGAAGTTACAGATGGATCCCTCTATGAAGGAGTGGCTTATGGCAGCTACACCACCAGATCTCTCTTTCAGTACATGTTTCTTGTCCAAAGGCACTTTGACATCAACCACTTCAATCACCCGTGGCTTAAAGAGCACTTTGCATTTATGTATAGAACTGTCCTGCCAGGTAGGTAGCTTGGATTGATAAAGGAACATCTGCTAATTTCTAAATCAATTACAAGTTTCACAGTTAAAGTACAATTTTATATAGCTCAAATAGTGCAGCATTCTGTATGTTTTTATATACCTGCATGAAAATGACACTACTATTGATTATTAAGTGCTTGCCCTTAGAATTGGTCAAAAAATAAGAAAATGATTTTATGAAAAAGTTTAATATTTCAAAGTTGCTTCTAACTTTGGAATGGACCCATTTTCTGTTTTGGCTTTTTTGTGTGTGTGAATTTTCTCTTGATATATTTTCTTGAAATTTTATCAGAATCATTTTCAAAATTGTTACTGAAAATTTTCTCTTACCAAAAATCATTGCATTGAAAACAGGGTTTTTTGGAATGGAAAAAATTGATAGGCATTTTTACAAAAGTTGAAAAAGTTTTCATAACATCAGTTTTTCCCCAAGAAGTTTTGTTTAAAGAAAAAGCAATTTTGACTAAAATATTTTTCATGTAAAAAAACATTAACTAGCTCTATAGGTAGGGTTCTCAGTGCAGTCCAAGGAGGCATGGGACAAATTGTTCCAGTGTGAGTGCCTAAGGTTATACAGATATATAACTATTTAGGCACCAGTGATGGGGCCTGCATTTTGGCTTATGTCATTGTGGCACAGAACTACTATCAGAGTTAGGTAGTGGAAAGGAAAGCTACCTTTGCTGGCTGAAAGTTTGGGAAGGTTAAATGGGGAGAGATGTCCCTCAGACACATGAAAGAGAAGTTTGTTTTTCTGTGGAAAAGTACCAGGAAAAGAAAATTATTAGGACTGATGGGCAAAAGAGTAACTACCTTCAGGCTCTCTATTAAGTTATACATCATTTGTTTCCTATGCTCTATCAAGTTTTTAGTTTTCTGTTCAGTGAATATATTTTCTGGTATACATAGTATGACCATGGGTTTCTGTTTTTGAGGTATTCCATGGGTTCTAGTGGTAAACTGTATTGCTATTTAACATCCAAAATACGGGACTTATAATATCCTTTGGGTAGGTCAAGTCTTCTGCTGTTTCATGCAGCACAGTGGGCAATGACTATGTTCAGTAAATAATAAGAAATACACCTCTACCCCGATGTAACGCGACCCGATATAAGACAAATTTGGATATAACGCGGTAAAGCAGCACTCCGGGGGGGCGGGGCTGTGCACTCCGGCGGATCAAAGCAAGTTCGATGTAACACAGTTTCACCTATAACGCTCCTCAGGACAGTGTTATATCGGGGTAGAGGTGTAGTTACTAGCTTTTAATTTAATAGATATCAAAGAACTTTGCAAAGGAAGTTCATCATTATTCTCATTTTAGTGAGGAACAGAGATGCAAAATGACATGCCCAAGGTTACCCCACAAATTAGTGGCAGTGCTGGGAGTGGAACCCAGGTCTCCTGAGTCCCAATCCTCTCTGTGCACTAGGCCATGTTATGTCTTAGTTACTGTTAAGTTCTGTGTTTACCCAGGAGCGGCGCCAGGTTTTTGGCGCCCTAGGCGGGGGTCCTTCCACGCTCCCGGTCGTTGGCAGCATTTCTGCGGTGGGGGGGTCCTTCCGTGCTCTGGGTCTTCAGCAGCAATTCTGCGGCACATCCCAGAGCGAGTGAAGGACCCGCCGCAGAATTGCTGCCAAAGACCTGGAGTGCGGAAGGACCCCCTGCCGCCGAATTGCCGCCGAGAGTACAAAATGCCAACCCCCAAATCTTAGTGCCCTAGGCGACCGCCTAGGTCGCCTAAATGGAAGCGCCGACCCTGTGTTTGCCGCTGTATGAAATGGAGGAGACAGAGTCCCTGCCCTAAGGAGTTTCCAATTTAAAAGACATACACTTGATGACCCAGAGGAAAACTCTATCTTAGACCATAGCTGTTGTATTTTGATAGGTATGTGACAGCATCATTCACATAGGTGCAATAACATTTAAATGGGATTTAAATGGGAAGAGTTGGAGCCCTGTGGACTGCAAAAAGATGATGTTCCAGAAATAAAGTACAGCATTGCGGGGTGGGGGTGGGGGGTTTAGCAGAAAGCATGAAGGTAAGAATGGGAGGATACAAAAGTAGTGGTGAAATTAGTATCTTGGGCAAAGCAAAATGAGAGAGGACAAAGAGCACAGACTTAGGTAGGCATAGAGTTGCACAGAGAATGAGATGCTCAAGTTTAACATGGAAGGCAAGTAGAAGCCAACAGAAGAATTAAATGAGAATGAAATTACAGTAATGAAATTGGGACAGAACCAAGGAATGGACATGCATTTTAGATACATGGGTCATCTATTTTAGGTGTTGTGGGAACAGAAGAGTCATGATATTTAAACAACTTGGATGTGTGGAGACGTAAGATAAAGTACTCATGAAGTATTTTGCAAAGCAGCTATAGGAGTGTGAACTGAGGAAAGATTTAAAAGGGGAGAATGGGAAACATAGTAATGTGGGGAGAACTTGAAAAGTTTGAGGTTTGCTTCAGACTGGATAAGTAGTCCAAAATTCTGTTCCTGCTCTGAACTTTTTCTGAGTTATTGTAACTTCTTGAGTTAGCAAAATTAGGCTGGAAATCTTGTAAGAGGCAGCACAGTTGCAAACTTTCTGGTACTTTCTCTTCTGATCATGCTGCAATCATACTTTTATTTTGAAGTCCCAGCTGGAATTAAAGTGCAGAGATGTAAATATGAAAATTAATTGTAAAAAATGTAACCAAACTTTGTCAACTTTCAGAAGAGATTTTTGTTCCAGTTGGGCTCAAGTTTCTAATGAAGACTTCTAATGAAGCCTGCTGTAAATACAAATTTAACCTCAAACTATGGGTAAAAATACAAAATCCTAACTTGGATGGATTTTAGGGGCCAGTTCTCTGCAGTCATAAATGGCCATAGTTCTGATACAGTCAGTGGTGCTATGCTGATTTATATCAGCTGAAGATTTGGCCCTGCATTCTGAACACCACCCAGAAGGCAAGAATACCTTTGACATGGCAGTACACACCCATATTAGAAGAATGGCTCACACAGGCTCCACATGATACCTCAGGCATCTGCTTCAGAAAGATACTTAAACAACAAAGCACACTTGTTTTAGTTTTTTTCAAGATATAGATTTCATTTTACCTTGAGGAGCTTCTGTGAGCTATAGTTACTTTAAAGGGCATGGATTGACATAAGAAAAACAAAATCTTTAAACAGATACTATCCTTTGTGAGAGGTTAAAGTGAAGAAAGGGAAGTGGATGGGGCCTTTCTCCTTGACATTTCTGTATCACTGTGCTTTCTTTAGTTTAAGAAGAAAGGCGAGTATTAAAGTATGCTACAGCAATGGGAAAAAGCTACTGTATAACCTGACCGGGTCATTCAAGAGTATGTCTATAAATACTTTAAAAGGGTAAATCCATTTGTAATGCTTGGTTTCATCATCCTTACTTTACAGTACAAGTCTTTGTTCATTTATTTGCTTGTTCTTGTGTTCCTTTTAACTTTTTACCAAGGATTTCAGAGAACTGTGGCAATTGCAGACTCCAACTATAACTGGTTCTATGGGCCAGAGAGCCAGTTGGTGTTTCTAGACAAATTTGTCATGCGCAACGGCAGTGGGAATTGGTTGGCAGATCAGATCAGAAGGAATCGAGTGGCAGAAGGCCCCGGGACTCCATCCAAAGGGCAGCGGTGGTGCACTCTTCACACTGAATTTCTCTGGTATGAAACAGAATGAGTGGGCTTCAAAGAAACATGGCAGCTGCTTGGCATTAATCAAAAGCCGTTAACTTCCGTTTTGTAATGAACTGTACAAATTGATGTTATGCTGGTCATGTACCTGTGTCTAGTCTAAAAGAGACTCAGAACTTCTTCAAGCCATATAATGTATAGACTCATACAACACAGGTCTTGTACAGAACTTGTTTTCCATATGTTTGTTGGCAGTGCTTTTAGTTGCATTGTTGTAGACAACCATTTTCAAAGGGAGTGAAATTCTTATGCCAAAGTTCCTACATGAGTTCTTTAACAAAAAAAACAAAAAATTCTTCCACTCATGTTACAGCTTGTTGTGTGCTTTGGTAGTTAGTTACAAGCTCATTGAAAACCCAGTTCCTTCTTTTAAATGCAATTTAAATGTAAATGCCAATGCTTAAAGAAAGAGAGAAACATAGATTCTTTAAAAAATGGTATATACATTAGCATGTAAGCAATGTTAAAATGGAAAAAAAAATCTGGAACAGGACTTGAGCCACATTTTCCACATAACTTACAACTTAGCCCTAATTTGTAAAACTAGATCATTCCATTGCAGACAAGAAATGAAAATCTTTTAGGGCCTTTAATACATCCAGTGCTTGCTGGTCAGTAGTGTGTGTACATATCCAACGTTTAAACTGGCATCATGTTTTTCCCTCACAGTGGCTCAACGTGTATTTCATGCATATGTTTTTGTAATTAAGATATGTACATTGAGAAAATTCATGGCTTGTCAGCTCCCTCTGGGTGCTGTGCTAGTTATATATTTAGTGCAAGCTCCCTTTCTCCTCCTCATGCACTCAAGGACCTCTAGCAAGTCTGTAGTTAAAAGAGACTCCTTCCCCTGGGAAGATACCTTAACATTCAGGAGGGGGATGTTTCAGTGGATTTGAGTCACAGAAATAAGCCCTAAATGTCCTGGGACTTGCCTGCTTGAAAGACTCCCACTCTTCTTGTGCCATAGTGCTTCTATTGCAGTCAGCGGAGGCACTTGCATTGAAGTCTCCTGGATTTAATAAAGGGGGTGGTTGTAGAGCATTCTCCACGAGGGGCTATTGGCTGTGGAACAAGCTTCCACCTTTGGTCAAAATCACCGAGAGTTGTTGTCCTACCAGATATATTCCAAGGCCTGTCTTTGTGCCAGTACCTGAAGGGGGTAGCCATTAATTAGAGAGATGTATTCTGATGAGGAAAAAGACTTTTTCATCTGGTTATGTTAGGGATGGAGTTATTGCTAGGAGATTGATGCTGGTTTTATTTGTTTTGTTCCTTTAAATAATACCTGAAATAGTATATAGCTGCTCATATTAAACAGAAGGAAATAAAAAAATAATTAACCTTATTTAGGTACGATTTCTTTTTAAACTGAAGTGTATTACTTTAGTTTATATACCTACTGTCTTACAGGTTTGTCTTTTGCCTAGGCAGAGGATAAGATCATTTAAAAAAAAAAACTGGGGGATTATAATTTATTTTCAGTTTATTTCTAATCCTTTTGAAATGTTCAAACTCTCCATATCCTTCCGTTCCTGGGGAGTCTTGAAATTACACCTTGTGCATGATAGGAATTGAGTTTCTTGTAATTGAGTAGACAGTATACGAGGGGGCACACTCTCCTGAGTGCCTCCTGTCATTTGAGTGCAAACCTGAACTCTCTTTTTTCTGTCAGCTGTTGCCCTCATCGGGCAGGTCTTCACTGGCTCAGCCCTCTGGCTAAGTCACACACAGTCTAAAACAGATGAACCCTTTCCAAGGTGAAAAAGGGCCTGTCACTGTGCCCTTGTCAGTTTCTGCAGCCTTGCCTCTGGGCTCAGTTCTCAGCCCCTTCTGGGCTAGCTTTAAGTCTGTGTCTGCTCTGGGATAGAGCAGTAACCCCAGGGCTTTCTCCCTGGAGACACTTTGCCTTTGCCTTTGATGGTTCTTATTGCCCCACCTCTTCAGCTGGGTCACTCCTTCAAGTCCAATCCCTTCCCAGGATAACAAAAAGTTCAACAAAATGCTTGATCCTTTTCAGTGTCTTCAGCCCCATGTGCGGGCGCCTGTTTAAATTCCACCCCTTTGCTTGGGTTCCAGAAATAAACTGGCCCCTTCTTCGGGCTTTGCCAACTTTGCCTTTGGCCTGTGGAGGGTCCTGGGCCCACCCCCTACTCCGGGTCCCAACCCAGGGACCCTACAAATAGCAGCCACGTCCTGCTTCCTTTAATAGTTGCTGCTGCTGCATTCCCTGGGTTGCTTCCCGCTCTGTCCCATCACCTTTATTACCTGTGGGTTATGGTCCTTGCGTTCTCTGTCTGTTCCCTGCCTGAGCAGGGTCTCTCCCAGGTCTCCTCACCTGGAGAATTTCACAGCTCTCCAGTCCTTCCTCACCCAACCAGCAATTGGACTGCTCAGGCCCGGTGGCTCCTTTTAACTAAGACAGCTGTGCTCTGGTGCAAGTGTAAACTCTTATCTGCAGACTAGCATTAAATTAGTTATTAAAATTAAGAGGACTGCAGTTTGACATGGTGGGGAAGATGAGTATGTTCCAGTGACCCTGAGAGCTATATCAGTAGGAATTTAACTCCTAGTAGGGCTACCCAAGCCAGACAGTTCAAAGGATAGGGACCAAATGAAAAGATATGCAGTCCACTTTTTCTCCAGGCTGGAGCCAACAACCTATCCTTGTAAAAATGTTACAGTGTAGACGATTCTTTCTTGTAAATATTGCAAAATATCTTGAGTTTTGAATAGGTGCTGGAAAATCAAAATAAATAAAATAATTCTAATTTAAGGTTTAAGTGTAAAATCATGTTCTTTGTCTTTTGGCAGGTATGATGCAAGCTTGCACTCCGTACCTCCACCGGATTATGGTATTCCAAAGCTGCATTATTTTGAGGACTGGGGAGTTGTAACGTATGGAAGTGCATTACCAGCTGAAATCAACAGGCCCTTCCTCTCCTTCAAATCTGGAAAACTGGGAGGTCGTGCAATATATGATATTGTTCATAAGAATAAGTACAAAGAGTGGATCAAAGGGTGGAGGAACTTCAATGCTGGCCATGAGCACCCTGATCAGAACTCCTTTACCTTTGCTCCCAATGGTGTACCTTTCATAACAGAAGCCTTGTATGGGCCAAAGTATACCTTCTTCAACAATGTGTTGATGTTTTCTCCAGCTGTGTCAAAGAGCTGCTTTTCTCCATGGGAAGGGCAGGTTACAGAGGACTGTTCATCAAAGTGGTTGAAATACAAACATGACCTGGCTGCAGACTGCCAGGGGAGAGTAGTCGCCGCTATGGAGAGAAATGGAGTGGTTTTTATCAGGGGAGAAGGAGTGGGTGCTTACAACCCAAAACTGAAGTTGAAAAACTTCCAAAGAAACCTTTTACTTCTGCATCCCCAGCTTTTGTTGCTTGTGGACCTAATTCATCTTGAAAATGACAGCCCCCTGGAGGTAGCCACCAGCTTCTTCCACAATGTGGATGTGCCTTTTGAAGAGACTGTTATTGATGATGTCCACGGGGCTTTTATTAGGCATCACGATGGGATATATAAGATGTACTGGATGGATGACACTGGCTACAGTGAGACGGCTACTGTTGCCTCAAAAATGTATCCCCGGGGCTACCCATATAATGGAACAAACTATGTGAATGTTACAACCCGCCTGCGGAACCCAATCACCAGAGCAGTTTACCTCTTCATAGGACCTTCCATAGATGTCCAAAGCTTCAATGTCCATGGAGATTCTCAGCAACTGGATGTCTTCATAGCCACCAGTGAGCATGCCTATGCCGTTTACCTGTGGACTGGTGAGGATGGAGGCCATTCTGTCTTTGCACACATTATTGCAGATCACCAAAAAATTCTATTTGACCGAACCTCTACCATAAGGAACTCTGCTGTATCAGAGGTGAAAGATTATGTTCAGATTGTGGAGCAGAATCTTCAGCATTTCAAACCTGTCTTCCAGCAGCTTGAGAAACAGATTCTGTCTCGTGTGCGGAACACAGATAGCTTTAGAAAGACTGCTGAACGCCTGCTGAGATTTTCAGACAAGAGACAGACGGAAGAAGCCATTGATAGGTTATTTGCTGTCTCCCAGCAGCAGCAACAGCAGCAAGGCAGGGCAAAGAAAAGCAAAAAGGTAGCCAAAGGCTACAAGTTTGTCGATGCCGTTCCTGACATCTTTGCACAAATTGAAGTAAATGAAAGAAAAGTGCGACAGAAGGCACAGACTCTGGCACAAAAAGAGTTACCAGTAGATGAAGACGAGGAAATGAAAGACCTTTTAGATTTTGCAGATATTACTTATGTGAAGCACCAAAATGGTGCATCAATCAAAGGCCAGTCTGGCCTGGAACAAATGGTGAGCACTGCTCGAAGCAGTGCTCCATCGATGTCGGCTCCTTATACCCGCCTCTTCCTAATTCTAAACATTGTTATATTCTTTGTCATGCTGGCAATGCAGCTGACCTATTTCCAAAAGGCCAAGAGCCTACATGGTCAAAGATGGCTTTATGCAATACTTTTAGCTGACAGCTGTGTATTATTGTGGCTGTATTCTTCTTGTTCCCAGTCACAATGTTAGCAAAAGATCATGTGCTACTTGACCTGTTTATGGTCATATCAGTCTATGCAAAAGAATTAACCCTAATAGGGCCATAGTTTGTTTTTTCCTTTTCTGAAACATTCCAGGAAACAGCTAAGGAAAGGTTGATTTCACCCCATGAGGGAAGAGGGGGAAATAATGCATTTTTAAGTGTTCTTCATCTGTGTTTTGGTTGCGTTTGACATCTGAAGAATATTATGCTTTGTTCATTAAACCACAGTCTGTGAAACTGTAATTAATTTCTACCAAAAAATAAAAAAAAAGAGTCTTCTTTAAGGAGTGATCTGTTTCCTAAGGTCCTTGATTTTATACACAATTGTTTTTGCATAGTATTACTTTCAGGCTTCTAAAGATGCCTATGACAGGTAGGTAGGAAATGGTTTTCCTGCTCCATGAAACTGTTTGAGACATCAAAAAAAGTTCCTGTTCCAAATTGGGACATAAAATGACCAAACCTTGAAAATATCCATGTATCAAAAATCCACCACCCCAAAATTTGGGGTTTGAAAATGTGGAAACAGGACATTTTGACCATTTCATAACATTTTTTCCCCAAAATTTTTCAAGTTGAGATTTGTTGAACTTTCAAGGGAGATTTGAAGAAACCAGCTCTGTTTCACAAACAATTTAGGTTTTGATGAATCATCATTTTTCAGTGGAAAAAAAGGTGTTAAGAATTCTCAACCAGCTCTAATGCCTATTGACATAACCTTACAACCGAGTTATTCAAATTTAAAGGGCATAGGAAAGATTAACAAGTTACAGTCAGAGGCAAATAAGAAGCAAACTTTTAAGTATAAGGGATTATTTCTCATTACGAGAAATCTCCTTCCCATTCGCCAGACCAGATGACAACTGGAAGATGAATCCTGATATGATCTGCTTTTGATTTTACAGGGTAACATTTCTCAAACATTTTCATATGTGAAGCACATCTCAATAGGGAAATTGACTCCTATAGCTCCTCTCCTTCTGTTTGCAATTGCAAAAAACCACTACCATCACCACCACCACCCTGTGGCAATCCCAGCAATTGCTTATGTGGAAAAGCTGTATTAAGAAAGTATTTGATGGGGGCTGGGGGACGGGTTAGCTCGCAGGGTGATTATATAGTTGGAAACGAAGATGAGCCAGAACCATGTGACCAGCCAGTTCTTCACTGACCACCAGCTAGTGCTCTGCAAATCATTGGAGGCACATGGATCATTAATTTGGCAATCATTGATATGGGGAATACTGTGGCTTCTGACAATGAGTTTGACATCTGCATTAATTAAACTGAATTTAAAAAAATCATAGATGTCTGTGAGGTTTTCAGTATGGAGAGGCTATAGAACTGGTGTATATTACTGTATGTCTTTAAAAAACAGAAAAGTATTTCTTCCCATACGTTTTTTTAAATAAACAAATCATAATTGTTTCTTATGCATAGATTTTTTTTCTTTGTTGACTGGAATATTTTCCCTGATAATTTAAACAATTCAGTGGTGTTCATTAGCTCCTAATTCACAACATATAATATTGAGGGATGGCTCTCTCGAATTTCATCACTTGGGCCCTTGATATTGATGTTTTTTCTTCAAATGTTTCTGGCCAAGGGTGGGGACCTTTTCATGAAATAAAAATACACAGCTGAATATCTTAAATTAATAGCCTAGGATGCAAACTAACACTTTATAAGATCTAGAAAATGTATAACAACACTTACCATTTAATTTCAGTTTCCCATACTGAGGCAAGTTCTGCTCATGTACAGAAACCAGAAGTCTCTTGAAGAGCAGCAAAATAAATTGTCACCCAACATTATTCTTCATAATTCTGCATATTGCTTTCTTCTGAGTTGGATTATAAATTGGTCCAATAACAGGGTGTTGAAGCAACTGGTAACATATGATAGATCAATAAAAGTGCTTAAAAATGGCATGTGATTTTCTGCTCAATGAAAATTTGTTTATTTCTGCATTTTACATTGAACAAATTTAAAAGAGGGGCAGAAACAGTTGTTGGGTTGTTTTTATTTTCCTAGAGCTGTTGATTAATTTTTAACTCTTGTGTAATATTAATGGTCATTAAATGTTGAATCTTCAGGCAAATGTGTGTTTTCTGTTACTTAGTTACTTGGGGTTCAGTTTTGCTTTCTAGATACATTACTTGGTGGAAGCAAGGGAAGGGGTCCTGTTCTGCTTGGCCTTTGGGCACTGTGCCCCCTGCACACCCATGTAAGTACTAGACACAATCTGGCCATTGTTTTATTGAAATGAGATCGGATTTAGAGAGTAGTACAGAAATCCAATGGGCAGAGTTTGTATTTCCTGAGCCGTTACAGAATGTGCTACGCGACCCCTATCAAGAGGTCAGTAAAAGCTGGAGAGAGCATTGTATGTGTTTATATGTAAGCATACAGTATGTGATACAGCATGGCCAGAGGGCAGCATGAGAGTGTTAGCAGGGGGCCTTATTCCCTGCCAAGGACGGAAGATTTGCTTTAGACTAACTAGAACACCTGACTCCAATTAGAGCACCTGACTCCAATTAGAGCACCTGACTTCAGTCATGTGATAAAAACCCCTGCTTCAGTCAGACAGGGTGGGAGTTGAAGGAGGAAGGTTTGATTGGAGCAGAGTGCAGGTTGCAGAAGTTGGAGAAGAGAAGAGTTTGATAAGAGAGAAATAGAAAGTTTGGAGGAGTGCTGCGGTGGATTGTGAAGTCCAGAAGAAACCCTAGGTAAGGGGCACCAGGCTTGTGTAGAAGGGAGGCAAGAAGCCCTTCACAAACTGAAGGGTAGGAGAGGGACGTAACCCAGGGGAAAGAGCCGCTAAGTCAAGTGGTTCACCACAACTCTCAGGGCCCCTGGGTTGGGACCTGGAGTAGAGGGCGGGCTCAGGGGCGGTATAAGGGCAATTTTCTTTTTTTAGCACACAGCTTGGGTCAGTGTTAGTCACTGAATTAGGGAGTGGGGCTCTTTCTAATCCTTGTCGCATTAGTATGAAATACCACAGAGATCCCACAGGAGGGTCCTGTAAGTCCACAGCAGCATCAGTTGCCGTCTTCCTGGTTCCACCTAGACTTTTCCTGATGGACAATGTTTAGTGTTACTTTTTTCATTTCTTTTAATCATTATTTGGTATTAAGTAAGCAAAGATTTGTCTTGTTTCCGACAACACTGAAAACCAAGCTGAAATATGTCTGCACATGCTATTCTGTTTAACTGCTTCTTGTAAATGTAAACCTTATATTTTTCTCTGTTCTCTAAGGCCCCAGTGAATTCATGTATACATGAATCCATATTCTCTCTGATTTTATGTATGAGAGAAATGCAAGAAGCATGAAAGTAATTAACATGACCTAAACTCCATATTCTATCTGATTTTACATATGAAAGGGATGCGAGTAGCAGGAAATTGATTAACATGGCCCAAATTCTGTGAGAGGAATGAAGGAAATGACTGTGGTATTGTTCTTCTCTCCTTCTGACCCCAACAGATTGCATGTTTGGAGTTTCATGGGGTTTGGGGTTATAAATGGCCAGAAGGAAAGTTATTTATTTTCCTTTTCCCAGCAAGTTCACATTACCAATAATTTCCACAGGTTTCTTCTGTGCACAGTTCCAGTTCCGTAAGGGAAAGAAACAAAGGCAAGGAGGCATGGTAGCATGACTCCAAGTATATGTGCCTTGAGAATGCCCCAAAATCTGCTGGAAGGATTGGGTGAAATTCTGTGGCCTGTGTTATCTAGGAGGTCAGACTAGATGATCATAGTGGCCCCTTCTGACATTAGACTCTATGAAATTGGTAAACTCCTTTTCAGTTCAGATGTAAGCTTTTAACTTGTGGCAGTAGAATTTGAGCTCAGATCTCCACAACTGAAAAGCTGAGTGGACGAATTCACTGAGTTAACTAGTCTTTTCTTCTACCTGGTCAACACGTCAGTGCGCATACACACCCTGACCCACTTTTATGCTGTGAAGAGAGTAATGGCAGAGTACTTCAAGCGACAAACTGTTAGGTGAGTACAAGGTGTGTGTGTGAGGTAACAGATGCCCCTGGTGGTGTTCTATTGCTGCATTTCCATAGCATGTAGTAGAACTAGATAAATTCATGGAGGATAGGTCCATCAATGGCTGTTAGCCAGGATGGTGTCCCTAGCCTCTGTTTGTCAGAAGCTAGGAATGAGCGACAGGAGATGGGTGACTTGATTACTTGTTATGTTCATTTCCTCTGGGGCACCTCGCATTGGCCACTGTCGGAAGACAGGATACTGGACTGGATGGACCTTTGGTCTGACCCAGTATCACCATTCTTATGTGTACTTCATTTCTGCACCTGAGTGTATGGCAGCCTGCCCAGAGCCTCATGCTCACACAGGGAAGCAGCACTCATTTTGCTTAATGCAGTTTTCTGAAAGTTTCTGTTGAAAATCACTGGGAAATTGTCCAACATTTGAAATCAAAGCTTTACAGTGTTAAATTATAAATGTGACTCTAATGACCTGATTTTTCTGTCCTTATGCCGGTGGAACTTCAGTGATTTCAATGTCATTACTCTGGACTTACCCAGAGATAAGTGAGAGGGGGAAATCAGGCCTTGAGAGCATCGAGCTGTTGCAGCTGTCTCTCAATATTGTGTCCTGAGTCGCATGTGGAATCCGGAAAGTGACTTGTGAGGAACTAATTTTCTCTCTTTTCATGTAGAGGGCCCCTTGAGAGGATGTCATTTCACACTCTGTTTAAGAGAATAAAGGACTGAGGCCTGTTTTATGTGACAGATTTAATGTTTATTAAACTGTAATTCATCCCCCTCACACTCCAAGAAAGCTTCCATGAGTACTGGTAGTTTGTTTCAACTGCTCACAGAGAAATACCATATTAAAAAGCAAAGAGAAAGCGAGAGAGTTCCTTTAATGCTGCAGAGCAGGACTAAGCCGAGAGGTTCCAGGGAACATACAATCACCATTTTTTAGCATAGTAAAATAGACATGACTGGAGCCTTCCTGAAAGTCAGCCTTCCTCCTGTAGCTGTCTGCCCCATTGTTGAGTGCTTAATGGTAGACTGACAGTCATTCATGGTTTGTACACTGTAATTATCCTTTTTTCTCCATTTTTGCTGTCATTGTGGGGTATAAATCCTATAGAGCCTTGAGTACTCAGAGAAAGACCAAAACCAGCGTAAAAGCTGCAGAGCCACTGTGTGAGGAGGCCAAATCAGTGGCGACCCTGGTAGGCAACACTGAGATCTACAGTGAAGCAGAAGGAGGTGAGTGAGACCTAGTCTACACTACGCGTTTAAATCGATTTAACGCTGTACCCGTCCACACTACAACGCCCTTTATATCGATATAAAGGGCTCTTTAAATCGATTTCTTTAGTCCACCCCGACGAGAGGAGTAGCGCTAAATTCGATATTAACATATCGGATTACGGTTAGTGTGGACGGAAATCGACATTATTGGCCTCCGGGCGGTATCCCACAGTGCACCACTGACCGCTCTGGACAGCAATCTGAACTCGGATGCAGCGGGCAGGTTTCCTGTTTGCCGCGTGGAGTTGATCAGCACGGGTGGCGATGAGTTCAATGCAAGAGCTCCAGCATGGACCGTCGGAGATTACTAGATCTGATGCTGCTATGGGAGACATCTGTTCTATCGAGCTCCGTTACAGAACAGAGATCAAGCGTTGACAAATCTCGTACACAGTGCTGCTACGAACGGAAGCCGGACTCAAATGGACGCTATGGATTGGAGGGGTACTGGGACTCCCAAGGAGGAGCGCTATCCCCGTCAAGCGGTCTCTGAGTTTGATTCTTGTGACTCCCAATGTCTGCAGGTTCAAAACACGTGTCTTGACATGGTTCAGGAGAATAGCTCCTCAGTTCCCCCCCCTCCACCACACGTTGAAAGAAAAAGGGAAAGAAACATTCTTGACTTCTTTTCAGTGTCACCCTATGTGTACTGAATGCTGCTGGTAGATGCGATGCTGCAGCAGTGAAGAGCAGTATCCGCTCCTCTCCCCCTCCCCGACGGTGGTAAACGGTACAATATGACTGATACCATTCATCGCCATCAGCCTGTTAGTGCTCCTGGCTGGCTCAGTGAGGCTGTGGGGGCGCCTGGTCGGAAAAATGGGAATGGACTCCAGTAGATAGTACAGAACGGGCTGCCTAACTGTCGTCATCATAGCAACTGGGCTGAGCTTCATCAGCCCCCCTCCCTTTCCTGTGTAAAGAAAGATTCTGTACTGCCTGGACTGTCATAGCCCTGGGAGGCTGCCTCCCCTCATTTTATCTCACTAAACAAGTCTCTGTTTCTTATTCCTGCATTCTTTATAACTTCATGACACAAATGGGGGGGGGGGCGGGGACACTGCCACAGTAGCCAGGAAGGTTGGGAGGAAGGAAGTAACGGGTGGGGTTGTTGGCAGGGGCACCCCCTGTGAATACTGACACAGAGCAGCTGTGCTCTGATACCACTGGTCCTCCTAATACACTTGCCCCTTATTCTAGGCAGGACTGACTCTATTTTTAGAAAACCATAAGGAGGATTGACTCAGTCCCAGTGAGTCAATTCCCAATTTTGCTTTTGCGTTGCGCCCCCAGCCGATTTCAGCCAGGGGGCACTCATGATAGCAACAGACAGTACAGAGGGGGAGAGATAACCGTCATCTCATTTGCCAGTTTTCTCCGGCAGTAGACGGTACAGAACGACTGGTAACCATCTCTGCTATCATTGCAAAAGCAAAGTGAATGCTGCTGTGTATAGCGCTGGAGTATCGCCTCTCTCTTCACGGCATCCAGTACACATACGGTGCCGGAAAAAAAAAAAAAGCTGAACGGGCTCCATGGTTGCCGTGCTATGGCGTCTGCCAGGGCAATCCAGGGGGAAAAAACGGCGCGAAAGAATTGTCAGCTGATGTTTTCCCGGAGGAAGGAATGACTGACGACATTTACCCAGAACCACCCGCGACAATAATGATTCAACCCAGAATTCCAAGGGGCAGGGGAGACTGCGGAACTATGAGATAGCTACAGAAGAGCTGCCCACAATGCAACGCTTCAGAAATCGACGTTAGCCTCGGAGCATGGACGGCACAACGCCGAATTACTGTGCCTAGTGTGGCCGCATGAAATCGAATTTATAATATCAGTTTTATAAAACCGATTTTAGCTAATTCGATATTATCCCGTAGTGTAGATGTGGCCTCTGACTCAGTCTGAGCAGAGAAGCAGAAATTTGCGACAAAACCAAGGAGGCTATGCAAAATTCAGAGCACTTGTGATACAGTAACCACACTGTTAAATGTGATTATTATGAAACCAGATTATGACATGCTAAGACCAGCCCCGGGCCAAACTACAAGTCTAATTCTGCAAAAATATTACTGCTGTGCACACATCTCACTACTGTGAGTAGTACTAAAGCAATCACAACTAATCCTAGTGGAAGACATCAAGCTTGTTACTAAGTAGGGTGACCAGGAACATTTAGTCGAAAGGGATCCTGGCGGCTCTGGTCAGCATTCCTGACCGGGCCGTTGACTGTCTGGTTGGTGGTGCCACACGGAGGGGCTAAGGCAGGCTCCTTGCTAGCCTCCGCGCTGTGCAGCTCCCAGGAAGCAGCCAGCATGTACCAACTCCAGCTCCTATGCGTGGGGGCAGCCAGGAGGCTTCTCAAGTTGCTTGCACCTCAAGCACTACCCCCGCAGCTCCCATTGGCCGGAAACTGTGGCTAACGGGAGCTATGGGGGTGGCGCCTGTGGATGGAGCAGCACGCAGAGCCACTTTGCCACGCATCCACGTAGGAGCCAGAGGGGGGATGTGCCGGCTGCTTCTAGGAGATTTTTGAGCTAAGCGCCACCTGAACCCTGCACCCTTGACCCCAGGGTTGGGGCTTCCCCAGCACTGATTCCACCTCCCACCTTCTAAACCCCTCTGTTCCAGCCTGGAGCACCCTCCTACATGCCAAACCCCTCATCCCCAGCCCCACTCCAGAGTCCGCACCCCTACCCAGAGCCCTCACTCCCCCCACCACATCCCAACTGCCTGCCCCAGCCCTGATCCTCCTCCCACCCCCAAACCGAACATTACCAGCCCCACCCCCGAGTCTGCACCCCCAGCCAGAGCCCTCACCCCACACACACACATCCCAACCACGTGCCCCAGTCTGGAGCTCCCTCCTGCACCCTGAACCCCTCATTTCTGACCCCACCCTGGAACCCACACCCCCAAATAGAGCCCTCACTCCCCTCCCGCACCCCAGCCCTCTGAACCAGACTGGTGAAAATAAGTGAGTGAGTGAGTGAGGGTGGGGAGAACGAGCGACAGAGGGAGAGGGGATGGTGTGAGCGGGGGGCGGGGCCTCAGATGAGGGGTGGGGCAGGGTATGGGGCAAGGGTGTTTGTTTTTGTGCGAATAGAAAGTTGGCAGCCCTATTAATACGTGATTGCTAAATCAGGATCTAAATTCTAACCATTGTTTTGTTGGTTTTTGTTTTTTTAATAAAAAACATATTTTAAGGCAATCTACAATACATATAAGGATCTGTGGACACATATGTCCAAACCAAGCTTGCTAAAGCTTTGGCACATTTCTGAGACATACTAGAGATCCAGCCTGAAGTGCAAGCCAACTGAACTTCAATCATATCAGACAATAACCATGTTGTAACTGAGTCCCCCAACCCAGATATACATTTAGTGTAGGCCTCTTATGCTGAGAGTTACTGGTGACTGTATCAATCACAAACTGCTTTGAATCTGAGTATAAACACACCCTTCTTTTATCAACTGTCAGATGAGTTAACCAGGACCTGAGACAAAAGAGGGTTGTGGATGCCCTCAGGAGTTTGGCTGAGAGAGGGTTTTACTGAGTATTGTGTGTGAGACGGGTGGGTGTGGACAAAAAACCTTCCTAAAAACATCCAATTTTGGGAGGGGGAATTTCAGCCTCCTCTACTTATAAAGAGTGATGCAGAGTAAAGCAAGAAAGCCAAACAGTGTCCTGTGAGCATAAGGTATAACCCTGGAGAAGCTGGAGAGAAACTTTTTGGGTCTGGTGTTTGCTAAAGAGGCTTGGACCTGAAAGCTAAAAAAAATTGCTCCTTTTGTTATTGATTCCTTCTGCATTCAGGAACACAGGACTGTGGACATCCTTTGCAAATACACAAAATTGCATCAAAGAAATAATATCCTATCCCCAATGTCTCCTCTCAACTGGAATATTACCAGGGCCCTGAACTTTGACACTCCGGGCCAAAAGGGGCAACACCTCAGTTTAGATCTCAGCATGAGCTAAAGCATATAGTGAGACTGTGATATAGTTTGGCTCCATCTAGCCAGAGGCCAGACCAAAGTATTCTATAACTAGAGTTAGTCGAACAATACAAAAAATATTTCATGATGTTTTTGTTTCTATTTTATTTCCTTTTTCCTTGACATTTGAATTTTTGACAAAAACCTTCCTAAAAACATCCAATTTTGGGAGGGGGAATTTCAGCCTCCTCTACTTATCAGTCACAGCCAAATTGATCAGCCATTGTGAGACTCAGGCATTTTGGGGAAAGTATATGTAAGCTTTAAAGAAGCAATGATGGTGGAGTGGCAAAAATAACAATAGCAGTGTGGGTTTCGTGTCCTATCTGCCTGCTGTTTCCTGTAAGTTCAAAAATGCAGAGGAAATGCTCAGTGGGTGTTTTCAGATGTTTTCTCCTACATTGCATCACCTTCACTAGACCAGGAGAAAGCGAAACCTTTCTGTCTGTTTGTGAGAGTTGTGGGAACTAGAGACCTCACATCCTCTTCCTTTTGTACACACAATCCAATGAGGTTTCATCCCCCTCAAAGGCAAGGGCACCAGGCAGAGTGCAGCAGCGGGGCCAGGAGATGGAGAAGTTTCGCACTGTGTTGGATTTCTGCCTCAGTCACCAGAAGGTGCTCGGTTACAGCGCCGTGTCCCTGCTGACCGCGGGCAGCGAGCGTCTCTTCTCAGTCGTGGTGTTCCAATGCCCCTGCAACTCCTGGAACACGCTCTACGGCTCTGTCTTCCTGCTGGTGCCTGCCCTGATCCTCTTCCTTCTTGGCTACCTGCTGAACGTCAGGACCTGGCGGCTATTCACTGGCTGCTGTGCCCCAGGCAGGTGTTGCTGCTGCATCCACAGGAGGCGCTGCTGGCGCTACTTTAGGGT
The DNA here is from genome assembly GCF_003597395.2 of Chelonoidis abingdonii. Classification (NCBI taxonomy): domain Eukaryota; kingdom Metazoa; phylum Chordata; order Testudines; family Testudinidae; genus Chelonoidis; species Chelonoidis abingdonii. Next base: position 92,868,878 of record NC_133771.1, read on the forward strand.
GCTGTGGCTGATGACAGTGAGCGCTGCTGTGGCCCCGCTCACCTGGATCGCCGTGGCCCTGCTTGGGGCCAACATCTATGAATGCACAGCAAGTGGGAGCAGCCTGTTGCAGAGGCACTTGTGTCAAGGCAGAGGGACCCAGTGCCATGAGCAGGTGGCCAGAATACCCTGTGGTGGGACTCTCTCCCAAGAGGCACAGACATCTGTGAGCCTTCGGGCTCAGTCCCAGGTATGGTCTCTTCCATCCTTTGATTGATCCTATTGGCTCTTGCCCCATGGAGGCGCAATGGACGCGGAGTGATTTCTGGAGAGCTGGAGAGGCAACATAAGTAGGTCAGTTAAAGTAGGTTCTGTCCCTATAGGTGCCACTTCAGCTTACTTATGCTGATGTGATGGCCTAGGGATGCAGCCTCAAGACTAGGATATGAAAAATAAATTTTTGCACTTATGTAGTTAGCAAAATATTCTAAACTGGCTAAAAGAAAGGTAATCTATTGTTAGTTGCATCTCCCACTGCCGTCTGTATTGCTTTCTACCATTTTGGCCTGCTGTAAATCTGAGGAGATTGCTTCATAATGATGTCCATGCCTTTTCCTTTGAGGCAAGTTGAGAATAAGCCTGCATGGGCAGGGAACTTGACTGGATGTCACATAATTGGGCTTTCCCATCTGTAGATTTTCTACCCATTTCAAAAGAGATGTATTTTGAATTTCTCTTCTCTTTTTCTACTTCCTTGCTTCTCTTTACATCATGAACCCTTTCAAGTTCAGTTCCTATGCATAAGAGGCAGCTGATGTTTATTTAAAATCTTTCATTATAGCAGAGAATTAGCATTTGAAAAGGATGTATTGAGGGTCTGACTGTGGGGCCCCCAAGTTTGAAATCACAGTCAATTTCACACTCATATTCCAGAAATAGGGTTTAATTTTTGTTTCCCTGAAAGCAACGTAGCTATTGACTGTGGAGAGCTGAAAAGGAAGAATGTGTTTGTTTCCCCCTTCCCCCTTTTTTATGATGTAAAAAAGAGGCCTACAAGGTTTGGGGACTCTTTTGTTTGTTCTTGTTTTAATTTCTCCTGTTTTCTTCCATTAGAAATCCAGGTTTGATCATCTCCTCTTTTCATTAGAAGACTATAAGACGTTGACTTCAATAAGAAAAAAGGGTGTATCCTTAACTGGAGTTTGCTAACTAGAGGCAAAATCCCAGTGAAGACATGGCAGTTAGTAGTTTTTGCATGAGTAAGCAGCTCAAGTTAATTACTCAGTTCCCCCAGAAGCAACTTGTGTGAAAACGAAAGACTGCCTTGTCTTCACTAGGATTTGACCTTGAATGAACTAACTCAAGTTAAGAACACACCTTTTTTCCCTAGTGAAGATGTGGCCTGTGGTTGACTAGAGAACTAGAAGGTTTGTGAAGTCAGGAGAACCATATAACTGAAGTCTAATTAGTTGAGATGGGAAGAGATTTTTAATCAGTTAGTTTAACATTCTTTGTTTTTTATCAGCACCTGTTTAATTCAAACGTGTCAGAGAAAAGAGTTGTCAAATTAGTCAAAGAGTTAAACACACTGGTCTTTCAAGTACAGAGCTGGGATGGGAAAGGTACCAATCCATATTTGTAAGTCATGCAAAAAACCTGGCAAAACCAGGGGAGATAAGATCGGCAATTCCTGATATTTCTATGGTAAAAAAAAAAACAAAAAAACAAAAAATAAACCAAACAAGGAAAAGGTTAGACTCTTATTATTTATTATTATTATTTTTAATCAGGTCTTTATAGCTAACTAAAAAGCAGAAAGGGATACACACCCATTTTTTCTTTGATGGTCACCTTTAAATATAATAAAAATACATTGGCTTTTTTACTTGTAAGACTCAATCTGTGGGAGGTCTTGTAGGAGAGTGGACACTATTAACGTGTCCCCAGTCAGCATTTACAGCCATTTCCAACAGAGTGTTGGCTAGAAACCTGAACCCGCCCACAGTCAGGATGGATTATTCTCTTCCAATCCCAAAATCTCATCCCAGGCCCTTGAAGTTTAGCAGACTCTGCTGGGATTGTTCACATACATGGGGCACCCATTGTCCACAGACAGCACAGTGCGATGGGCTTTTCCAGCAGTGACCACTTATTGATCTCCTGTCTAAAACAATATTAAACTGCATATTCTTATCCAGGAACTTTTGATGCTCCTAATCATTTGAAACCTTCATTGATCCATCTATATGTTCCCCCAGGTGCTAGGCTGGATACTGATAGCAAGCATCATGGTTTTAGTACTGACTGGCACATGCATCAACCGCTGTCGTTCTCCAGTCAGTTTTCTTCAGCTGAGGTTTTGGAAAATCTACTTGGAAAAGGAACGGGAGGTTTTTGAGAGGAAGGCCACGGAGCATGCAACCAAGCTGGCAGAAAGGAACCTGAAGTGCTTCTTTGAGTTCACTGAGCCACAACCATTTCAGACCCCCAGCAACAAAGACTGGCAGCAGATCTCATCCTTGTATGCCTTCAATACTAAAGGACAGTATTACAGCATGATACACAAATATATTAGTGCAAACAGAGGCACCAGCATCAGATCTACTGAAGAAGATGTGTTTTCTCCTGCTCTAGGATTTGTGGATGGCACTGATTTTAATGAAACGAGGACATTATAATGAAATAAAGAAATTCTATTTTTGTAGCATGGACAGTTATGTAATTCTGGCCATATAAAAAGGGTCTCGTTCTATGCACTGATCTCTTGTTAACATCAATGAGAGTTATGTGCAAAGTCTTCAGGAGAAGATAACCCATAAAGTTTGCAGCATTATTTTTAATGGATTTTCTTACTTTTACTTAAGTGGCTTTAGTAAACTACATATTTCTGGGTGGTGGTTTTACAATATTTTTATCCCTTTGACTCTTTCAAGTTATAATAATAAATAGCTTAAATCCCAACACCAAGGACAAGTGTCAGTGCTGTTTTGAAATATTACAAAGCACTTACTAGAAATATATATTAGCTAGTCTGTCAGCTCAGAACATTTGGCAATTAGAGTTGCAAGGCCAAAGTTTTACCCTTGTCATTGCTTGCCAATCAAAAACAATAATACTATATATTTTTTAAATTAAGAAGAAGTTTTCTAGGCTTTGAGCCATAAGCAAGTTCCCCACAAGCATACAGAGAAAGAGGGAATGTTGAGTGTGTCTTTGTGTCAATGAGCTGGTGCATTCTGATGAATCACGATCGAGAAGCTTGCTATTAGCACTGAAACAGAGGGTCACACAAGCCGTTAATGTGCAGCAATAGTCAAAACAAGTTAACAGAATGTTAGGATCCATTCGGAAAACAATAGATAATAAGACAGAAAATATCATAATGCTGCTGTATAAATCCATGGTACACCCATGCATGCAGTTCTCATGGCCTCATCTCAGAAAAGCTATATTAGGATTGGAAGAGGTACAGAGAAGGACAACAAAACTTATTAAGGGTATGGAGCAGCTTCCATATGAGGAGACATTAAAAAGACTGGGACTTTTCAGCTTAGAAAAGAGACTATTGAGGATGGATATGACAGAGGTCTATAAAATCATGTCTGGCATGGAGAGAGTGAATAAGGAAGTGTTATTTACCCCTTCACATAGCGCAAAAACCATGGGTCACCCAATGAAATTAATTGGCAGCGGGTTTTAAACAAATATAAGGAAGTACTACTTCACGCAACACACAGTCAACCTGTGGAACTTATTGCCATGGAATGTTGTGAAGGCCAAAACTATAATGGGGTTCAAAAAAGAGTTAGATATGTTTGTGGAGGACAGGGCCATCAGTGGCTGTTACTGAAGGTGGTCAGGCTTTCCCTAGCCTCTGTTTGCCAGAAGCTGTGAATGGGCGACAGGGGATGGATCACTTGATGATTGTCTGTTCTGTTCATTCCCTCTGAAAGCCCTTACATTAGCCACTGTTGGAAGACTGGATTCTTCCAAAGTCTGTCTTTAGTCTGCAAGCTATCTAGCAAAGGGTCATCTCTTCAAATAATATGTAGTTCCTATTATGTTGTGAACATTCAATAAGTAATAACTCTAAATCAGTGGTTCTTAACCTGGGCTGTACTCACCTCGGGGGGTGGGAGGAAGGTTCGAGATTCCCTTTCTGGGGGTGTGAGACATGCCAGATTTTTTTAGAAGGCAAATCATCGAAAACACAAATTAAGCACAGGCATGTAAGTACAACTACTTTGTTTCATCAAACCTATATGTGTATTAACATTATACATTTTTTAACAATTCCTGTAATATACAAACAAAAATATTTCTAGGTTTAAGAGGTGCGAGAACATATTTTGATTTTTGATAAGGAGTACGAGAACATATTTTGAGAACCAGGCTGTAGTAAAGGTTAAGAACCACTGCTCTAAATAATGACCCAGAGTTAGGTTGGCTGGACTGAAATATGCGAGCATTACTATTTGTGTACAAGCAGAACTGCACCATAGTAGTGAAATTAAAAACTTCCTTTGTGGTAACTTCAGTTCTACTTTACAACAGTCCGAGTTGGTCAGAGATTGCAACATAGTCTACTGAGTTGCTCCACTGCTAGTATCATGCTGCCCAAAGATCGATCTCTAAGGTCTGAATGCACAAAATGAGTTCATAGATTCATAGACTCTAGGACTGGAAGGGACCTCGAGAGGTCATCGAGTCCAGTGCCCTGCCCTCATGGCAGGACCAAATACTGTCTAGACCATCCCTCAAAATGGACTCAGGCACCTAAGCCCCAGTCTTGGGACCACTGTGATGCACAAAACTCCCATTGAACCCTGTAGAGGCCTAAACTCACTTGATGCCAAAGTTTTTGCAATAAAAGTTCCCTGGGCACCTACGTTTCTGCCTCTGGGTATGCACACTGCTGCCTGCCTCTAGACACCTGTATGTCTGTCTCCCGCCGAAACCCTCTAACCTGCAGACCAATTCACAAACTGGGGAAGATAGGCATTAGTTCACCTACATCATCCTGGGTGGGGCCCAATCCAGTAGGCAGCCTGAGCAAGCCAACTGGATCAGGGCCCTCAGGTGAGTTCCCACAAAACAGCAGGGGGAAGAATTAAAGTGTCATTTTGACCGGGGAGAGAGAGAGAGAGAGCGCACGTGTGAGAATGACTCTGTAGCCTGGGGATTAAGGTGCTTAGGGGCAGACGCAGGATCCAGTGCTCCCAACTCCCGTGACTCTTTAATTAGAAATACCAAAGCTTCAATGAGAGATGAGGGAGCTCTGCATCAGAGATATCCATAGCCCAGCAGCGAGAACACTCACTGTGGGTAACAGACCCCATTCAAAGCCCTTCTACCCATCAGGTAGAA
>NC_133771.1:92879276-92893534 GCF_003597395.2 Chelonoidis abingdonii
TCCAAAAATAAAAATAACTGGAAGGTACTTTATGTGTTTTAGCTATAATAATAATTAATGGAGATAGCCTATCTCCTAGAGCTGGAAGGGACCTTGAAAGGTCATCAAGTCCAGTCCCTTGCCTTTACTAGGAAGACCAAGGACTGATTTTGCACCAGGTCCCTGAGGGGCCCCCTCAAGGATTGAATTCACAACCCTGGATTTAGCAGACCAGTGCTCAAACCATTGAGCTATCCCTCCCCCCTAAGCTTTAGCCTCATATACAATCTCTGTTTCTCATGTTTTCTCTCTCTTTATATATATATTTTGCACTGAATAAAGGATTTACGTATGAGTAATATGAATGGATCACAGTCACATTCTAGCTAACTTTTTTTAAATTTAATATTTTACTAAGCTTACTACACCATTCAGTGGTGTCAGGATGTGTTTTAAAAGTGAGGGGTAGCACCTCTGTAAGAGGGTCCCACATTAAGATGTGTATGTATGTACAGCATACATTTTCCTCACCATTCTCTTTTGTATTTCTCTTTTAGCAGTGAGCAACATGAAATCTTAAGCCAGTTCTTAATTCTCCTAAACTTTCTGTTCACCATTGTATTTCGCTTCACCTTTTTATGGCTTGTCTTTGTTTTAGTGTCTCTCATCCTACTGAAGTCAATAGGCAAGACTGGACCAACAGGCTTTGCACCACATTAATGATTTGTGGATTACGGTCCTGGATTACTGGTAAATTAGCATTATCAGCAACTTCTACCAACATCCCTTTGTTTTTCGTTAATCTGATTTCTTCCAGGCACACAGACATCTTGGGTTTTATGATAGAGAGGCTGTCAGTGAAGAAAGAGTTATATAGTTGGCTACCATTCAAACGTATTGATGGCACCTGAATCTGTGCCATCTCTCTGTCATGGTCTCACCCTCACAGACAACATGTTAAAGGGGATGGGGAAGAAAATGGAGCCTTTTGAAACTGCATGTGGTAAGGAGTCTGCATGATCTCACTACCATCGCCAAAGACGTCTGTTTGCTGCTAAAGGGCAGAAGATTACTCATGGATTCAGTAGTACCAAGAGCTTTGTTGGTTATTTTGGCTTGTTACATGGAACATGAATTTGAGAAGCCTGAAACTTGGAACAGGCTCGTGGAAGTTACCTAGCACTATGACATGATGGTGGTGGTGAGTTTATGTTTCAGCATAACAGATTTTGATCCTTGTACAGAGGTTGATATCCTGTTGCCTTCCATGTTCCATTCATGCAAATACAGAGCTAGGTTTTGGATACATGATTTTACTGATGAGGATGTTAATAAAAAGGGCACTTCTAAGGTAGGTCAATGTTGTCACTCTGTCTAGCAGTGTACTATTAGTCCAGCTATTTGCTTCATCATACTGTTTATTTAGCATTGGTTGGTACACAACCTTTGATATATAAATATCTAGGGACGCAATTGCAAAACAACGTGGTATCAGCAGGCCTTGCTCTGCATACACTGTTAATGTGTATTTGCCGTCTTTCAGCCAGGACAATTCTCTAAGAACATGAATAGTCACGTGAACCAGAGCAGAAGCACACAGATGTTTTGACTCATGTTTTAAAGAATTTCCAAAGACCCAAACTGAACCAAAAATAATTGAACCAGAATCAATGTTCTGGCACCTTCGTTAAGCAAAGGAATAAACTTTAAATGAGGTAATTAACCTGCAAAGCATGAATTTAGACTGTAGGTGGCACCCTCAGTTGCTCCACAGTGAAAAGAAGGACTAACCTTCAGAGAACAAAATGAAGAGGGATGTTCTTCTGTTGTCCTAGCATTACTATTCTTTAGTTTTTTATTTTATGCTCTTTTTTTTCTTTTGAAACAGACTTGTAGACTGAACCCTACTTTTATTAGTCACAGGAAAAGTGCAGCATGAGCAGTGATGATCCAAATTGCTGTACATCATCTCACCAATACCTCAGGCCCATTCGTAAGGTGTGAGACCACCTCACCCAGCAGCCAAGAGAACTAACAGGGTGGGAAGTTTTAAATGGCCTAAATATCAGCATTTAGGATTTGAATGACATGGAGTCACATTGCTGATGTAAAGAGCTTCAAGTTCATGTGAGATGGTGCTACTTGTGGTCTTAAAATTACGAGCAAATGGTTGTGATAGGCATGATCATAGCAACTGTTAGGTCTTGGTACTTTCGTTTGTCGTATAATGAGGGTCTTGGGAGGCTGAGTGGCATGGCCAGGAATTTTGATAGTAAGATGTTATGCTAAGTTTCAAAAGTGTATCTTCCTGCGAAGTCAGAGTTACGTCCCACTACACAAACAACCCACAGAATGTTTCTCCTTCCTAAACACCAAATGTGTAACAAGAATCTCCTAAGTGTGCAGCAAAGATCCAAAACAAGGACTAAGCAGCCAGGGGGCTATTAAAGCTCCTATCTCTAAAGCTCCTTTGATGCTTAGGATGTCAAGAGGCTGAGGCATGATCTAGGGAAATGGAAACAATGCCTCTGTGGGCTTGAGAGCCTAGGAACATGTCTTCAAAGGAACCATCCTGTCCCCAAAAATCTAAGAATCCCCCCTGCAGATTTCTCTCTTATTCCTCCACTCTGCAAATCTCTTCCTCGTTCATGCCATCCCACTTGACCTGCTTCCCCCTAGTCCTTTTGTGGTGCAGGAAAGTTGGAAAATGGGTCTCCCACTACATAGCACCACAGCAGCTGGAGCTTCAGAGGAAAGCACAGGCTTGAGCAATCCTGGGGTCAGGCTTTTTGCTGCATTGACTGATTGCAGCTCTGGCACAGGCCGTGTCTGCTCTGCTTAGCTGCCTGAGCCACCTGGAGGCTAGAATGGTAACTCAGCAGTCAAAGTAGTTGAGGGCTTGTTCCTAGGGTGACCAGATGTCCCAATTTTATAGGGCCAATCCTGATTTGGGGGACTTTTTCTTATATAGGCACCTATTACCCCCCACCCCAATCCTGATATTTTACTCTTGCTGTCTGGTCACCCTAGTTATTCCATTTGTTGCTCCAGCCAATACCTCCTCTCTTCACGCTCCTCAAAATAGGGGTTGCTCAGCTTCCTCCATCAGAGGGTCCTATCTGCCCTTTTAATAGGGGGGGATGAGGAGACAAGAACAGAGGGCAGAGAACAAAATACAGAAACTCTCTGACTCAGTCTGAGCAGAGAAGCAGAAATTTGTGACAAAACCAAGGAGGCTATGCAAAATTCAGAGCACTTGTGGCACAGTAACCACACTGTTAAGCAGTTGTTAAACATGGTTGTTATGAAACCAGATTATAACATGCTAAGAACAGCCTGGGACAAACTACAAGTCCAATTCTGCAAAAATTTTACTGATGTACACACATCTCACTACTGTGAGTAGTAATAAGGCAATCACAGCTAGTCCTAGTGGAAGACATCAAACTTGTTACTAAGTAGGGTGACCAGGAACACCCAGTTGAAAAGGGATCCTGACTGCTCCTGTCAGCATTCCTTACTGGGACGTTGACTGTCTGGTTGGCGGTGCCACACAGATGGGCTAAGGGAGGCTCCCTGCTAGCCTCCGCGCTGTCTGGCTCCCGAAAAGCATCCAGCATGTCCCCACTCTGGCTCCTATGCATAGGGGCAGCCAGGAGGCTCCACACGTTGCTTCCACCCCAAGCACTGCCCCTGCAGCTCCCATTGGCCAGAAACTGTGGCTAATGAGAGCTACGGGGGTGGTGACTGTGGATGGGGCAGCATGCAGACCCATCTGGCCATGCCTCCATATAGGAGCCGGAGAGGGGCAGGCCGGCTGCTTCTAGGAGATGCTTGAGGTAAGCAATACCTGGACCCTGCACCCTGACCCCCTACCAGGCCCCAACCCCCTGCCCCAGCCCTGATTCCCCCTCTTACCAGCTGAACCCCTTGGTTCCAGCCTGGAGTACCCTCCTACATGCCAAATCCCTCATCCCCAGCCCCACTCCAGAGCCTGCACCCCTAGCCAGAGCTCTCACTCCCCCCACCATATCCCAACCATCTGCCTCAGCCCTGATCCTCCTCCCACTCTCCAAACCCCTCAGTGCCAGCCCAGGAGCACCTTTTACCTCCCCACAAACCCCTCATTACCAGCCCTATCCAAGAGTCTGAACCCCCAGCCAGAGCCCTCACCTCACACACACACAGCCCAACTGCGTGCCCCAGTCTGGAGCTCCCTCCTGCATCCGAACCCCATTTCTGGCCCCATCTCGGAACCCACACTGCCAGATAGAGCCCTCACCCCCTCCCACCCCAGCCCTCTGAGCCAGCCTGGTGAAAGTGAGTGAGTGAGGATGGGGAGAGAGACGACAGAGGAGAGGGGATGGTGGGGGGGGGAGATGGTATGGCCTCAGATAAGGGGGTGGGGCCTAGATGAGGGGTGGGGAAAGGGGCGGGAATGGGTGTTCGATTTTGTGCAAGTAAAAGTGGCAGCCCTATTAATAAGTGATTGCTAAATCAGGATCTAATTCTAACCATTGTTTTGTTTGTCTAATAAAAAACATATTTTAAGGCCATCTACAATCATATAAGGATCTGTGGACACATATGTCCAAACCAGCTTTGCTAAAGCTTGTGCACATTTCTGAGACATACTAGAGATCCAGCCTGTAGTGCAAGCCAACTGAACTTCAATCATATCAGACAATAACCATGTTGTACTGAGTCCCCAACCCAGATATACATTTAGTGTAGGCCTCTTATGCTGAGAGTTACTGGTGACTGTATAATCACAAACTGCTTTGAATCTGAGTATAAACACACCCTTCTTTATCAACTGTCAGATGGAGTTAACCAGACCTGAGACAAAAGAGGGTTGTGGATGCCCTCAGGAGTTTGGGCTGAGAGGGTTTTACTGAGTATTGTGTGTGAGACGGTGGTGTGGACAAAAAACCCTTCCTAAAACATCCAATTTTGGGAGGGGAATTCAGCCTCCTCTACTTATCAGTCAGCAACCAAATTGATCAGCCATTTGTGAGATCAGGCATTTTGGGAAAGTATAGTAAGCTTTAAAGAAGCAATGATGGTGGCGTGGCAAAATAACAATAGCAGTGTGGTTTCTGTGTCCTATCTGCCTGCTGTTCCCGTAAGTTCAAAAATGCAGAGGAATGCTCAGTGGGTGTTTTTTCAGATGTTTTCTCCTACATTGCATCACCTTCACTAGACAGGAGAAAGCGAAACTTTCTGTCTGTTTGTGAGAGTTATGGGAACTAGAGACCTCACATCCTCTTCCTTTTGTACACACAATCCAGTGAGGTTCATCCCTCAAAAGGCAAGGGCACCAAGGCAGAGTGCAGCAGCGGGGCCAGGAGATGGAGAAGTTTCGCACTGTGTTGGATTTCTGCCTCAGTCACCAGAAGGTGCTCGGTTACAGCGCCGTGTCCCTGCTGACCGCGGGCAGCGAGCGTCTCTTCTCAGTCGTGGTGTTCCAATGCCCCTGCAACTCCTGGAACACGCTCTACGGCTCTGTCTTCCTGCTGGTGCCTGCCCTGATCCTCTTCCTTCTTGGCTACCTGCTGAACGTCAGGACCTGGCGGCTATTCACTGGCTGCTGCGCCCCAGGCAGGTGTTGCTGCTGCATCCACAGGAGGCACTGCTGTCGCTACCTTAGGGTGCTCCGGCTGGTGACGGTGAGTGTTGCTGTGGCCCCGCTCACCTGGGTCGCCGTGATCCTGCTGGGGCCAACTTCTACTAGTGCGCAGCAAGTGGGAGCAGCCTGTTGCAGAGGCACTTGTGCCAAGGCAGAGGGACCCAGTGCCATGAGCAGGTGGCCAGAATACCCTGTGGTGGGACTCTCCTCCAAGGGGCACAGACATTTGTGAGCCTTCGGGTTCAGTCTCAGGTAATGAAATGGGGACATTATAATGAAATAAAGAAATTCTATTTTTGTAGCATGGACAGTTATGTAATTCTGGCCATATAAAAAGGATCTCGTTCTATGCACAGGTTTCTTGTTAACATCAATGAGAGTTATGTGCAAAGTCTTCAGAGGAAGATGGCCCATAATGTTTGCAGCATTATTTTTAATGAATTTTCTTATTTTTATTTAAGTGCCTTTAGTAAACTATATATTTCTGGATGGTGGTTTTACAATATTTTTATCCCTTTGACTCTTTCAAGTTATGATAGTAAATAATTTAAATCCCAACACCAAAGACAAGTGTATATGCTCCTCTGAAATACTACAAAGCACTTACTAGAAATATATATTAGCTAGTCTGTCAGCTCAGAACATTTGGCAATTAGAGTCGCAAGACCAAAGTTTTACCCTTGTCATTGCTTGCCAATCAAAAACAATAATACTCATATTTTTTAAATTAAGAAGTAGCTTTCTAGGCTTTGAGGCATAAACAACTTCCCCACAAGCATACAGAGAAAGAGGGAATGTTGAGTGTGTCTTTGTGTCAATGAGCTGGTGCATTCTGATGAATCACGATTGAGAAGCTTGCTGTTAGCACTGAAACAGAGGGTCACACAAGCCGTTAATGTGCAGCAATAGTCAAAACAAGTTAACAGAATGTTAGGATCCATTCGGAAAACAATAGATAATAAGACAGAAAATATCATAATGCTTCTGTGTAAATCCATGGTACACCCATGCATGCAGTTCTCATGGCCTCATCTCAGAAAAGATATATTAGTATTGGAAGAGGTACAGAGAAGGACAACTAAACTTATTAAGGGTATGGATCAGCTTCCATATGAGGAGACATTAAAAAGACTGGGACTTTTCAGCTTAGAAAAGAGACTATTGAGGATGGATATGACAGAGGTCTATAAAATCATGTCTGGCATGGAGAGAGTGAATAAGGAAGTGTTATTTACCCCTTCACATAGCGCAAAAACCATGGGTCACCCAATGAAATTAATCGGCAGCGGGTTTTAAACAAATATAAGGAAGTACTACTTCACGCAACACATAGTCAACCTGTGGAACTTATTGCCATGGAATGTTGTGAAGGCCAAAACTATAATGGGGTTCAAAAAAGAGTTAGATATGTTTGTGGAGGATAGGGCCATCAGTGGCTGTTACTGAAGGTGGTCAGGCTGTCCCTAGCCTCTGTTTGCCAGAAGCTGTGAATGGGCAACAGGGAATGGATCACTTGATGATTGTCTGTTCTGTTCATTTCCTTTGAAAGACCTGGTATTGGCCACCGTTGGAAGACTGGATTCTGGGCTAGATGGACCATTAGTCTGACCCAGTATGGCCGTTCTTATGTTCTTATAGGAGAACAAAGGAGGCAGGAAAATACCGAGCATGAATCTGAATATATAACCTGGTTTACTAATGAAGTGACATGAAAATGCCTCTTGAAGGATAACTTCAAGCAAGCGGTGGATTAACCTGTGTCTGTGTCTGTCTTTAGTCTGCAAGCTATCTAGGAAAGGGACATCCCTTCAAATAATATGTAGTTCCAATTATGCTGTGAATATTCAGTAAGTAATAACTCTAATTCAGTGGTTTTTAACCTGGGATGCATACACCACCTGAGGGGGCGAGATTCCCTTTTTGGGGGTGTGAGACATGCCAGATTTTTTTAGAAGGTAAATCATCGAAAACACAAATTAAGCACAGGCATGTAAATACAACTACTTTGTTTCATCAAACCTATGCATTTATTAACATTATACATTATACATTTTTTAACAATTCCTGTAATACACAAACAAAAATATATCTAGGTTTACGGGGTGCGAGAACATATTTTGATTTTTGATAAGGGATGCGAGAACATATTTTGAGAACCAAACTGCGGTAAAAACCACTGCTCTAAATAATGGCCCAGAGTTAGGTTGGCTGGACTGAAATATGCAAGCATGACTAGTTGTGTACAAGCAGAACTGTACCATAGTAATGAAACTAAAAACTTCCTTTGTGGTAACTTCAGTTCTATTTTACCACAGTCTGAGTTGGTCAGAGATTACAACATAGTCTACTAAGTTGCTCCATTGCTAATATTATGCTGCCCAAAGATCTATCTCTAAGGTCTGAATGCACAAAATGAGTTAGGTGCCTGAGTCCATTTTAGGCACCTAAGCCCCAGTCTTGGGACCACAGTGATGCACAGAACTCCCACTGAACCCTGTAGAGGCCTAAACTCACTTGATGCCAAAGTTTTTGCAATAAAAGTTCCCTACGCACCTACGTTTCTGCCTCTGGGTATGCGCACTGCTGCCTGCCTCTAGACACCTGTATGTCTATCTCCCGCCGAAACCCTCTAACCTGCAGACCAATTCACAAACTGGGGAAGATAGGTATTAGTCCACCTATGTCATCTTGGGTGGGGCTCAATCCAGTAGGCAGCCTGAGCAAGCCAACTGGATCAGGGCCCTCAGGTGAGTTCCCACAAAACAGCAGGGGGAAGAATTAAAGTGTCATTTTGACCGGTGAGAGAGAGAGAGAGCATAAGCGTGAGAATGACTCTGTAACCTAGGGGTTAAGGTGCTCAAGTGGCAGATGCAGGATCCGGTGCTCCTGCTCCAGTGACTCTTTAATTAGAATACAACAGCTTCAACGGGAGAGATTGAGGGAGAGATTGAGGGAGCTCTGCATCAGAATATCCCATAACCCAGCAGTGAGAACACTCATTGTGAGGTAACAGACCCCATTCAAAGCCCTTCCACCCCTCGTGTATAGGAGGGACTTGCACTGAGGGTCTCTCACACCTCAGAAGTGTAGCCTAACTACTGGCTCCTCCTCCTGCCCCCTACTCCAAGCTTCTTATTAACAGGGTAGATGCCTAATGCCAGGAGAGTGTTGGCAGCTGAGAATCCCGAGCAGAGATCGGCAGCACTGCAGGCCAAACTCAGGCGCCTGTCTCTTTGCTTCAGCACGGTCTCAGCTAGTCTGCAGCTGTACCACCCTTACTCTTAGGGACAGGCTGGCTTTTGTGGATTGCAGTCTAAGGTGTCTCTCTCTCCCCATTCACTGTCAAGGACGCCAAGTACCTAACTTAGGCTTTAGTGATTTTTTAAGGCACTGGTCTACACTACGAGTTTATCTCGAATTTAGCAGCGTTAAACTGAATTAACCTGCACCCGTCCACACAACGAAGCCCTTTATTTTGATATAAAGGCTCTTATTATTGATATTTGTACTCCTCCCCAATGAGGGGCATAGCCCTCAATCGGTATTGCATTTCGAATAAGAGTTAGTGTGGCCGCAATTCAACAGTGTTGGCCTCCAGGAGCTATCCCACAGTGCACCATTGTCGTCGCTCTGGACAGCAATCTGAACTCGGATGCACTGGCCAGTAGACAGGAAAAGCCCTGCAAACTTTTGAATTTCATTTCTGTTGCCCAGCATGGAGACTGATCAGCACGGAAGCATCATTCCCAAATCTGGACCTTAGCGTCCAAAAATCTGGGTGCCTGTATGAACCCTCTAAGCTTAATTACCAGCTTAGATCTGATCTCGCTGCCACCCAAACAGAGGTTACAGTGCCTGTCTCACTCTGGTCTCCCCAAACCTTCCCTGGGGGGACCCCAAGAACCCAAATCCCTTGGATTCTTAAAACAAGGAGAAATAACCCATTCCCCCCTCCTTTTACCCCTCCCAGGCTTTCCTTTCTGGGCTAACCTGAGAGTGTACTGATGCAACCTTTACATCCAATACAAGAAGCATGTCTCTCTCTCTTCACCAAAGCCCAGAAACCACTACCATACATGACCAGAAAGATTCTCTCTCTCTTCCCCTTGTTTCTCCCTCCACCAATTCCCTGGTGCTGCAGAGATTCACCTCCATAGATCTAACACAAGAGAATTTCCCTCCCTCGTTCCTTAGCCTACCCAGAGAGAAAAACTCAAACAAGTCCTTAAAAAAGAAAACTTTATATAAAAAGGAAAGAAAAAAGACATAAAAATATTCTCTGTATCAAGATGACAATAATACAGGATCAATTGCTTAAAAGAAAATGAATAAACAGCCTTATTCAAAAAGAAATACAATTTAAACATTCCAGCAACTACACACATGTAAATACAAAAAAACCAATAACAGCCTATTATATTTTCTACCTTTGTACTTACAACTTGGAACTGAAGATTAGAAGCTTGAAGATAGAAAGAACCCTCTCATAGCTGAGAGCCAGACAAAGACACAGACCCAAACATTCCCTCCCCTGAGCTTTGAAAATCTGGTTTTCTGATTGGTCCTCTGGTCAGTGTTTGGTTCCCTTTGTTAACCCTTTACAGGTAAAGAAACATTAAACCTTAGCTATCTGTTATGACAGGTGACCATTAGTCCAGAATCAAACAAAAGCTCCAGCATGACCATACAGGAGTTACTGAATCTGATCTCTGTATGGGGAGATGAATCTGTTCTATCGAAAACTCCCTTCCAATAGACGAAATGCCAAACATTTTGAAAAAAAATCTCCAAGGCCATATGGACAGAGGCCACAAACAGGGACGCGACAAGATGCTCGCGTGAAACTAAGGAGCTGAGACAAGATGTACCAGAAAGCCAAAGAATCAAACGGATTGCTGACGAGGGAGGGGGCGAACTGACACTGTAGCTATCCCACAGTTTCCCGCACTCTCCGAAAACCATTGATTCTTGGCTGAGCTCCAGAAAGCCTGAAGGATCCAAAACGTTTGTCATGGGGGTGTAGGGTATATGAGCTGCTCTCGCTGCTCAGTGAGGTCGTCTGGAGCACCTGGGCAAAAATGGGAATGACTCCCCAGGTCATTCTCTTCTTTAAGTTGTCTAAAGGAGATCACTCCTGCTGGATATCATAGCAGCTGGAGGCTGCCCTTCTCTCCCCTCCACCCCCCCTTTGACTCTTGCTTGCAGGTGCAATAAAGTCTCATGTGTTGTCTTATTTATGCAATTCTTTATATTACTTCACGACAAATGGGGGGGAGAACCCACGGTAGCCAGGAGGGGTGGGGAGGAGAGGTTGTTGCAGAGGCACCCCCTAGAATGGCATGCAGCCATCATTTCTGCAGGATTTCTGGGGCTCTGACTTGGAGGAGTGTTTGCGCTCTCGTGTTCTTAGTAGGCTTGCCTGATATTCTAGGCAGAGACTGACTCTTCCTTAACAAAACTATAAAGAGAGAATGAGCCTTGGTCATTCCCTTTCTTTCTCCATGCACCCGACTGACCTCACTGAGGCTGGCCAGGAGGCACCATTGCAGCAGGCAGACGGTACAGTATGGAGGTAACCATCATTGTTAATTTGCAAGCACAGGCGTACAGTATGGCTGGTAACCATCTTTGCTAACTGCAAAGTCAAGGAGGATGCTGCTGTGTAACGCTGCAGTCGTCTGTAGCAACATCCAGTAACATAAAGTGAAAGTGAAAAATGGCTGAAGGGCTCCATGGCTGCCATGCTATGGCGTCTGCCTGGAGAAAAAGGGCCCAAAATGATTGGCTGCTGTTGCTTCACGGAGGAAGATTACGATACATTTCCCATAACCATCCGCAACACATTTTTGGGCCCCATCAGGGCATTGAGATTCAATCCAGAATTCCAATGGGCAGGCGTGAGACTGTGCGGAACTATGGATAGCTACGGGATAGCTACCCACAGTTCAACTCGTCTCAGGAAGTCGTCGTGCACCAGTACATGAAATGCACACCACTGAATTAATTGTGGCTTAGTGGTCAGCCTCATGCCTCACTTTAATACTGTCTGTTTCCAAAAATCAGTTTCTGTAAAATCGAAATAATCCTGTAGTGTACACATTCCTAAATGTTCTAACTACCTTTTGTGTATCAAGCCAAGCCAAGCAAACACACTATGAAATCAACATCAGGAAAATACACTTTCGACGGTGACATATCCAGCTTGATTAATTTTGGTTTTTATACAATCTGGGGTAAAGTTTTTTTAATGCTAAGAATAATGATATACCTAGCATAGGCACACAGTAGTACTAAAGGGATTAAAAATATGCGGTGAGTATAAGTAAATACTAATGGCTGAGTAGGAGGGCATTTTCTAGCAATTAAGCAGCAGCTTCGGAATTGAGGGTAGAAGGTGATGTTCAGGACCCTTGAAGTTCAGCTCTACTCTGTAAAAGCAGCAAAGAGTCCTGTGGCACCTTATAGACTACCGGACGTATTGGAGCATGAGCTTTTGTGGGTGAATACCCACTTCGTCGGATGCAGTTCTACTCTGAAAAGTTACATGGTAAAAATGGTTCCTAGATCATTTGAGAAACAACCCCAAGTGCGTATTGAGGGTCAGATCTGCTTACTTGTGTGACAGAAAACATTTTGCTGCTCGTTACTCCTGTTAGCTTTGAGAATCCCGTTCTGCCTAATCATCCGCAGAATTGCTACCCAAGTTCCTCCAGAACTGCATTTCTGGTGACTGTGCATGAGCCAGAAAAGCCCCGTTTGACTTTGAGATTCCAGGTTGAATTTACTAGGTTGCCTCTCCATCCTCTTCCCCCTACTTCATTTGTTTACTTGTAAACTGGGCACATTTAACATGGAAACCATTAATCCACAATAAATATTGAACTCCATAGAACTTCTTTTTTAGTCACTTTGAAAAGAAACCAGAAAACAAGAGCCTAGTTTAACTGACTGGAGATGCCTGGCCTCGAAGACTATATTCTTATTGTAAACAGCGAAACTATAAAAACTTAAATAAAGAGAACTCAAATCAGTGATTTTGTGTGTTGAGAAGTCAAAAATGCATGTCCCCCCTAGATTCAGTACTTTGCTTAGTGTTTCGGTCTTCCCAGCAGGTAAAGACCAGCACAGTAACAAGACAGTGTATTTTCATTGTGCCTTTAGTTTGTGATACCCAGTAAATGTCATTCAGTTAAAAATGTCCTACCTTTCTCTGTCACATATAAGAGTTAATTTGCTCATTAACTACTAACAAGAGTAATTCTATTATAGATGTTTGCACCATGTAAGAGGGTGAAATCCTGGCCCCACTGAAATCAGTGGTAAAACTCACATCGACTTAAATGGGGCCAGATTTTACTTACGGAGTATATAATAGTATCACTCATAGACCCATTGATTTTAAGGTCAGAAGAGACCAGCATGGTCATCTAGTCTGACTTCCTGCACATTGCAGATCACAAAACCTCACTCATCCACTCCTGTAATAGACTCCTAACCTCAGGGTGAGTAACTTATGTCCTCAACTCATGGTTTAAAGACTTCAAATTACAGAGAACCTACTTTAAACCGGAAATAACCTGTGCCCCATGCTGCAGAGGAAGGCAGAAAATCCCCAGGATCTCTGCCAATCTGACCTGAGGGAAAATTCCTTCCCAACCCCAAATATGGTGATCAGTTAGACCCAGAACATGTGGGCAAGACCCACCCGCCAGACACCTGGGAGAGAATTCTCTGTAGTAACTCAGAGCTCTCCTTGTCTAGTGTCCAATCACCATCTGTTGGAGATATTTGCTGCCAGTACTCACTAATCAGTGACATGCCATTGTAGGCAGTCTCATTATACCATCGCCTCCATAAACTTATCCAGCTCTCTTGAAGCCAGTTAGATTGTTTGCCTCCATTACTCTCCTTGGAAGGCTGTTCCAGAATTTCACTCCTCTAATGGTTAGAAACCTTCATCTAATTTCAAGCCTAAACTTGTTGATGGCCAGTTTATATCCATTGTTCCTGTGTCCACATTGGTGCTAAACTTAAATAACTCCTCTTCCTCCCTGGTATTTATCCCTCAGATGAATTTACAGCGAGCAATCATATCTCCCCTCAGCCTTCTTTTGGTTAGGCTAAATAAACCAAGCTCTTTGACGCTTCTTTCATAGGGTAGCTTTTCCATTCCTTGGCTCATACTAGTAGACCTTCTCTATACCAGCTCCAGTTTGAGTTAATCTTTGTTAAACATGGCAGACCAGAATTGCACACAATATGCCAGATGAGATCTCACCAGTGCCTTTGTATAATGGTACTAACATTTCCTTCTCTCCACTGGAAATACCTTGCCTGACACATCCTAGGACTGCATTAGCCTTTTTCATAGCCACATCACATTGGCAGGTCATAGTCATCCTGTGATCAGCCAATACACCCAGGTCTTTCTCCTTCTTCATCACTTCCAACTTAGATGTTCCCCAGCTTATAGTAAAAATTCTTGGTTTTTGTCCCTAAATACATGACCTTGCATTTTGCACTATTAAATTTCATCCCATTTCTATTACTCCAGTTTACAAAGTCGTCCAGATCTTCTTGAATGATATTCCAGTCCTCCTCGTTATTGGCAAGACCATCGAACTTTGTGTCATATGCAAATTTTCTTACT
>NC_133771.1:92893634-92925104 GCF_003597395.2 Chelonoidis abingdonii
TGCAGCCTGGTAAATAACAGGCCTGCATTTTTTTTTTGCCCCTGCAAATACGTGGCAATCTACAGAACCCAGAGTAGAAGTTGGGTCTAGGTTCCCCTATGAGCCACTGCAGGAGTGGCAGAGTTAGTGCATGGATATGGAGTCTGCCTGAGACTTTGTGGAAAGAGCTTCTGATGAGACCCTGGAAGCGGAGGATGATTGTGACGTGGCCAGAGGGTTAAGCCAGAAAGCAGAGACACTGCAGCTCCTGACTAGTGAGAGAGACGCTGCAGAGCAAGTGACTGAGGCAATGGGCTGATTGGGGCTACGAGGAGGGGCAACGAGTGGTGAGCAGCAGAATCCATTGCAGAAGGGGTAATTTCAACTACCAGGTTTTCTCTTAATCATTATTTATTATTTCATAGCTATTTTAAATGAGAAAAAAATTCTCTGGCTAATATAACTTCTCTGTAGACACTAAGGCTCACATTGCTCAGTGTGATCCAAAGGAAATAGCCAGAACTAGTGGGCAACTATAAATTGCACAGGACAAAACTGAGCCTGGTGCAGGATTGGTCTGCTTGCCCACTGACAAAAGGAAAGGCCTGCTGTATGTGTGCCATTTGCTGCTGTATGTGTGCCATTTGAAGCAAGATTTATTAATGATGACGAATGACTGTTCACTTCATCTGAGCTGCCCCAAACCAGAGAGACTTGTTTTTTTCCTTAATAAAAAGCTCCACCCAAACAAGTGCTAGAAATAGCACTTGTCCCACTGATAATACCTCACTTTTCTCCTGTTTTGTGGGGTTCATCAGTTCAAACATGTGTATCTCCCAAACAGTTTTCAAATTCCTCAGTAGCCAAAAGAAAGCAATTGGTTACAGTTTGATGGGACTGCTAACAGTGGGAAGTGAGCATTTGTTTTCTCTTTCTGCATTTAAATGTCCTTGCAGCAACAAAAACTACACGTATGGGCTGGTGTATCTCTTTGTCCCAGCCTTGGTACTACTATTGGTTGGGTTTGCATTGAACGGCGGTACCTGGCAGCTCTTCACAGGCTGTTGTGTGAATCCCAGGAAACTATTTCCCAAGGGGAAGAGCTGCCATTTTTTTCATGCTTTCGGCCAGATCACCTTAAAGGCTTTTGTAGCCCCTGTGATGTGGCTTTCTGTGGTTTTGCTCAATGGGACTTTTTATGAATGTGCCATGAGTGGCTCAAAAAATCTGAAGTACCTGGAGGTGCTTTGCCACAATAAATCCAACAAGTGCTTGGAAGAGCTTCCTAAAGTAGCATGTGGCCAAACTTCCCTGTCCTCTTGGGAGACTGAGGAGATCCTACTAACACTTCAAGCGGAATCTCAGGTAAGATATCATTTTAATTCAATCATGCTTTGTGTTATCCTTTTTTTTTATCATGAGGCCCTAAAATCAAGTGTCCAGAGTTTAACTATAATTTTAAAAAATATCAAATGCATATTTCATTGCAATGCAAGCAAGATTCAGACTGCGTTTTGTGGGAGTGTCAGAGAAGTGAAATATCCAGCATGTCAGAGAAGTGAAATATCCAGCGCCTCAGGCAGATTTCTGTAAGCAGCATAGCACACCAAGGTGTGGAAGGGTTTGGCAGCTCAGAAGGGCTTGATAGGATATTTGCCAACAGAGGGAGATGGGAGAATTTTAGCAATGTGGCTAGAGAATTCAGGTTGCCTGACGTTTTTGGGAAGAGGGCTGAGCAAAAGGTTTAATCAAAGTATATGAATGGTAGGCAGGGTTTCGAGGATTGGTAAGGGAAAAGCCTAAGCCTAAGCCTAACCCTTCTGTTCATCTTGAAGGGTTTTGGGACAGTGGTTGGTCATTTTTAGGGTAGTTCATAATACAACAAGGCTCCTCCAAAGTGTACAGCCCCCAGGATTTTTCCAAGCCTGAAGGCAACAGTAGAACAACAATGTTAAATATCTGGAGACAATTCTTTTGGAATAAAGCTTTATTGAGTTTAAAATTAGGAAGAAAAACATATTTGTACCTTGCTAGAGGGCTTATTCCTTTGAATAGGCCTCATTTAGACTTTCTCTTTTTTTTAATAGCAAGATATAAAGTACCCCAGCAATTATTTTAAATTGCACATTTCACTTTCAACCATTTAGTAATGTAGACAAACATTCCGTTAGTTCATGTGTACATACAATAATCATTCTAAATATATATAATAATGTGTCATAAGAATTCATTAATACTTCAGACAGTAAGATTTATTACATGTATTCTGGATTTATACTATTCGGGCCTGATCCAAAGCCCATTAAAGTCAATGGGAGTCTTTCTATTGACTTCCGTGGGCTGTGGATCAAGTCCATAATCCCTATGTTTAAAGTGCTGAGACTTAATTTTTGGTTAGAGCTGTTTAAAATGTAAAGGTACGGTATAGAGAAAAATAATTTTTACATAGCTGTGTAGATCATATGATCCTGAAAATGATATCCAATTTAATCTCTGACTCTACTGATGGTCCTTACGAATTCAGGACCTCTGCTTGTGAATAGAATTGACACTTGGTGGATCACTTTATTTTCAAAATCTTGTATTTTATTACCACTTTTCAAGGTTTTTATATTGAGCATTTAAAGAACACAGTCTCAGTGCAACAGTAAGAACCAGAATAACACTAGTTCTTCTCAATCTAATTTGAGTTTGCGATCAGCTTTTTTATTATAGCTTTTTATTTGTTCTTTGATACCAAATTATCCTTTCTTTAACAGGTCGTAGGATGGTGTGTGATAGTTTCTGCTGCTTTTCTGTCTTTGTTGATCACTTGTTATGGTCACTGCCAATCTAATACCAGCCATCTCCAAAAGAGGTTTTGGAAGATCTACACTGAGAAGGAGAAGGAACAATTTGAAAAATATTTTGAGGACTATGCCACCAAATTGAGCGAACGAAATCTGAAAAGCTTTTTTGAGAACGAGAAACTGGAATCCTTTCCCATGCCAAGTTTCCGGGCCTGGGAAGAAGCTTCTGCTTTGGACTCTTTCAACATTAACCAGAAGATCTTCAGCACACTTCATAAACTAGTGGAAGACAGCATGAAAGAATATGATTCCAATGAGGCGCAAGATACAATGGTAAACTTAGGTGAAGGAGAAACAGTTTAGCTAATGTCAGCTTTCATTAACATTATAATTTAATATTCACTACATTTTTCACTTTTCAGTCTTCATTTCTGTTTTCCTGGTAATGACCTGTTTTCTGCCATAATTTCTCTCTCCCACCAAACTTCTATAGCACCTCCTCAGGCAAGAAGGCAAATGTCTTCTGAGCTCTAATAGCACAACCCAGGACTCAGTACAGTTCCATGAGGTCCATTGTCCTACACAGACTAACCAAATAGCTTTCCAAGGGATGTTCCCTCTTCTCTCATATGTGTCTACTGTGCTCATGTTATTTAAACCAAACAAATACACCCTTAATGTTACTGTTTTTCATAAATGAAATTCTATCATTGTTCTTTCCTAGAATTGGGTATGCAACCGAAAGAAAACCAGTGAAACAGTTTTTGATACTGTTCAGCTTCATTATGCTTGGTACTGAGGCCAGCGCTTACTAATTTGAATGTGCTGTCCTTTGTTAACTCCCTTGTCTGCTTCTGCATACATCTTGAAAGGAGTTAAAGTGTTGCAAATGTGGAGCAGTCAGTGTACATTGGGCTTGATCCTTCACCACTGATGTCAATGGAAAATATTCCATTGAGTTCACTGGGCTGAGGAACCGGCAGACTGAGGTTAGCTGAATTTTTATACTCTGGTATTTTTAAAGGAAATGGCCTCCCTCTTTTGAACCTGTAAATATTTTTTTCACACTCTACATGAGACCTAAGCTCTGCACCACTTAAGTCCCACTAAATTAATCAATGTACAGGTTTTGTGCTGACCCTCAGCACAAAGAAGAATGTCATCCTTTATAAAATGTGAACACTAATGGATACTTTTTTCTTTTTTTAATTATGCATCAATATTTTTTGTGCTTTGCTTTGTCCTGCCTTAGCACATAATGGACATACTCTGTGTAATGAGAGAAAAAATGAAAACTGAAATTAAAGTGTGTGTGTGTGTGCTGGCTTTTTGAAATGTACTGTGAATAAGTTGATGGGGAAGAACTTCAGTGGGGATTCACTAGTAATTGAGTGTTTTGCTGAATCAAGGCATAAAGTGGAAGCTCCTTGCTTTCCTATATTGAGCCCTGCAGCAAACACGAAGCTCAGTCATTTCTAACAATTTTAGAAGATTTGGTGACATGGCGTGAAATCTTGGCCCCGTTTAAGTCAGTCGCAAAACTCCCATTGACTTTAATGTGGTCAGGATGTCACCAATAGTCCCTGCCACTTAAGTCCAGGGCCCTGCACAAACACAGAGATCAACCCATTCACATCACATTGAAGGATTGGAACCTAACAGACAGAAGAAGGTGGGAAAGGGAGATGAAGGACAAGTGTTTCAGTAACAGGGTCATATGTTTACTATGGGCAGCATTTGTATTGATTGATTAATATTGATTATTTTGCATTGTAATAAAAATAGGGAATTTTGGCTCCTAGGGGGAGGCTAAGAAAGGATGATCTAGTGGGTAGGCCAATGGACCAGGACTCAAAACCTTGGCTAAATTCCAAGCTCTGCCACAGATTTCCTGTGTTACTTTGGTAAAACACTTAATTTACTCTGTGCCTCAATTTCCACTACCTCCACACCTCACTAGGATTTTGTGAGGATTAAATCAAGTAATGATTGCGAGGTGCTCAGAAACTGAGGTGATGGGGGCCATGTAAGTACCTCAACAGAGAAGAATTGGTGGCACAATAGTGTTTTTATTTTTTATTACAGTTTGCTTGGGTGAAGCTCATATTTAAGATGACTGTGCATTAGAATACATCAAGCTTTTTCAGTTTGCTAACAATTTATATAGTCTCAAGAAGAACACGCAAGTTAAAGCTGCACAAGGTGCTTAGTCTCAAACAGCATCCATATTCCATTATTTAGAAAAATTCTCTAGGTCTGCTATATGTACCTGAACAAAACTGCACGTTGTCATGTTTACCTACAGAAAACCTGATCCCAGTGGAATCACATCTCTGTTTGATTTCAGTAGGAGCAGATTGGGCAAAATGAAGGAAAAACCATACTCACAAGTGAAACAAAGGAAGATGCATTGGAATAAGAAACTGCACAATTTATAGCAAAACAATTTCTTGTTCACAATCATAAGGGCTAGAATGAAAAGCATATCAGTACAAGCACAGTTCTTTATGTCCCTGAAGCATCACTAATGAGCAAACTGGAAAATACAATCACATTTCTAATGAAAAAGAACAGGAATTAGGATGGAGATTTGGGGCCCAGTCACACACTTGTTACTCAGGTAAAACTTCTGATGAAATCAGTGGGATTTTCCCTGTGAAAGGAGTAAAGGACTAGTCCTTTTTAAGAATGTATGCTGAATTCTGCGAGGTGGTGACAGTACATTTTGAGTATATGCAGGGCCGGTGCAACCATTTAGGCAAACTAGGCAGCCGCCTAGGGTGCCTAGTGGTTGAGGGCACCTAAAAGTCCCCTCAGGCAAGGAGGTGGAGTAGAGGTGAGGTGGGGAGGGGGGTGCACGGGGAGGGCTACCTGCAGTAATGGGGTGGGAGGGCACACAGGGGAACAGCTCCCAGCCCCAGCTCACCTCCACTCTGCCTCCTCCGCTGAGCACACAGCCCAGCTCTAAGTCTCCTCCAATCAGCGCCACAAGCCTGGGCGGGGAGGAGAATTAGAGCAGCGCCGGCGTGCTCAGTGGAGGAGNGGGTTAGTTGCCATGGGGGGATGAGGGGGAGATGGGTTAGCTATCGCAATGGGGGGGGTAGCTGCTGTGGTGGGGATTCCCGGGTTGGATGTTGAGTTAGCTGCCTTGAGGGGGCGTGGGGTTAGCTGGGTGAGGGGGGCAAGGTGGAAGTTTCGCCTAGGGAGCGAAACTTCCTTTCACCGGCCCTGAGTATATGCTCCGACTGTCTTTACCACTCCTAAAATGTAACTATACCTGAATCAATGAAGCCATTGCCACCGTGTGGATTTTCTTTCTAAATAGGTAAAAATGGGCAAATTGTAAGTTAGAGAGGATTCCTTCTATCAGCTTCACTTCTGTCTTTTGTGCTTTTTGTCTTCGAGCTTCTTTGAAAATGTAATTCCTATTTCCGTCACATCATCACCCTTCAGTCTGTCTTGAACGAAGGTAACTTCTGCTGCTAAGTGAACCTGGAGAGAAACAGGCCCAGTCACTTCATTTAAAGTAATTTTTCTTCCTTTTCTCCATTTAGTTCATCCAGCTGTTTATTCCCACCACAAGAGGGGCCTCTTTCTCAAGTTTCACTATAGAGGAATTCTATAAAGAACCTTAAGAACTGCACATCATATCTGAGTTAAAAATATATCCTTCTTATGAATTGAAGCATGTATACAAATTTCATTCTGCTAACAATAAGCCAGTATTTTGATTAGTAGTGCTTAATGTCAGAATGGTGTTTTGCTTTTTTCTGAGGACATGAAACATAAAACAAATGAGTTTCATATTGTGATCTCAAATTTCCCCCCCATAGTGAGATGATAACACTTCCGTTAATACCCTTATAAAATGATATCAGAATCTTGACATTGATTTACAGCCCTGTACATGAAACTGTATTCTTATAGTACCTAGGAAACATATATTATGTGTCAAATTAGATATTGTTTGTAGGAAAGAAGATTGTGGACAAAATGCATCCTTGGTGCAATTCTACTGTCTTCAGTAAAGTAATACCAGAGTTGAATTTGGCCCTGCAAGTTCAAAATGATGTGAGTTATGACTTGTTCTGTTGCAGCTTTTATAAAAGCTGAGATTTGAAAATAAAATATATAATGTTCTTTGCTTTACCATAACTTACTTCTGTTACTATATTGAGCCAAATTCTTCTGTTACACCAGTGTAACAATGGAGCAACTCCATTTATTTGGAGAGAGTAATTCTGAATTTACTGTAGTGTAAACTGAGAGCAGAGTTTCACTTGGTATATTTGGTGGGGTGCAGAGTTGCTATTGCTAAGTCTGATACTGAGGTTAAATATTTATAAGTGATATTACATTTACTTATCCAGTGGTTCCACTTTCCTATATGTATAGGTAATAACAGAGATAAGAAAATTCAGTGTCCAGTTCTTTACCATTTCCAGGGCTCCTCTAATAACACCACACAGGAGGTTACAGTAGCAAAGTGAACATCGTCCTGCTGGGAGCTCCTCCACAAAGTCCACTAAAGGGTTCTTGTCCAGCATTAAGAAGAATTCATTTTCTGTTGTGTTACTGCAGCTCACACTAGGGGTAACCCCAAGGTACATCTTGAAAGCAACCTGTAAAGGGACAAAAAAATGTGCCACTTGAAACTATTTGTGTGTAAGACAGGCTAGAAGCTTTTAGATGCTACATTCTATTGTTCAGTTTACCAATGAGAATAGAAGTAAGGGCTGACGCCAGGCAGAGAATCAGGGAGCTATGGCTGGCTCCCTGACAGCTTCCCACTCTGCTGTACCCTACATAAGCTAGACACAGCAGAGAATCTGGGCCTATATTAGCAGCAGAGAATTCTGTGGCACCTTATAGACTAACAGACGTTTTGGAGCACTGCATGCATCCGACGAAGTGAGTATTCACACACGAAAGCTCATGCTCCAAAAAGTCTGTTAGTCTATAAGGTGCCACAGGATTCTCTGCTGCTTTTACAGATCCAGACTAACATGGCTACCCCTCTGATACTGGGCCTATATTGGATTCCAAATAGTGTAATAGAGGGGCACTGATTCCCTCCACATACAGTGGTTTTACTCTGAGGTTACTCCATTGGCTTCAGCAGAGTCACAGTTCACTTACGCTAATACATGTGAGATCCAAATCGGGCCCAGGACTTTTAAGTATATTTCTGTAAACACTGATGATCATTGCTCAAGAATTCCCATGATCATCTAGTATGTATTTCTGTTGCATTCTCATGTGAAGCTACAGTCAAAGAACAGGAATGATAACTGAGATTGTGATTTTATTTGACAACAGAGCATTGTCTATATTGCAGATTACAGTACAGATTAATAATACTGTAGATATGCAAAATCTGCTTTGCCAGTAGCTAGTCCCATATGGGTATATTTGTGAGGAAGGATCTACAGTGACATCATCATTTTATCTAGGCTGCAGTAAACCAGCCTCTAGCTGGGTATTTTTCTTCTCAAGAGCTCCTCCCTGATACATTGCTATAAACTGCTGCACCATAAACAAAGCCTCATTTTTTGTCTCTTTTGTGGACATCAAACATGGACGGTATCCAAACCTTTCTGAAATTCCTTATGAATCAGAAAACTGCCATTGGTTACAGTTTTATGGCTCTACTGACAGTGGGAAGCGAACGCTTATTTTCCTTCATTGCTTTCAAGTGTCCCTGCAGCAATGAAAACTTCATCTATGGTTTGGTATTTCTCTTTGCCCCAGCCTGGGTGTTGCTAGTTATTGGGTATTTCATGAATAGCAGGATGTGGAAACTTTTCACAGGCTGCTGTCTGAATCCCAGGAAAATATTCCCCAAAGGCAACAGCTGCCGTTTCTTTTATGTCTTTGGACAAATCACCTTAAATGTTCTGATAGCTCCTGTGATGTGGCTTTCTGTGGCTTTGCTCAATGGAACTTTTTATGAATGTGCCATGAGTGGCTTGAAATATCCAGGGTACTTAAACACGCTCTGCAGTAACAAATCTATCAGGTGCTGGGAAGAGCTGAACAAAGTAGCTTGTGGCAAAACCACCATGTCCTCTTCAGAGAGTAAGGAGTTAAAACTGACACTTCAAGCACAGTCTCAGGTAAGAAATTCAGAATAACTGCTTTGTTGTTTAGAATAAAGTTTTGTATTATTCCTTTGATATATCAGCACGAGATCCTAACATCAGGGCTAACACAGTAATTTAAAATCAGAATGCCTGTACAGTGCAACAAAACAATATAGAATTGGCGAGGGGCAGATTCTATATACTTGCTCAAGTTCAGTAATGTCTTACTCCTCAAGTAGATCACTGAAATCAATGTGAGTAAGAAAATTGGAATCAGAAAGTTTGTTTCTTTAGTGAAAGAGAGTGACTCTTGGGAGAAGAATGTATTGCATTGCTAGAGAAGGCTGAAGTAATTAAAAAGTCATTAAAAAGTAAAAAAAAAAGGGGGGGGAATACTATCAGATTTTTTAAAAAATCAATTACAGATTTTTAACTTTGTTACAAATAGCATCTTAGATTATTAAAACCAAAACTATTTTTAAACAGCTGATTTCCTGTGAACAGTTTATAAGGCTTATTTCATTTTGCATTTCTCTTACCTCGGATAATGAAAACGGACTAGTTAGTTTCACTTTTATATGAAGTGTTTTTATTATATGAAGGAAAATAGAACTATAGCAGTTACAGTGAAATAACAAAAAACATACAAAGGTAAAGCCATATTACTCACTCATATCCTACAATTCTATTTTATATTTGTTCATTGCTTTGTGATGTAAGGAAACTCAGCGAAAAAGAACTAAAGAAATTAAAAAGAGAAAGGAAATGAGGGAAAGATGCATTCCAGGTTACTGCATCCCAAGCAGAAGAAATTTCCTGCAGAGTCAGAAAATAATCATCATACAACAGTCATATCAATCTATAACAGTTGCCAATGCTGGAGACAGTTTAATTTTCAGGTCCTCATGCACTGGAAGAATCCTGCAATGTATGGGTTACAAACAGTGCAGGGGGATATCTTATTGTTCACAAAAATCAGTGTCCAGAAAATTAGAATTAAAAGCTTGGATGTGTGTCTATTGGTCTTAAGTTGAGTATGTGGGAAACAGTGAAATTCATCTGGCTAGCTAACTGTGCATGAAAAGCTAGATCATAGAACCACAGAGTTCTCCGTGTCAGAGGGGAGCACTGAAGTGCTAAAAGGATGGATTATATGGGGAAAAGTTCATGTCACAAATTCCGCCAGCTAGTACAACCATGATTTGAAAATAAGCATAATGAGGCTGTTCTTTAAACACCTCTCTCAAAATTTTTAGTCAATAAAAGAACAAATGGTTCATCAGCATTCTGGTTCATCGAGGGATGTGATCATTCCCTTCTATATGACATTGGTGAGGCCCCATCTAGAGTACTGTGTCCAGTTTTGGGCCCCACACTACAAGAAGGATGTGGAAAAATTGGAAAGAGTCCAGCGGAGGGCAACAGAAATGATTACGGGGCTGGAACACATGACTTATGAGAAGAGGCTGAGGGAACTGGGATTATTTAGTCTGCAGAAGAGAAGAATGAGAGGGGATTTGATAGCTGCTTTCAACTACCTGAAAGAGGGTTCCAAAGAGGATGGATCTAGATTGTTCTCAGTGGTACCTGATGACAGAAGAAGGATTCTTCTTCGAGTGCTTGGTCATATCCATTCCAGTAGGTGTGTGCGTGCCGCGTGCACGTTCGTCAGAGACTTTTACCCTAGCAACACTCGGTGGGCCGGCAGGGCGCCCCCCGGGGTGGCGCCGCCATGGCGCCTAATATATACCCTTGCCGGCCCGACCGCTCCTCAGTTCCTTCTTACCGCCCGCGTCAGTCGTTGGAACTGTGGAGCTCAGATTATCTGTTCTCCACCTCCCTAGCATTCACTTGTGCGTTCCTCTTAATTTGTATATAGGTTGAACTTTAAATAGTAGTTAGTAGTTAGTTTCTATCTTTAGTTGTTTGTAATTAGTTGTAGAGATCGCGGGTTAGCCCGTCCCCTTACCCTGTACCGGGCCTTCATGCCTGGGTGCGCGGGCTTCCAAACTGTGTGTGGCCTGCCATCGCCGGATGCACACAGGCGACCCGCACGATTCTTGTCTGAAGTTCTGGGCGATCCCACTGACAGAACAAGATTGCAAGATTTGTAAGCGTTCAAAGGCCCGCACCGGAAAGAGAGGGACGATTCGCTTAAACAGTTGGTGGGCCATTGGGGGAGGCAGCGCTCAACTCAACGGCCCCGGCACCGCCCGCGGCACCCGGGAACAAGGCTCCTCGGCACCGCATCATACACTCTCACAAGAAGACACCTACCAGTCCCGGCACAACTCCTGGTCGGCACCGCTCGCGCTGCTCCGAGAGGCAAGAAGCTAGCCTCCTGCGTCCACTACACCAGCCCCGCAGTCAGAGCGCTTGCCCACAAACGCGCCCGGGCACCGACTCCTGCAGCGGCATCGAGGTCTGTTGCACCGTTGATTCGGCCTCGCAAAGGCCGTCGAGTCCGGTGCTATTGCTCCCCAGTGGTGCCGCGTTGAGCTCATTGTGCCTTCAAACCCGGAGAACATTCTAGGCCGCAACGAGACCTCATTGCGATGACGGAGGCCTGAGCTGCCTCGCCCCGGCACCAACCGGTGCGGTCCAAATCTCTGGCCAAGCCGCTCTCGTGAGACCTCTTCCACCGGCCGTGGGACTCATTCCAGGTCGAGGTCAGCAGACAGTCCCGGGTTCCCAATCGCTCCGGATCCGCGGCCGCTCGCAGTCCGTACCGTTCCCTCTCACGGTTACCGGACGTACTCGGGACCCTACGTCCCGATCGCCGTCGTGGCATTACCGGCGCCGTCTAGATCTAGGCACGCTCCGGCACCGTACGTCACGGAGCCGTCTCGCACGGAGGGTCCCGGACCGATCAACCTCCAGCACCGCAGGTCTCGCAGGCGATCGCGCACGGCGGCTCCAGGACACCGGTCGATCTCCGCCCACCGCGCTTGGTAGTAGGGTCCTGTCACATTCACGCACCGGCGGGACTCCAATATCGTTCCCGGCACCAGTGACGTGGGAATTTACCTGGCCGTAGAGATGATTCATCTGCCACTCTCGCCCGCCGTGGGCCAACCCGCCAACCATCCGTTTCCTCCCATGGCGACTCAGCGTTTCTTATGGGATTCGGACGCTTCAAGCCTCAGCAGTGGCCCTTTTTGGACTCCGTGGGCTTACCCACCAGAGCCGAGGGCTCACCAGCCACCGCCTCGACTCAGTTCCCTCCCGACGAAGGGGCACTGAGTCCACGGTGAGCAAGACCACCTGCGGACACTCTGGAACAGCTCCCGCCCGGACGCGCCTCACCCTGACCAGCGTGGAATGCCCCACTGGACCAAGCAGTCTCTTCAAGACCCTTTTGTCCAGGGAGTCTCGTTCCTTTCTTCCCTGACGAGCTGTGGGGACATCCACATCAGGGCCACATGCCTTCGACCTCAGGGCTCACCAGAGACTTCAATGACGAGTTGCTTTGAACAAAACCTCAGTGAGGCAAGTCCCGAGGTGATGACACGGTGGTACTATCCTCTCGGCGGAGCCCCAACCCGCGGTTAGCGCTCCCTTCATTCGTACATCCAGCACAGCCGATACAATCTGGCGGACCGCTTTGTGCCACCACATGCAAAAGGGGTTGAGGCAAATACATGGTCCCGTCCACAGGGTATGATAATACCTGCTATGTTCACCCTCGCCTTGCTCGTTGGGGTCAATCAGTCAAAAAGCGAGAGCGGCAATGCGCCAACAAGCCCCTGCCGCCCAAGTCTTAGAGAGGCAAGGCGCAGGACCTCCTGGGCAGGAAATTTACTCTGCTGGGGCTCCAGCTCGAGTCGCCAATCAACAGCCCTACTGAGCTGTACATTTTAACACTTGGAGGTTAGTGGGAAATTTACTGACCCCCCATCTCTTAGGACTCCCGCCAAGATTCGTCGGCGCTCCTGCAGGAGTGGTAAAAAGGTGCGCGGACCTTCCTTCAGGCCTCTTATAGATGCCAGCAGACTCCGCAGCTAGAACTCTTGCATTCACGGGGTCGCTGTGAGGCATATTTCGCGTGGCTGCCAAGTTCCGGCTTACCGCCGGGAAGGAGGGTCCAGTACACGATACAGGACCTACCCTTTGACGGCCAGAGGTCTCTTCTCTCAGAAGACAGACCTCGCTCCAAAGTCTTAAAAGACAATCGCGTGATAATGCGGCTTCCTGGAATGCACACGCCGCCAGACTCAAAAGCGGCCCTTCTGTCCCCAGCCCCGACGGTTCTACCCCCACCTCGCCGAGACAGGACTTCTCCAGCGCAGAGGCAGGACCTTCGTAGATGCCAGTCTGGCCCTCAAGGGGTAACCAACTCCGGTCCGCCAAACACCAGCGGGACCGAAACCTAGCTTTGGAAGGTGCGCTCGTAAGAGCACTCATTATAGCCCGACATTTCTACCCAGAGATCGAGTCCTCGCTCAGTATGCACATTCCCACACAGCTGTCCTCGTCCGCTTTCCTCCTGCCTCTCCCAGCTACATCGCCGTGGGTCTCAGCACAGGGTAAAAAGTGGCTAGTCTCAGGTTTCTTTCGGGACCCTAGCCTCCATCCTCCTCCTCGTCCCCTTCAGGGACCCCTCTCACGAGAAACTCTCCTAACAGGAAGTTTTCAAAGCTCCTCGCATTGGAGCATAGTAGGAAGGTTCCCAGAGGCCATTTTTTGGGGGGGAGAAGGCAGGGAGGGTTCTAATTCCAGGATACTTCCGACTCCCAAGCGAAAGGCGGCTCCCCCCATCTTAGACCTGCGAGCTCTGACAAGCAGATCAGGAAGCTCAGTTCCGCATGGTATACTGGGGAACATCATTCCTTCCCTCGATCCCGGAGATTGGTACTGCTGTCTCGACAATGAAGACGATATTTTCAGATCGGCGATTCTACCCGCGCACAGGAGGTTTCTTGTTTGCGTAGTGAAATCCGTCGTCATACCAGTTGCAGTTCTGCCCTTCGCCTCTCCTCGGCCCCTCGATTTTTAACCAAGTGTATGGGGCAGTAAGTCACGGACCTACCTCCGTCGTCGTCACATTCATGTCTTCCCTACCTCGACGACTGGCTGTTCGAGGGGCTTCCGAGGCTCAGGTTACCGAGCATGTACAGTTCATCAAAGATCTGTTTCTCTATCGTCTAGATTATCATACAAATCTCGGACAAATCCATCCTGCTCCAACGCAGGAAATTAGGAATTTATAGGAGCACTTGCTGTAGACTCGAATCGGCAACAGCCAGCTTGCCGTCCCAACGGTTCAAAGCATAGTTTTCTCTCGTTCAGGGGCTCCATGCCTTCCCACTCCACTGCCCGCACCGTCCTCGAGCCTCCATCAGTCACATGGTGCAGTGCACCTTTGTGACGAAGCATACGAGACTACGCATGGTCCAGCCTCTGCAACTCTGGCTCGCCTCATGTCTTTCGGCAGCAGGGATGCCCCTGGACATGATAGTTTTCAGTACCATCTACACTACTTGGGCTCCCTCATGGTGGCTGACCCCGCCTAGTGTGCGCCAGTCGGCCGTTTCATCCGCTCACCCTCGCTATCCCTGACATGGATGCTTCCTCTTTGGGTGGGGCGCAGCCTCGGCATCTGCAGACCCAAAGTCTTTGGTCCTTGCCAGAACTCCACCACATCAAATGTTCCACGAGCTGATGGGGGTCCGCTTGGATGCCACATTTCGCGAGCAGTACAGGGCCGTTGTGTTGCCTTTTCCGGACACACAACGGCCATGTATTATTAAACAAGCAAGGAGGAACACGATCTTCTCCCCTTTGCCAAAGGCTCTGAAACTGTGGGACTTTTGTATAGCCCAGTCGATCGACTTGATAGCCCTTCCTCCCGGTGGTCGGAACACCTAGCCGGACCGCCTTAGCCGATTCGTTCCTGACAATAATGGTCCATCGTGCCGGACTTCCTGTTTTCTGTTTTATGGAGTGGGGCTTCTCCAGATAGACTATTCGCCTCCAAGAGAGAAACAGGAAGTGTCAGAATGTTTGCTCCTGCAGGGATCGCTCCCCGGAGCTCCTCTCGGACGCCTTCATCCGATGGACGAGAGGGTCTCCTCGGTATGCGTTTCAAACCGTTCCCAGTAGTCCACAGGGTCGCTGCCAACGTACGGCAGGGACAAGGCCAAGCTGATCCGACGCGTCCGGCATGCGAGAAGTATTGGTACATCATGCTGCTCGACCTGTCCTGGCGCCTCAAATATCACTACAACTCTACACCGGAGCCTCATAACACGGACTCGGCAGGGCTTCTCATCACCCAGGACCTCCCATCCCTACACCTGACGGCGTGGCTCCTGTCTGGTTTGAACGAGTTCTGGAGCGCCAGTGCTCCGCGAGTCCAACAAGTCCATTTTAGTAGCAGGAAACCCTGGTACGGCGCCACTTATCTCGCAAAGTCGACAACGATTCTATTCTGGTGTGCACGGAGTCCATGGTCCCGACTGCCATTCAGCTCTGTAGTCCTGGTCTACTTGCTCTATTCTCAAGGGCCAGGGCCTTAGCCTCTCTTTCCATTAGGGTCCATGCTAGCGCAATCTCCACCTTCCATCCTGGAGAGTCCCGGTACTATCCACCTTATTCCACCCCATCTTTCCAGGTCTCTTAAAGGATTGGAGAGACTCTCACCTCCGGTTAAGCCTCCTCCCTACGTGGGAATCTGACCTGGTACTCTTAGACTCATGGGCCACCTTTTGAGCCGTTAGCAAACTGCTCCTTACTATATCTGCATGGAAGACGTCCTTCCTGGTAACTACACCCTTCTGCCAGCGCGTTCTGAGCTCCCGTGCGTGGTCGGTAGACCACCTTACACCATCTTTCACAAAGATAGGTGCAGCTCTGGACCACACCCCTTCCTCGAAGGTTGTCTCAACCATTCCATCTTAATCAAGTATATTTCCTGCTGACAAAGGTGAGTAACCTTGTTTTAATGGTCTCAAGTTGCAGTGTGGGACGTTTGGGTTGGATATTAGGAAAAACTTTTTCACTAGGAAGGTGGTGAAGCACTGGAATGGGTTACCTAGAGAGGTGGTGGAATCTCCTTCCTTAGAGGTTTTTAAGGTCAGGCTTGACAAAGCCCTGGCTGGTCCTGCTTTGAGCAGGAGGCTGGACTAGATGACCTCACCCTTCCAACCCTGATATTCTGTGATTGTATGAGTCTCTGTTTCACACATTTCTGTGAGCAAATTGTTTATATATTTCTCTCAGGTAAATACAGGTTTTACCTGGTAATTATTTTTACATGACAGATTGCAGATCTCCATATCATCACTATTAGAGCTTTCTGGAGAATGATAATTCCGTTTTACAGCAACATTTGAGGTCTTCAAATTTATGAAAATACACATCTTTGCACAATGGAATTCTGTCAACTGAGCATTTCAATTTGAAAAAGCTGGTGTATGTTTGTGTGGGGCTGGTGGTTAGAGCACTGACCTGTGAGGTGCTGGCTGAAATCCCACAAGAAAGGATTGGTTTCTACAAATCTCCCAATATAAAAAATGTTGGCAACAAAAGCTGTAAAATTGTCAAAACAGGATGTTTTGACATTTTTAGAAGGAAGTTTCAGGTTTTTTGTTTGAAATGGCTTTTGATTTGAAATGTTAGTTAACTTATACTAAAAAAGTTCATTACAAATTGAAATAAAACATTTTGATTAAACTGATACACACTTTTTTTCCTCCGTATTATTGATGTGTGAAAATTTTTATGCTTTTGACTTTCCATCCCAATTCAGGATGGGAACACTTTTTGAAATGTCAAAAATTCTCGTGGGACAGGAAAGTGGTTACCCACCCAGCTGTAGTGCTAATTTACCCTCTTCTACCTACATACATTTTCCTTGGTGTGAGGAAATATACTGAGCAATTTCAAACATATTATAAACCCATATATTTCTGTGATGAAATCTGCGCAGCTGAGACTTTGATATCATCTTCTCTACCCTAATTGGTGAGACGGATTTATATAAGTAAGACACCATTCCTGCTGGAGGGAAGCTTAATTTTTAAAATAATGCTGTGCATTTTTTAAATGCTTTGACTGATCATTTTGACTTTTCTTGGGTTTTCTACCAGTCAATTAAGAAAACTATAAAAGA
The DNA here is from genome assembly GCF_003597395.2 of Chelonoidis abingdonii. Taxonomy (NCBI): domain Eukaryota; kingdom Metazoa; phylum Chordata; order Testudines; family Testudinidae; genus Chelonoidis; species Chelonoidis abingdonii. Next base: position 92,910,599 of record NC_133771.1, read on the forward strand.
CACAGGATGGTCTTGTGGTTAAGGCAGTGGACTTGGATGATCTGGATTCACTTCCTGTAATTGTTGACAAGTCACTTAATAGTTCTGTGTGTCAGTTTCCCACTGGTAAAATAGTTCCTTTCTCTCACCCTTTATTTGTCTTCTCTATTTAGATTGTAAGTTGTTTGAGGCAAGGACTGTCTCTTACTATGTCCATGTATTGCACTTTTCTCAATGAAACCCTTGTCTCAGTACGGATCTCTAGGCACAACAGTAATACAAATAAATAATAATAAATTTAAAAACCACACAGATCTGTGGTAAAATACAAAATGTAGCATATTCAATATTCTTGATCCTCACTTATCGCATATTTTATTGTTTTTTCTCCAAATACAGAACTCCTGTTGACATCAGTGGGAGTTTTGGGTACAAAAGGAATAAAAAGAAATGTGCAATATTGGTCTACACTGTGGCTAAGAGATCCACTCTGTGGCTGGGAAAAGAATACTGTATCCTCAACACAAAGAACTGTGACTGTGTCAGTTATTCCTGATCTAAGTGCAATTTAGATTCAGGTTTCTTTGAAGTGCATGGCCTGTTTATTTTCTTTTCCAGGTTCTAGGATGGTGCATCATAGTCACTACAGCTCTTTTGTCTCTGTTAACCACCTGTTGTGCCAGGTGCCAATCTAAAATCAGCCACCTCCAAATGAAGTTCTGGAGGATCTACATAGAGAAGGAGAGAGAACAATTGGAACAACTTTTCCAGATATATGCTACCAAACTCAGTGAACGAAACCTGACGAGCTTTTTTGAGAACAAAGAACCGGACGCCTTTCCCATGCCAACCTTCCGGGCCTGGGAAGACGCTTCTCAACTCTACTCTTTCAACAGCAGTGAGCAGCACTACAGCACCCTTCATAGACTGGTCGAAGATGGCAAGAAAGACATCAGTGAGGAAAGAGAGACAATGCTGGACTTTGTAGATGGGCAGGAAATAGTATAGCTAATAGCCATGTTCAGCCTTTTTAAATATTTTGCTAATGTGATTTAATTTTAACAGTTTTAATCTTTATATTTGTAAATATAGTGGCCTCTCTTTCTCCATTCTTTCTTTCTCTCCCAATCAGTGGCATGCCATCTATGAGTGCAATGCACACATTGCATGCCCAACCAGCTGTGCATCATTCAACTGGCAGCCCAAACCCAACCTCTGAGATGATTCCGGTCCAGCCCCAAAATGGCATCCTCTGCACAGCTTGACCTTGCACATACCATATATGTGCGGTCATGCTGCAATGGAGGATGCCATTTTGGACTGCCTATGGCATGTAAATGAGTTGTTGCATCATGCCATACTAAAACTGTCACGGCACACCATCATTACCAACTATATGCTTGCTCAAGAGAGGTGGAAAGAAAGTTCTTCTGTGCTTCAGACTCCTAATCCAAACTTCACTGGAGTCAATGGGAATCTTTCAATTGACTTCAGTGGGCTTTGGATCAGGCCCCAACACTATAAAGAAATCAACATAGATTTTGATTAGATGATTTGTTCAATGTCAACAAATACAATAGTTTTTTGTATACAACATATAGCATGCCATATCATTTCAATAAAGAAAATATCATAAGGTGGTTATTTAATTTAAATAATGCATTGTTGTTATTTTTTCTCTCATTGGAAGTCTGGGAATCCTTCCTTTGTAAAGGTAGAAAGCTCCCATTTCTGCTTCCGGAGGGTTCTGAGATGTTGGGACTTAAACATGTCATTGGTGCAGGAATGTAAAATATTGTCTGTAGTTGGCCTTGGTCCAGTGGAAAACTGAAGGGGTGAGAGGAAATTCCACATTCAGAAAGAAAAGAAATATTTTTCTGGCAGGCAGATTTTATTGAGTGTCTGCAGCAGCTAAAATGTTGGAAAGTTAGAATAAGTCTGGAGTGAGATGAATTAGCAGTCAGAGTACTGGTGAGGTGACTGTGGTATCCCGAGGTTCATAATAAGTGCATTAATCACATAGCCCTGTGATTTCTCATAAGGATTTTGAATTCAGAACATGGGTCACAATCACATTTTTCCTTCTCCAGAATTTTTAGAAATATTGTAAAAACTGAATGCAAAGCAGCCATCAAGCTCTTTTCCCTTGGGTGACTGGCAGGCTTTCATGTAGCACCTTACCATCAATCTCCTCAATCAAGAAAGAGATCATATTTCTGCACAGATGAACTGTTTTTAAATCAGACTCTTAACAGGTAAATTTCCTCCACTCCTCTGTTCTGTTTTCAGTAAATATATTCACTGTGATCAAGGTAAGGAAATTTCTATTCTGCATTCACATTTTAGTTCCTTTTCCCCTACAATATCCAAGAGTATAATACACATGTAAGATCTAGTACTAATATCTGTTTGGGTTTTTTTGTGGAGAAGTTTGTGACTTCAAGCAATTGTAGGAAATAGTTAAAAAACGGGTTGATACAGACTAACACTGAAACCTGTAGGATTAGTGTTAGTTGTTGGTGTTAATGAGACTGATTATCCTCATCTTGTGTGAAGATCCTGATATGGGCCATTAGTAACAATTAGCAGCACAGACTATGGAGGCAGCAGCTTTTAGGAAAAAAAGCTAAAGCAATTCTGTTATGCATGTTATCATATATCAGGCCATTCTCCTTATCTACTCAGTGCTAGAGAGCCCATGAGCCAACTTCTCTGTGGTAGCAAATGGGCGCGGCTTAAATAAAGTTTTAACAAACTATGTACACCACCAAAGAATTCGGTCCTATAAAATACATAGTGTAAAAAATAATTGCTGCACATCATAAGCCAAATCCTTCAGTCCTTATTCGGTCACAGAGTCAGCTCAATATTGCATAAAATTATTCATGAACAAATATTCAGGTAACAACTGCAAGTTCAGTTTGACACTTGCCTTTTATTTGCTTTCCACAAACATTCATACAATTAATTTTTTATGTACCAGTCTGTTCCTGGTAATAGAAAACATTGGGATACTTTATATTAGTACTGAAAGTTTCTGCCTGTAGCTTTCTAGGTTCAGATATGGCTTCCATCACTTTAGTATCTGAGCATCTCTTTACAAGGCTCTTCTGGGATTTGAGACTCCTCCAATCAGGATGTGGAATCAATATGATGTTCCTTAGGTGACAAATCTCACCTTGTGAACAGCAAACCATGAATAAGTGAAGGAATAGTCATGGTTAACAGTTTGTGAGAAATTCACAAGTTGAAATATATTTGTATAAACTATTCATGGAATAATTTCAGTTAACAAATTCATGCAAATTGAAGTCTCCTAGTGGATAATTCTTGAATTGAAAAAGGGCTTAAATTCATTGAATAAATTATTTGCTGAAAATAGTTCATCCAGTTCTAGTCAGTTTTCACTCAAGCAAAATTCAGCTGTTACCAACATGAGTTCTGCATAAGTAAGCACTACAGAGTACAGCCCTAAAGCTTGTGCTTATGTGATAAATCCCTATTGAAACAGATCTTCAGTCAAACCTCCAGCAAATGTGGGCTTTTGTGCTTTGGATGTTCTGTGAGGAAAATAATGGATGGCTCACATGGTCTTTGGACCACCTAGATAGGGTGACCAGACAGCCAGTGGGAAAAATCGGGACAGCTGTAGGAGGTAATAGGCACCTATATAAGAAAAAGACCCAAAAATTGGGACTGTCCCTATAAAATCGGGCATCTGGTCACCCTACACCTAGAAGACTTGTGGAGGAAGCAAGGAATGCATGTGTACCTTAAAGAAATCAATTTTGGGGCTATTGCCCTGATTCAGGAAAGCATCCCTGTTCAAGAAAGCACTTAACTTTAAACATGTGCTTAAGTCTCATTGAAGTAAATGGGATTTAAGCACATGCATGTACTTAGGTGCTTTTTCAAATAAGTCTAAGCACTGATTTGTCATCCAAACACCATATCTGTGTTTTGACAGGAAATGTCGATGAGCTCCTTCACTTTCTAACAAGTAGGAGAAGCACAGAGACTTCCAGAAATTCAGGTACATATTAATGAATTTTGTCTTACTACACTAATTTTAGATTACAATTATTTAACCCAGAATGGTTGATATAGAATGTGTTAATCTTTGAAAAAGTCGCCATTCCTTGGAAGTTATAAAATCCACAGGGGTTAAGACCAGAATGGACCATTAAATCACCTAGTCTGACCTCCCATATATAACAAGACATTAAATTTCATCCAGCTGTCCCTGTATTGAGCGTAATGACTTCTAGAAAGCACACAGTAAACATAAACCTTTACAACTATAGATCCAGTCCTTCAATGTTTACTCTGAGCTCCAGGGAATGGGAGAGAGGTTGCCTAAAGACTGATTAAGGATATCAAGAATAAACACTTAATAAGAAAAATGTATTAATTTTGTCTTCAAGGTTGTTTTTTTTACATCAAACAGATTCTCTTTTAGCATTTAACATATACAGAAATGGATACTCAGCAAAGTATTATTCACTAGGAGTAAAAATTTCAAAAGTGCTTCATCCTGGGCAAGAAGCAATGGGCTTAAATTGCAGCAAGGGAGGTTTAGGTTGAACATCAAGAAAAACTTGCTAACTGTCAAGGTAGTTAAGCATTGGAATAAATTGCCTTTGGAGGTTGTGAAATCTCTGTCATTCGAGGTTTTTAAGAGCGGATTAGACAAACACCTGTCAGGAAAGGTCTAGTTATTACATAGTCCTGCCTTGAGCGTAGGGGACTGGACTAGATGACTTCTTGACGTCCCTTCCAGTCCTACACTTCTATGATTCTATGATCCCATTTTTCTGTAGACATTCAGGAGTCAAAATCTCCTTAATGCCTTAGTCCCTGTGCCACTTTTGAAACTGGGACTTTGTCTCCTAAGTCACTTAGGCACTTTCAAAAATTTTACTCATATCTTTGGTTCTCTCTCTGCACTCCCCCACACCCCTGCAAAATAAATAAATAAATAAATAAATAAATAATCTTTAGTTTCATTACAAATCGCCATTTGGCTACTGGGGACCTTCTGCCAAAAATCAGTTGAGTGTCCCTCAGTTTGAAGCATACGTTTTCAATTAAAGGTTTCAGAGTTGTTTTCAATTAAAATTGACTATGGCACACAGCCCACAGAGTCCAGCAAGCAGATGCATCAAACTCTGCTTTTATGAAAATTGCCTCTAAAGAAAACTTTCAGTTGCAACATCTCCCTGCATTTGCTGGACCTTAGGGGCAAAAAGGATGACTGAAGACTGAAAATTCATCCACAGAAAGTTAGTGGGACTTTTCCCTTTTACAGATAATTTTGAGATTAAAGTGTATTAGAAAAATGATCAAAACCTCATTAATACCCCAAAGAGACAGGTATATGCTATTATCTCCATTTTAAAGGTTGGAAAACTGAACCAGAGATGTTAAGGGCTACAATGTAACTTTACAATATACCCAGGCTAAAGGGCAGCACTTAGCTGAGTCTAGGTGGCCAACTTTTTAATCGCACAAAATCGAACACCCTTGCCCCACTCCTGCCCCACTCCTTATCTGAGGCCCTGCCCCCCACTAACTCCATCTCCCCTTCCCTCTCTCATTCGCTCTTCCCTACTCTCACTTGTTCATTTTTACTGGGCTGGGGCAATGGGTTGGGTACAAGAGGGGGTGAGGGCTTCAGCTGAGGGTTTGGGCTCTGGCTGCAGGTTTGGGCTCTGGGGTGGGGCCAGAAATGAGGGGTTCAAGGTTTGGAAGGGGGCTCTCGGCAGGATCAGGGAGTTGGGGTGCGAGCTCTGGGGTGGGGCTAGAGATGAAGGGTTTTGGGTGCAGGTGGGGGCTCTGTGCTGGGGAGTGGAGCAGAGGGGTTTGAAGTGTGGGAGGGGGCTCCAGGCTGAGGTGGGGGTGTGCGGTGTGGGAGGTGGTATGGGCTCTGGGCTGGAGGTGTGGGTTCTGGGATGAACCCAGAAATGAGGGGGTCAGGGTGTGGGAGGGGACTCAGGGCTGGGGCAGAGGGTTGGGATGTGGGACGGGGTGCAGGGTGTGGGTTCTGGGAGGGAGTTTGGGTGTGGGAGGGGGCTCTAGGCTGGGGGAGGGGGTTAGGGTGTGGACTCCGGGCGGCGCTTACCTCGGGAGGCTCTCTGGCAGTGTCAACATGTCCCTTGACTCCTAGGTGTAGGGGCGGCCAGGCAGCTTTGCATGGTGGGTGCTGCCCCTGCAGTTCCCATTGGCTGTGTTTCCCAGCCAATTGGAAGTGTGGAGCTGGCGCATGGGGTGGGAGCAGCACTTGGAGTCCCCCCAGTTGCCCCTGCATCTTGGAGCCAGAGAGACATGTCAACGCTTCCGGGAGCTTTGTGGAGCCAGGTAGGGAGCCTGCTAAGCCCTGCACCATCTAGACTTTTAATGGCCTGGTCAGCAGTGCTGCCTGGAGCTGCCAGGGTCCCTTTTTGACCGGACAGTTCCATCAAAAACCGGACCCCTAGCAAGCCTAACTGAGCCACCCCAGCAGCAGTCCATTGACAAAACAGACTCAGAGTCAGCATTCCTCCCCGCTTTGCTCTGGGTAAGGAGTAAGTTACTTCATCCTTTTTCATGAAGTACCCTATGGATCCCACACTGTGTGCCTGGCTGGCTACTTGGCTGGTGAAGAAGAAGAACAGGGCTAGGCTGCCAGGTCACTTCTAGTCTCTCTCAGTCCTCTCTCCTTCCAGTGTGGAATGGAGACCACTGGGTAAGTAGCTCCTGCTCTTTCCTCAACAACTAGAGCAGCAATCTGAGCCAAGCTGAGCATGGGAGTAAAGTCTGTGAAAATCTAGCCGTGAGTGATTTGTAAAGGGCATGTCCACATTGCAAGTGAAGGTGTGATTATAGCATGTGTAGGTATGGTGACATTAGTAGTAGTGAACAAATGATGCTGGAGCCTAGCAACACAAGTATATACCAGGGTCCCCAGAAGACTTGCACTTGGGAGGTTAGCCTGGCTGAAGCCCATGCCACCACATCTGCCTACCTATGCTACAATCACGCCTGCACTTGCAGTGTAGACATACCCAAAGAGAGTCAATGGCAAAGTCAGTTAGAACTATGGAGGTCCTGGCTCTTAGATTATTAAGCCACTCTCTCTAAAGTGGATTAGAATGAAGTTTCCATTTTCTGAAATCAAGATGGTAAAAAATAAACAATACCTAAGAATATAGGAATGATCTGATAACATTTACAGCTCCTATTTTCTAAAGTTGATCAAAACCAGAATTTCTGCCCCCCAGGAACTTATGTCAATATTTTTTTCATTCCAAATCTGGACAAGAAGTCAACATAAAAATGTTCATGGAACCAAAAGTTCTGAAAAATTTTGATTTGTGCAAATGTCAAAATATTTTGGTTCAGTTTGTTGACTGGAAACAAAATCTTTTGTTTCTGGTCCTTGGACAAAGGTAAATCTACATCTGCCTGTGCTGCCTCATGGGAGTTATAATTCAGATGTCTCAGCCTCATGCTCTTATTCTCTCCTAACAGCTGGGCTCCCCAGTCAAACTACATTTCCCATGATGCATTGTGGCCATGGGACTCCCATGATGCACTGCAGCAGCTCAGCCTGGGGAGACAAAGAGCGGTTTATCCTGGGAGATGAAGTGTGGGTGGGGAGTCTGGCCTATATAGGAGACAGGGGGCTGAGGCACCTGAACTACTATTCCTATTAGGTACTGTGGTGGCGCAAATGGATGCAGAGATGAATGTTGACCTACCCAATACAAAAGAAAAAAATAATTTCAGAAAAAAACCAATATTTTCCCATGGAAAATGTGTGTTGTATTAACCATATTTTCCATAAAAAAAAAAGTTCCCAAGCAATGCTATTGTTTGCCCTGTCGCTCAGTTTACTAGACCCTTCCCTGTAACAACACATTTTTCTCATTTAATTATCAGAATTCTGCTAAATTCTTCCCCTGCTTTGTATCTCACTCTGTTCTGTCAATCTCCAAGCTTCTGTTATTGAGGAAAGTAACCAGTTAAATATGCTAAGTGCCTCATATGCTTTGCATTTAGTCTGAGCTGTATTTCACATTAGAATATGTTGTGGCTTTCCAAATTCTTTTGTTAAAATTTCCTGTGCATAGCAATTCGCAAAGCAGAACTCACTTGGAAACTATATAGGACAGTGGCTATTAATTAGTAAAGGGGATTAAAATAAGAAGGTAAAACATTAAAACTATAAAAAAGTAACTGAGAAAAGCTTAGGACTTCACAATAAATGGATGGAATGTGAGCTAGAATAAGAATATTTGAAGAAATCTAATTAATAACTAAGAAATGAGCTTTATATTTTCATCCCAGTGTGTGTCTGGCCACAATGTTCTTGCAAGCTACCCTGTCTAGTTCCTTTGAGGGTGAAAAAAGGCAACCTGTGTTTGGGGCAGTGCTCACTTCCAGGCCATCCTCACACGGAAGAGGTTTTTGACTCCCCAAAATTGAGGCAATTTTACAAAACTGAATTTCAACCTCCCTATGCCTGTTTCCACATATGCAAAATTGGAGAAATAATAGGACCTCTCTGACCACCTCCCATATATTTATGAATTTACCATGATATCACCCTTGTACAGGTCCGGCTCCAGGCACCAGCTTAGCAAGCAGGTGCTTGGGGCGGCCACTCTGGAGAGGGGTGGCACATCCAGCTATTCGGCGGCATCGCGCGGAGGGTCCTTCACTCCCGGTTGGGAGCGAAGGGACCTCCCGCTGAATTGCTGGAAGATCACGATCGCTTGTTTTTTTTTTTTTTTTTGGCTGTTGGGGCGGCAAAACCCCTGGAGCTGGCCTTGCCCTTGTAAGAAGGAAGTTTATTAGGGTTGCCATTTTTCACATGGAGATTGTGATTCTTTGTTCGGATCTTGCAAGAACTGAAACACACACCATCCCTACCTAGCAGGGCATTCTTTAACTACAAGACCTTCCTAAACAGTGAGAATCATTCATAACATTTGTAAGTGCCTAAGTACATGCTGATAGCTGAGGCAGGTCTACACTTAAAATGCTGCAGTACGCTTTTAGTGAAGACGCTACCAGAGGAGCCTCCTTCAGCATAGTTACTTTTACCTCATGGAGAGTAGCTATAGTTGACGGGAAACCTCTCTGTCAACTCTCGCGCCTGTCTAACCAGGGGTTAGGTTTGATATTACTTGGGCGCTTTTTCCACACCCCATGAGGAATAGTTGTATTACCAACAGGAAGTCTGTACGTGTTAGCTTAAGCCTTAGGAATTGCTATAAATAAAAATGCTTGCTTTGGCATCCAATATAGGTAACTAAGGGACTTTTTCACTTAACACTGCTACTGGACCATACCCGTGAATAATGGCCTAAAGTGAAGAACGGTCTTGCGATAAATAAAGCCTCAACGATTAGGATTTCCAGATTCAAAGCAGGATTATAAGTGACCCAAAAATTAATAAATAAATAAACTTCTAGAAGGCAAAAGGCTGCTTTGGCCAAAATCACTATTTTGCTGGTTATTCTTTCATCTTCCCAAGTACTTCTCCCTAAGCACTGTTTGGATGCAATTCGATACTAGAAAGGCTTTGGCACCTCACTGCTGATCCCCAGATTATACAAGTCTCATTACTGCTTGCAGTACAGTTACTTCACTTTGCATTTCACGACTTCGCAAATTACCTTTCTGTGATTCTTTCCCTTTCTCAGAGTCTGCAAGCAATATTTTTTAATTTTTTGTTTGTTTTGTTTATTTATTATGTAGCATTTCGGAGCTCCCAGTTCAGGTTTTTGAAGGTTAGGTTTTAAAAAGATATGACACAGATTGCCACCTAAGTGTGCAGAACAGTATAATACAGTTGGATATATATCTTCCTACTGTATTTTCCACTGCATGCATCTGATGAAGTGGGTTTTAGCCCACGAAAGCTTATGGCCAAATAAATTTGTTAGTCTCTAAGGTGCCACATATACTCCTGTTCTTTTTGCTGATGCAGACTAACATGGCTACCACTCTGAAACCATTCCATTACAGTATATCTTCCTGTTTAAGTTCTACTTTCCTAACATTTGCAATATTGGCTCGGGCAAGCCCCGCATGGTGTCCCATTGTGTGTGTCTGTCAAGATTACTTTTGGTAGCTGTTGTTGTCTCTTTTCTGACACTGGTCACTATGTGTCCACAGCACCCATGTATGCATTTATGTCATTGTTGTAATAAGCCATAAATCCAGTGTCTCTATTCAGAACATGATTTTTAGTGCCTAGCAAAATTATGAATTTAAGCTCACAGGCTCATCTTTTGAAGGTGTTTTGCAGGTTCCTTTTGAGGAAGAGGACTGTTCGGTCAGATCTAGAGTGATCACTTTGTGAAAAGTGTTCACCCACAGGTCATAGGGCGTTTTCATCTTTTATCATTTTCTTGTGTGAGTTCATTTGAGAAAGTAGTGATTGTCTTGTTTCACCCACTTCATTGTTGTTGGGACATTTATCTTTGTAAGTTGTTTCTGTGATGAACTGACCCAGGCAGCTCAAGAGTACCTCCAGGGTTAGTCAGAGCTGTGTCTGGTGACTTCAGCTCTGGGAGGGGTTGAAGGAAATTGTAAGTTCCTTCTGAGATGACTGTAACATCATCTCTTGAGTCAATTTTAAAGTTAATAGTCTTGCCATGACTATTCAGTTTCACTGGCCAGGCAACCTCTATGTCATCACAAGTTATAGGTCCCAGAAAAATTGATTCCTGATTGTCTGTAATATGAGTCAACTCCCTGACTGCTTTGGTGTGGCAAACTGCTGCAAAGTGTCCATATTTCATGCATTTATTACACTGTGTGCCTTGGCTGGACATGCATCACCTCTTGGGATATGGATTTTTCCATTTCTTGTACATGTAGGCTGGAATTTGTCCTTTTTAGCTTGGTAGTTCTCTCTCCTTGCCTCAGCAGTTTTATAATAATGACTTTTAACATTCAAGTGTCTGTTTACAGTTTCTAAGCTAGTTTTAGGTTTTTCAAGTTTGTCCTGTTGCTTTAGGTTTTGCTGTCTCACCAGCTCACATTGCTTTGCTCTCTATATAACTGTGGCTAGGTTTAAATCTCTCTTCCATTGTAGCTGTTGTAGAAAGTTTTTATCTGTTAACCCAACAGCCAGCCCCTCTCTGATATTTTAATGTTTTACATTCCCAGAATCACAGTTTTCAGCCATTGTATGCAGATCTCTTATAAAACATTCAACATTCTCTGATGGAAACATGTTCTTTCATAAATCACATTTTTCTGAGGTATAAGGTATGGCCCAAACATAGCCAGAATTCTTTCAAATCATCTTTGTGACAGTCTTCAGTAAAGTCAAAGGATTTAAAGACATGCTCTGCCTGCTTCCCTATAGCATAAATTAAAGCACATACCTGAATATCTCCAGTTTCTTTGCACAGCTTGGTAGTAATGCAAAATGTGGCAAAATATTGTTTGCAGATTGTCCATTCTGAAGATTTACCAAAACTGAAGTTCTCTGAGGCATTGAAGAGTGCCAGGTTGATGAGATCCTGCAACTTTCGTTGCTTTGTTCCTTCCATTTCTGTTCTTAGTTTACTTCTGACACCATGTTATGTTCCTGTTTCAGACATGGACTAGTCATAGAACTTGCTTATTTGTACCCCATGTGTTCATCATAAGATCTTTTAATACTCTTCCAGGTATGGCTAAGGCTAAGGCTAGCTTTAAATAAGGTATTTCATACACAGTGCCACTTAGTGGCATAACAGTATAATATAGTTTAGCATTCCATTATACCCGTCATGGATCATAATCCCACTGTGTTGTACAAACACAGAACAAAAAGATAGTAACTGTCACACAGAGCTTAAAATCTAAGAATAAGACAAGAGTCAACAGATGGGTGTAGGTAGATAGAGGAATACAAGGAAACAATGCCTACCTTACAGAAGGCTACTGCAAGAAATATTCCATTAGAAGTGATTTTCAAACTGTCTTCCAATATGAGACTTTGTATGGAAGACTTGCAAACTAAATAGTGATGGTATAGGAGACCCCAGACCACCGTCTAGAACCCTTAGTTCAAGGGACATGTCAAAAGCAGGAGGGAGTGTCGCCAGAGTGCCCAAGTTAACAAAACTGCCAATAGGAGGCTATTGCAGTCAGAGAAGATTAGAGTCTCTCTAAGGCTACGTCTACATTATGGGCTAAATTCGAATTAGCTTAAACCGATTTTATAAAACAGATATTATAAAGTCGATTGTGCGCGTCCACACTAGGAACATTAATTCAGTGGTGTGCGTCCATGGTCCGAGGCTAGCGTCGATTTCTGGAACGGTGCACTGTGGGTAGCTATTCTGTAGCTATCCCATAGTTCCTTAAGGCTTCTATAGAGGTTTCAGAGTTAAATAAGTGGGCATTACAATTGGCTCTTTTTTCATGATACAGAAGTTTCTCCTGAATTGTGGAGGGGCTCCTCATTACAGTCACGGAATGTTCTAAGACCACAGGTCATCACCTTGAAGCAAAGTTGGTGGTGAAGAGGAGGAAAAAAGGGGTAGAGAAGCATTGAGCTGTAGCATTGCTTCCAATCCTCCAAAATTCCGCTGCTTTGGGTGCTCACACAACACACTATTTGACACCTCTACATTCACAGCAGAGAAAAGCACAGAGCCAGCTGTCAGCATTATAACACTGGAAACCCCACTCCTATTCCCACCCAACATGGGGTTTGATCGGCAATACTACTGTAAAAGTCCTTCTCCAGGGTCAGCCCTACCTACCCAGTCATGGTCCCTTCCAAAGTCAAAAAGCCCTAAAACACATGGAGAGTTGGAGGAATACCACTGCTCTGGTCCACCTGCCCTCTCCATCCAAAAACACTGAGAGGCCAAAACAGCAGGTTCTGGGGCAAAAAATGGAGAAGTAGGTATGGTCTAGACTGTATAAAACCCAACTAGAAGATTGAACAGCTGCCTATTCTAACAAGAAGCACATAAACAAATTTTCTCCTTCCCACAGTTTAAATCCACAAATACCTTATACACCCAATTTTAGACAATCAGTTTAGCCCCATCACAGTATTTCCTTACCTTGTAAACTCCCGTGAAGGTTGTTCGTTCTGATGAGTAATATTAATTCGAATGCCAAAGTGTATGAGGTCCAACTGTATACAAAAGATTCAAAAACAGAAGTTACAGGAATCTGCGTGAATCCAAAAGAGCAAGAAAAATTTAACACCACCAATAATTATATTTTAAAGTGTCCTTATCACAGTAACAATTTGACTCATGTGTCTTAAACTAAAAATACTTCACAACAAGAAATAACTATGTGCCTGTTGTGGGGATTACGTGTGCTACACAGCCATATAATAAGTAATTAAGCCATGGATCATTTGTCAAGCAAAATATGTCCAAAAAGATTCCTTACATGTCCTGGGAATGTTGGAAAAATTCAAGCTCTGATGGGCATGACAAGAGTGACCTCCCCACCTAGTTCTCCACTAAAAAGTCATTCAAATATGTCTTGCTGATTTGGGCTAATCATGGTGCAATGTGGTGGCTAAAGTATATGCTTCCCGAAAGGCATCCAGTCTTTGTTTAAGACATTAAGAAATGGAGAACCACCACCTCTCTATCTAGATGCTTATATGCATGACATCCACTGCTGTAGTTTCTAAGGCTACTAATCACTGCAATCTAGTAGGCTAATTGGGCAGCCAAAAGCTGTACTAGTTGAAGCTTAAAGTTGTCTTCAAGGGTCAACCCCAAGAAGAGTTCAGAAGTCAAAACTGTAGGTGACAAAGTTTACTGTGAGATCGTACTTCTCAGGGCCAACTGACTCTTAACACTAGCTGCTGCTGGTGGTAACAATAAAAAAAAAAAAGCCATATGCACCACTGTCCAAAGAACAAACTGAGGACTGCAAACTCTCCAAAAATGCAAACGCATTTGGCAGGAAAAGACATACTGTGCTGAGAGTATGGAGCTGTTACAACCCAACAAGTGTTTTTTCCCCACTACCTCTCTAGTATGGGTCTGAGCCACTTGTTTCTCCAGTACAATCCCCTAATGGGCCAGACACCATGAAGCATGAAACACTAAATCGTTAAAAATTGTCTTGTGCAAAAATATTGATTCTCCTCTAGGAATCACACTTTTGCTTTTCCTTGGCATATCAAGAATAACACTTGCTGATCATGTAACAAATACAGAGAAGCAGGTTGAGATGTCAGAAGGCAAGGTCCAAGTCAACACCAGAGCTATCATGGCCAATGGACCCTACATTTTCTTTCATCAATCCTACCTATTAGCCTCATACACACAAGAAAGTGGTATAGAGTTGAAAGGCATAGGCCTGCAGGCCGTGCTGTTTGGCTTCTTTTTCCGAACTTTCCCAGGAAGACCTGCTTGTTCCTGTGCGTGAGTCTGCCGTGGTCACCTGTGGCTGAATCAAGACAGCTCAAGCTGGCAAGACAGAATTGATCAAAAGTTCGCAAGGCTTTTCTGCTTACCTGGCAGTGCCTCTGGTTCTGAATTCTGTCCAGAAAGCA
>NC_133771.1:92926866-92937865 GCF_003597395.2 Chelonoidis abingdonii
GTCAGTGGTGCACTGTGGGATACCTCCCGGAGGCCAATAACGTCGATTTCCGTCCACACTAACACTATTCCGATATAATAATATTGATTTTAGCGTTACTCCTCTCGTTGGGGAGGAGTACAGAAATCGATTTAAAGAGCCCTTTAAATAGCTTTAAAAAGCACTGTAGTGTGGAAGGGTGCAGCGTTAAATCGATTTAACGCTGTTAAAATCAATTTAACGGCGTAGTGTAGACTAGGCCTCAGGCCGCTCTGACTTTGACCAGGGGTTAACTGGGCCCTTACATGTTCCCAAGATCTGAGAAGTGTTAAGGTGGATTTGCCCCTGCCTCATATCCTGTGGCAAGCATGGCTTGGCTAGACTTCCAGATTTCTCACAGCTGACTGCAACATATTTACAATCATCATCTTTGTTTTATTCATCAAAGGAAGAAAGAATAAAATTTTAGCAATGTTTTGAAATGCGATCTACCTTATTTCTCATTCTGTTCATGGCCAAGTTCATTTGAAAAAAAAATCTCTTCTACTTCGAATTGGATGGATCCAAACCAAAACTTCAAGTACTAGCCCTCTGAAATTTTATGGAATGTGGTTGGAGTCAAATGTCAGCATCCAAATTGCCCTATAATTTTGATCTGGGTTGGATCTAAAACTAGGCATCTATTTTCTAGATCTGGTTTGGATGCAACCCGGGGTGTTTGAAATCTTACAGGATCAGCTGAAGGATTTCTGATTTTATGGAGAAAAATCTCCCAAGAAAAGATCACCAGATTTCAGAACTTGGCCTAGTTCATCCTCAAACCCAAATTCTAAACCTTAGTCTGAACCTAATTTGGATCTGGATCCAGACTTGCACATCATCTCCTTGGCTCATCTCTATTTTCAATATATTTCTTCAACTTTTCCCCCCTTTCTTATCTAGCCAGTCAATGACTGGAATATTCATTGGATTTTTAAGAAAGCGAGTTATTCTTTTACTTTTATGAGGGTCATTGCCTCTTTTTTTCCATTCCAGTGGTAGCCATGTAGCAAATATGTTCTGTCACAGGACCCCATGACGTGGGGATTCACTTCACAGCATGGAAAATTGATGGAAGAAGGGTTTACTTTGGCTGATCATCACTCTCTTTTGGCCCCCTACCAAGTTTAAATTAGTAATAACATCTAGCTACTGGCGTCTGAATTGCTAGACTAATATTTTTAAATCCTCAATCAGACTAAGTGGCTGTGTTAAATTCTGTCCTTCTCCCAGCGGTTATGATAGGGTTGGCAGAACAAGTTGTTTTGGTGCTCATCATTTGAAGCTGCTTGTTTTGTTTAATTTCTTCCCAATTTACAGTTGCATCTAACAGTTATGGCCTGATCCTACAGGCTCCAGTTTTATTTTCTTAAAGACTGCAGGATCAGAGCCATAATGCTACATAATGTTGTCCCCAATTGATTGCTTGCTCTAACAATCATAATAATTGATCCTGACTTAGTTTATTTAATCTACAGGGTCAATCAGTGCATCTAGATTGTGGAAGCAGAGAAAGAACTGACAAGGATTTGTAGGGGATCTTAATGCATGACAGTCTCTGTTAGCAAGATTTAGGCTAGCTGTAACCCTACTAATGTGAGATCTGTAGAAGCGAGAATTGTGTGAAGCGAGCGGGAAAGAACTGTGAGAGAAGTCATTGCGACCTTGTGTCGATAATAAGGAATGTAAATTGGCATCTAAATAGAAGTGAGAAAAATAAGATATCAAGATGGCCTATGTATAAACAAAATGCAGCTGTTGCTTATTATTGTATGTAACAAAAAGTATAAATGCTGCTGTAATTGTTTACTGGTGGACAGACCTGCCTGGAACTGGGGCAACCCTGTGTCCTGGGGCACTCCCTCCCTCTATACAATTGTAAAGAGAAAATAAAAGTATCTGACTCTGCTGCACACAACCAAAAAGTGGAACTGAGTTTTTCTCCGACAAGATATTCCAGCTAAAAATGTAAGTATGTTGCCTGTTGTTTTTAGCTTGGTTAATGAACTGAGGAATTAACATATTATATAAACAGCTAATGCAAAAAGCTGTGTAAACCTAAACTAGCAGATTGATTGTATTTACCTGAGATTATCCCTTTTATTTCCATTTATATACTGGTTATTTTGGAGAAATTCCTGATTATATATACATCAGGAACACTGTAGAAAACCAGTGCTCAGACTGTTGTGCTGGTTATAATTGCCAGAATTTTCAGAAGATTAAGTTTTCAGACATTTAAGAACATTAAACTGCTATTTTGTAAACAAAGATTCACAAGTATCTGTCAGTTACTTAATCTTATTTTCTTACTCACTACTAGAGACCCCTTCTGTTAGTATGCTAAATAGTCTTGATAGCAGTTGGATAGCAGAACCTTTCATGAGGAAAATAAAGTCCTTTCCCTTGTTCCGAAAGTTAGTGTCTTTCTACTTATATTTGTTTTGTTTGATCAACTGCACTATACAATAAAACAGGGAAAGAAGAAATAGGCAGAACTTTGGGTAACTTCAAATACCCAGTAAAACCAGAAAAATCATCTCACATCTGGTACAAATATTTGAAACCACAGAGAAAAGAAAGGAAAATGCATCACACAGAAAAAAGAAAAACAAGCATAGAAAAATGTGACCAGGCCCAGAGGCCAATTTGAGGGACTTTACAACACTCTTCGTTTCACGTGCTGACCACCTGGAGTTGCTTTATGCAATATAAAGGTGTCTATTTTGTCTTCTATATCACAGGGGAGATGTGACTGTTACTTCAGTAACGTGGCTCACAGTCACACCAACGGATCATAGTGTGTGCAGTGAGTCACTTTGGCTCTATGACTTGTTACAGGGTATTTGGCAACATCAGCTGTAGTGAATGCAAAAGAGATCCTCTCTGTGTTTCCATATGAGCAGTTATGCCAAAATCCTCACAGGTATTTAGGCACCTAACTCCCATTGAATTCAATGGGTGTTAGGCACCTAAATACCTTAAAGGATCTGTGCCTTAGTCCCTCCATGGCCAGCATGAAAGATATAGTGATTCTTGACTTTCCATATCAGTCACATTATTTATTATATTGCTCAGCAACTGTCCTGGGTGCCAAAATATCAGAGAGGATCACAAGTCACATAACTTAGTTTCTATCACGTTGCACAATCAGTATCTTCAGCTAAACGTTTGGCCCAAGACTTTGCCACCTTTACTGAACTCGAGGAGTACCTTACTCAACAAGTGGTCTCACTGAAGTCAATAGGGCAATTCATGAAGTAAAGTACCAGGCTAAATGTAAGGGCAGCAGAACTGGGTCCTTTGTGATTTGTTTACCAATTGTTTTTGTTTGGTTGTTTTCTTTTGCTCTATTAACATTTGACATGACACATAGTAATATGACAATCCAGATGTATTCTCCTGAAACTCTGTACAACTTGCAGGTCCACTGCTTTCACCCAGTCATGGAAACATACTAGTTTTTTTCCTGTTTCTTATACATGTAACGGAGTCTCATAACTTTGACTATAAAAGAATCTCAGAGGTTTTGTATTTTTTCTGAACTGAATGTTTATAGATTTTATAGCCTGTCAAATTAAAACTGCATGGGGAAACCACAGTATGATTGGGCTGGAAGCAAAATGGCAATATAGGTTGTGTTGCTTTGGTGTGGACACATTGTTACTGTCAAGAGGCATATCAGCTTTAGGCAAATACAGAAATAGCATCTGCTGCACCCTTCTCGTTTGTCACTGGGTCTCCCTAACTGTTTTATTTTTATATATGAGAATTATTTTGTTTTCCAAATTGATCCAGTTAGTGCCTGTTATAGAAGCGATTTTTGTGTGGTGGTCATCTAGTTTAATTGAACTGAGCCTCAAAAGCTATCAAATAGTTCTCAGGATTGTTAAAATGTAAAAGTCATTTAACACTTACATGCCACAGACATAGGATAGTCTGGGGAATATATATGTTTGAAATATTATAATAAATTGCTTACATTAGGTCCGGCTGAATTTTTTTTTAATCTGATTTAGATTCACCTTTTCTTAATGCATATTTGGGTTTCCTTTTGCACATGCTTAGAAAACTACACACATTTAATGTACTAGGTTGCATGATTTGTGCATATTGCCCTCTACTGGATTGAAAAGGACAATGCCTGTTGGATGGGTAAATAGCTGGTGGAACAACGTTAACCCACTGAGTAGAAAGAAGCTGGCGTTTTACAGATGAATGGGTTCTAGTCTATGCTACTAAATCTATAGGATTTGTTTAGCTGTTGTTCACAGGCTGTATATTATGGATCATTACAAGCAGTCATAATTGTGCCAAGCCTCAAATAAATTTACCTCACCAAATGATAAAATGGAAATAAAACCCTGATTTAACTTATTTTAGCAATAAGTGGTTCCCAGCTCAGAGATTCCAGTCCATGACCACCTAGTAAACAATCTTTTCTTCTAAAATGCTGTTTAAGTGTTATTCTCTGACCAAAGATCATGCAGACATCACAATAAGCAACAGCTGCAAAATCTTCTTTAAGGCTATGAAAGGAACTTAAAGGAGACCATTCACAAAATAAGAATCTGATTTAAAAGTATCCTAAGTCATAGGCATATTAACAACTAAGGGCTAGGTCATCTTCTAGGCTGGGGAAACCTATACAAGGGACAGGAAGCCCTACGTGTTTCCTCTGCTGGAGTTTCCTATGGACAGTTTTCTTTAAGAGGTGAGGTTTGCCCTTGGAGACTTAAACCATGTGTGCAAAGGGCCTATGCCTCTAGACTGCCTCCCAGCTTTTCCCTAGCCCTCTCCAATCCCCATGGCGGTGTCAGAGGGTCCTTCTCCAGTGACCCTGAACTCCCTACCTCTTGAAATAAAATTCCATACCATGGAAGGAGAAAGCACCTGAACTGGATACATTATTCAATAAGGAGGGCTTGTGGGGAGTAGGGACAACAAGCTGGTAAACACCATTAATCAGACCCTGTTCTTTTCCAAAAATTATGAGATGCTATGACACTGACAGACCAGCTCAGGCCAGCACTATAGGCCAATTCACTTGTGTGTGAATATCATATATATGTGTGTATTAGCATATAGTCAGGCCAAATAACTTGTGTGTTAATAGAGATCAGAGGAGATATTGAACATATTGTTGTCACCTATCTATATCTTGTTGTTTACTATTACAACACATTTACATTATGCATGCCCAGTAATTAAATTACCCTAGATCAAAGTATGTGTTAATAGGAGAGTATATTCAGGTGTTAGAACTTAATGAAAACTAATGGAGTGTTACTTGTATTGTTTTCACTTACCTATTCCTATTATAAGGTAATGGCAGGCATTTACATTATGTATATCCCTGTAACTAAATAACTCACTGAATGAAAAAAAAGAAAAGTGCTAAATTCAAAGCAATTGGCCACTGTGTGAGTAAACAAGAGGTGAAAGTAAGGCGGTACGGGCTGGTATGACATACCGGTAAAAGGTAGCCGCCAGTACCGGCCCATACCACTGACTTTAAAGTGCTGCTGTAGCACTCTACTTAAAGTACTGTCCCTTTTGCACCCCCCCTTGGGTGGCCCTGCTGGGTCCCTACCAGCAGGGCCGCCAATGGGGGGGCACATAAGGGGCAGCAATGACCCAGCCGGGGTGGGGAAGGGGGTCAAAAGAAGTAGCTGGCCCGAGGCCGTGATTTAAAACGGCCCGGGGTAGCAGCAGCACTGGCCAGAGCCCCAGGCCCTTTAAATCGCCACTGGAGCCTCAGGCTGTGCAGGCCAGGCAGCGCAAATGGACTGGCTGGGGGACACTGACCCTCCCAGCCCCACCCCTTCTGCCCAAGGCCCCAGCCCTTCCGGGGGGGAGGGCAGAGCCACCCCATACCGGGAAGAGCTCCATTTTACTTTCAGCCCTGGAGTAAACATATGTATCAGACTGTTTCTGTGAAAAGATGCTGTAAGTACTGATTCAAGGAGAGATCCTCTATCACTGGACTGTTTGGTTTCTAACAAAGCAGAGTAAGTGAATGATAAAATGGAGATCCCCTGAGATATTCTGGGTAGCCCTGAAGGACTTTTGGCAAACTGGCAGTAATTGCATCACTGCCACCATTTGGAACTACAAATTGTGACTTACTTGTTATTATATTTTATTTATTTGTTATTACCTCTCAATAACGCTCATTCCTTTTTCTCGGCTAATAAACCTTTAGTTAGTTTACTATAGAACTGACTGCCAGTGTTGTTTTTGGTGTAAGATCTGGAGTACCAATTGATCTGGGGTAAGAGACTAGTCTCTTGGGACTGGAAGCAACCTGATGTGGTGTGGCTTTTGGTTTTAATAACCTTTTACCGCAAAGTTCTCTTTGTGGCAAGATAGACTGATGGAGCTAAGCCCTCCCTTTATATTGTTCTTTACAAAGTGTTCTCACTAAAATCGAGACCACTTAAAATGAATTTTCACATAATCTGACTGAGTCGCAGGTCTGCCTGGGCTGCTTTGCACCATTGGTGGCCGAAATCTTACATATCCTGTTTGCTGCAGGATTACCCCTCTATACGGGAGAACTAATCTGTCAACAAATAAAAAGGTAACTACTTTATTTTTTACTTTTCATTTTTATATTTTTGGGCTTCACTTCAGTCTTTCAATTGCCCCAGCCTGATATTAGCAGGAAACGTCCTCCCTATCCATTGTGATTCCTTCCATTTAGAATACCCAGCAAAAGAGCTTCAGTCTTGACACCATTTGGATAAGTACCTGGGCCTCAACTCTACAGTTGACAGCAGTGAGGTTCCACACGAGCACAAGGATATACTGTCATGGCTCTGACAGCAGGGCCAAGGCCTTAGTACCAAACTGTTCACCATTACTGCATGATCCAAGCATTTTTAATAATCACTATGTATAATCAGTATACATGTAACAAGGATCCAATATATTTCTTACAGTAAATTTTCAAATTGATACTGGTCATTAGCTGCATTAAACTCCAGTCAACACCTAGAAAATGTGATTCTTCTTCTCACAAGTTCAAATATGTCTGACAATAATGTTCATAATATGCTGGATGTTTTTAGGCCAACAGTCAATGGGGAGGAAGGGTGGTCCAAGGGCTCAAGGCACCAGCCAGGGTGCAGGAGACTGGGGCTCCATCCCCTACTATGTCAAAGACCTTCTGTGTGACCTTGAGTAAGCCTCTCTGAGTCTCAGTTCCCCATCTGTAAAATGGGGATAACAGCTTTCCCCTGCCTCACAGGCGTGTTATGAGGATAAATATATTAAAGATTGCCAGGTGCTCCAACAATGTAGTGATTAGTACCTTAGATGCACAGAAAATAAAATGTCTCAATTTGTGTCTTTCTGTTGCCTTCAAGAGTAGAAATACAGCTGAATACTTGAAACACATCCCTCAAAAAGGAACAGGAATCATAAAATATCTTTATCACCTGATTCTTTTGAAATACACATAGCACAAGGCACTATACACAGGAGATTTTGTACACACTGTTCATTCAGATACAAAGAAGAGATGTGATATCTGGCTAAAATATTTGGAAGGAGACAGGGACGTTCTCTATATGCATGTTGACTGCATACCAATGCATTAGTAACAATAAATATAGCATATTTGTAATTACTAATGTACATTGAGTGTCTCCTGCATAAATAATTGTTTAACATACTCAGCAATTAGTGCAGACCTGAGTGTTAGAGTATGACCTTTGACAGATGTCTCTGTGCTTGTTGTTAAATATATTTTTAAAAGCTGTTAACTGTAACTTTATATTCTAATAAAACAACTGCATTCAGTGTGGGAGTATAAAAGACAATGTATTCATGGTGTCAAGTCCGGCTTGCCTTACTCACATAATCTCATATGGTTAACATCCCTCTATGCAGATATTTGAATTCGTACCTATTTGAACCAGTAGTTGGTTATGATAACTCCTTTATGGAAACTTAGTACCATGTGTTTTTAATTTTAGGATCCAACTAAAAGGTTAGTGATTGAATAGGGACCTGCTATATTGAATTTCCTGTTTTCAAGCATTTCTGAGTTGAAATAAAACATCAGTGATGCTATGTAAGTGAAAGCCAATGTCTCCTCAAGAGACTTAGCCCCACTGAGTCATTGAAATATTGATAAAAGCCAGTGCTGCCTAATGGAGCTATGAGAAGGTTGCTCCTGAAAGTTAAACACATGCTTAAGTGTTTCTCTGTATCAAGCTCTGGGTTAGAACTCCATTGCCCTATCTGCTTGGACCTACTGCTAGTATTTTGAATGTAGTGGGAGAGCTCAAAGGCTGACAGTTCACACAGTATCACAGCACACTGAGAGCTCATCAGGCCAGGACCCAGAACTGCTGCTGCTGCTGCCGCTGTGAGCGGAATTAAGTTTGTGTGCTGTTAGCTGGATGTAAAAAAGTTCTAAATAAGGGAACTAATTTGATTAACACCAGGAGAGCTTGTGTTAAGATGAAGAACATCACACTGTCCTGTTCTTCTACTTTGTAACACCTTCATTTCAGACTGGAGAGTTCTTCTTCGAGTGCTTGCTCATATCCATTCCAGTAGATGTGTGCGTGCTGCGTGCACATCTCGAAGAACAACAGTTACAAAGGTGAGTAACCTTGTTTTAAGCATACCGGTAGATGGACTAACTCTGCTTTGGAATGAATTGGGTAGGAGATGAGGCCAGTATTGTCTTCCCAGCAGCTGAGGACATCAAATGATACCAGAGTCTAGCTATTTTAATCTTATTTACCTGTGCAATCACGTCTACAGTTTCAGAATAGCTACGGCACTTCCTCACAGCAGAGCGAGCCAAAAAGTCTTCAACCAGCCTTATACCAATGTCATATCCCCTGAGGCAAAGAAAAGAAAATTGTTCAGCTTTGCATGCAACTTTTGTCTCCTCCTCTCATGCCTTTCTCTAGTCTCACTCTTTCTCTGTGCAAAGCAGCTGCATGAACTGGATCTGAAAAATGCTGTGGGCCCTGAATGAGGTTGTATTCTGAGACGTGGAGATTTTACTGGGCCCAATTCATATATACACTAAGGCCACTTTACATCACGCTGGCAATGTAAAGTAGGCCTGCTCCTCATGTCATGTGAGGGGTCTTAAAGTTTGCCCAGATATAATTTATGCCCATTTTAGGGCCTCTTTGTATGACTAGAATGGTATAAAGTGGCCTTAATATAAATGAGAATCAGGTCCTACTATCTTGTCATTACTAAAACCTAACTACGGTTAGTGCCATCTTTCTCCATGTCATTCTCTGAAGTAGGCTCTCTAAAGGGGTTCCTCTGAAAAGGCCATTACATACTGAGCATACAGATTGACCAGCTGGAAATGTGACACTAGTAGACCAGTGTTGTCTCTAATTTTTTCCATCCATGTGCAGAACTAATTTTGTTATGTGAACCATATCAAGGTAATGTGCGAATGTGCATCACCAATAGAAACAAAAAAACCTAGATATAATATATATTTTTAAAAAGTTACCAGAGGGATAATTACTCCAGCCAGGACAAGTTAGGCATTTTAGATTGCGCTACTCAAAGAATTAAATTTTAGTGTAAGAGAGAAATAAAAATTATGAAATGCATAGACCAGTCAAAAAACGAAAATAACACACTTTGAAAGAAGTAACAACAACAATAATACAAGTATATGTTGGGAGATGAATGTGAAAGACTGTGTGTGGAGGGGTGGGAGACAGAGACACACACACAGTGTGTGTGTGTGTGAGAGAGACAGACATACACACACACAGTGTGTGTGAGCCAGAGACACACAGTGTGTGTGAGTGAGCCAGAGACACAGTGTGTGTGCATATGAGAGAAGAGAGAGAGAGAAAGATGTGTTGGCCGTTTAATTATGCTGCCTTTTTAAGTAGATCAGCACTCACCAGTCTGAAGCCTGCTTGTTCAGACACCGCAGCAGACACCAGCAAGCTCCCTCCATCCCACTCCTGAACCCTGTCCTGTCCTCCACCCTGCTCTGTGGAGATGGGATACAGGGACAGGTGGGTGTGGGAAGGGGGCACCCTGACATCAGCACCCCTCCCCATCCTGAACAGTAGGCAGGAGGCTCCCAGGAGCAGCTGGTCAGGGGCTCCAAGGCAGAGGACAGGACCAGCATGGCAGTGGGGGGGCACCTGAAGTGAACAGCACTTGATAGACTGCTGGACAGCCGTGCGACCACGCAGCTTAGACGTAACTTAGTAGTAGCCTCATTGCCCTAAGTGTGGTGGTTTGGCATACCCATGCATAGTCTGAGGGACTGACTCATGCTTTTCATGAAATTTGCTTGGAGTGAAATTTGCCAATTTTAGATTCATTGAAGCATGTGTGAAGCAATAGATTAGTTAGCAACAGATAATTACAGAATAATTGCAGAAACCAGTAAATAAAATGTTCCCAGTTAACTAACCTTCACAGTGAAAATGTTGCACTGTTTTAAAGCAGTTCATTTCTGTGTTTTGGTCTGGGTAGTTGAACTTGATCACAAATGGAGTCACATTCTGTTTTGCTCTATTTAGTTTTTTTTTTTTACCACGTTCATTGCCATGGTACATTAACACTACATGGTATGTCTCCTTGTTCCATGACTGGCTGAGCCCAGCCTACCTGGTTAGGCAGCTTGGCAGAAGCCATTTTACCTGAGGTTTTCAGAGAGTTGTGTTTTGTCTGAGCTCCTGCAATAAGCTATAATTTATGTATTACAAAAACAAAGGGTCAAGTATCAGAGGGGTAGCCGTGTTAGTCTGGATCTGTAAAAGCAGCAGAGAATCCTGTGGCACTTTATAGACTAACAGACATTTTGGAGCATGAGCTTTCATGGGTGAATACCCACTTCGTCAGATGCATGTAGTGGAAATATCCAGGGGCAGGTATATATATGCTAGCAAGCAAGCTAGAGATAACGAGCTTAGTTCAGTCAGGGAGGATGAGGACCTGTTCTAGCAGCTGAGGTGTGAAA
>NC_133771.1:92939181-92961852 GCF_003597395.2 Chelonoidis abingdonii
TGATTTCCTGAGGAAACTACAATCCATTGGTCACCTCCCAGAAAACACCATCCTAGCCACCATGAATGTAGAGGCTCTCTACACAAACATCCCACACACAGATGGAATACAAGCTGTCAGGAACAGTATCCCTGATGCATGGCTGTGATATTAATGTATTTATTAAGGGTACTTCATTAGTCTCTCATTGATAAAAAAGGTACTTCTCCATCAGGTCAAAAACTTGGGTTGCCCAACAGGTCGGGCCAGAGCCCAATTTGTCCTGGGCATCTTGGCTTATCTGCCTGCCACAGAAATTGCAGGTTGCAGAGGTCTTGTCCCCTGCAACCTCTCTGAAATGGCTCACACAATAGAAGAGTTGGTCCTCCCATTCCTGCATTTCTTCTTCTGTTGTTCCTCTTCTGTTATATATCTTCTCCCCATTCTCTGCTGCTCTCCTTCTCTTTATCTTCCCTTTTCTTCTCCTCCTCCTCTGAAATTCCTTCTCTACTTTCTCTTCTATCTTTTTTCCTAGTAATATGCTCCTTCCTCTTGATCTCCCATCACCATAAAAGAATAGCTATAGTGTCTGTTATGCAACTTCTTCACAAAATTAGTTGTAGTTAGGCAAAATGCATTTTGCATTTAACCAAATTTAAATTCAATGAAACTGTTCACACAGAACTGAAATTCCAGACAAATTAGATGGACAATGTAAAAAGAATGTAAAATCCTTCTCCAAATAAAATAGTTTTTTTTTAAATTCACTGCAAGCCTTCTGAAGATAACACTGGCTATTAAATACAGAGACGCTCTGAACTATTCCTAAATTATGGCAAATATTGTACAGGAGGCTATGTAGAAGGAAAAGTTAATGAATGTAAATGCAAGCACCTGGACCAGGCTCAGAAATGCTTTTATTGATTTTTTTCCCATATCCATCTAAACTTAATTGTTTCTGAATCTCTTACATTGTTCATTATGGGCCTTATTCAAAGCCCACTGAAGTCAATGGAAAGTTTTCTATTGATTTCAGATCAGGTCCTACAACAAGAAGCCTAAAAGTTATACTGTACCCAATGCCATGTTATAACAAAAAGCTTTCTGAAAGACTAAGGTTCAAAATAACACTGTGTGATGTACCGGCAAGCCATGAAATATTTATTTATTGCTGGCACATTTAGCTAAATATTACCATTAGCTGCACTAGTAAATATTGCATTAGTCTTTATTAAAATATGTACATCACCAATACAAGAGAGTGCTCGGTTTATTTTTAAGTTTAACCTTTGGTTCCATACAACAAACGGTAAACTAAAGTGATAAGTTGTTGTCTGACAACCTGTATGTGGCAGAAACACAACAGCCATATTATTATATCTATGTGTATAGGCCCTGCTAGATTATAAACTTTGCTTCCAAAGCTTTGCTGCTTTCATCTTCACTAATGGTGCTGCATAAGCAGAGAAGTAAACCAAAATAGCCCTACTGGCAAAAACTTCAGTAAAAACACTAGGGGCTAAATTTATAGAATTGTGTTAAACCAATGGTGTTAAACCAGGGAGGAGTTTGTTCATCAAATGGAAAAGGACACAATTTGGTAGGAAAAAAACTCACGTAGTAGGAGAGAAGTAAAGTATGACTCCACACCTCCCAGTATGAACCTTTTCCTATTTCTACCACAGAACCTGCAAAGAACCTGCCTAGAGTGTGCTGAAATACAGGATACTGACTGGGGCTGGGTGAAGCATTAATATAAAGTGATTGATTCAATGAGTTTTGTTTCTTTTTTCTGTTTGTGAGTAGATCATAGGGTTCTCAAATGGGTGCTGTTTTGAATAACTGTTGAAATAACTATTGGCCTGTAACTTGTTTGCAAGCACTTTATTATGTGTCTGATATTCAAAATTCTAGTTGTTTTGATTGAATGTGTAGGTCACACGGTAGGTTTCTGTTTTCCAAATGGATGAGCTTAACTCTTAGAATCAAGTTTTGTTGATAACTAATTCAAAAATTGCTTCTGGCAAATTTTCTACAATATTTTGTATTGTTTTCTATTATGGTAATCCCTAGGAGCCCTGGTCATCGACCAGAACCCCATTGTACTAGGGGTTGTACTAACACAGAACAAAAAGACCATCCCTGCCCCAAAAGAGCTTATTTGTTTAAAATTCATTGCCATGGTGAACATTCCTGCCGTTCAACTTATCTGCTAGTATGTCCATGGAAAACAATCATCAAAGGGGGCCTGATGGGTTCTAGTAGCCTGCACAGAACACGGGGCTCTTCTCCTGATCTATCTTCTGATAAAGTTTATTGTAATTGCCTTAGTGTCAAGGACTCTGTCTTCATTTGTGCTTTGCATGGTCCCAAACACAGTTCTGTTATTCAGCAAATAATAGACAATAAGAGGGTGGAGGAAAATATGCCGGTAGGTGGACATCACTAATGCTAAGCTGGATGTGTAATGCAGAATAAACTTGTTACTTACATTCTGTCTAGATGCTTGTTCACATCTTCATCCTTTTCGTAGTCCTTACACAGCTGGGCTACCAAAGCCCCGTAGGTGAGCACAAAGAGTTCTCTGCTCTGTCAAACAAAGGGATAAACGAGCATGGATATGGTTTGAGAATAAAACAAACTAGGCTCAAACTCTTACTGTTCCTCCTAACTTCATACCGTATCTTGGAATAAAAAGCCCAACATTTATCTTTATAGGAACCTTCTGTCTATGGACACACAGCCACTGATATCCAGGGTGTGGGTTCAGTATACCTTATTTTATTATCATGCCTCGCTTAAGCCCCAGTAATGCCAAGGGATCTGTGCAGACACCCCTTATGCACTCCTGGAATACCATCTGCAAGACTGTGGTGTTTCTAATCTCATTCTTTTTTATGACTATAGCATCATGTTTGAATTTTGGAAGGAAGAAGGGTTATAATGCAAAAAAGTAAATCCAAGTCTAATGGCATTCGGTATTACTGAAGCAATGCATTATTAGATCTTTTACATGAGTAAAAGCAACTTGGAGAGTGAAATTCAATTGCAATAAAAAGGCATAATGGTTCTGAGTCTTGTCATTTACAGCTGTGCACAGTGAATGCAAAATGGATGCAGAAAGCGGTCAAAGCTGAATAATAATAGCATTTTACACCTACTTTGCACTTATTCTACACAGGTGTAAATGACAAGGAGAAACAGATGAGAATCAGCCCCAGACTCCTCCCCTTCTCTTTCAGATATCTAATAAAAGGCCAATATTTTTAATTCTTTTGGTCAGTAGCTCTTATTCCATTCTTAGTGTTATTGCACCTCCAGATTCCTGAACTGAAGAGTTTTATCCTTACACTGTTTCTGTCACACAGATAAATATATCTAATACTTTCCACTTTTAAGCCAGAAGTCTGTCCTGCTGCTAATGCTACCCGCTTCTAAAATCCTTATGTTAAATCAACAAGGTAGGAAGGCAAATGTCTGAACTGGCCAGGAAGAGATGGTATATTCAAGGGGATCTGGTTATTCCCAGAGGATTTACGTATATTTGGAAAAATGGACCTTGACCTACTAAACTGAGGCAGAAGGAGTCAACCTGCATCTGCACTGGGAAAAGGCTGAGCTTAGTTACAACATGCAAGCTAACCTTGACCACTTTTCCAGAGTAGACAAATTCAGAGACACCAACACTCAGTTTCCATGGAAGTTCACTATAGAATGTTCAGAATTCTACAAAGCTTGGGTTCTGTGCTTGCTGGTTTACACCAAGGAACCAGGGGCCTTCCATGGCTGAGAGACTTCCCTATTCATACCATACGTGGGCTCTTAGGAAGAAAGCAGGATTGCTCAGACACATACCCAAACAATACAGCCATGTAAAGTCAAGTACAAGGTGCTCCTACCACCTTGTACATCTAAGTGTACATATTACAAGAGAAAATTAAAGCATTAGACCCAGTCTACATTTGAAAGTTGTACCAATATAACAAATTTGGTTAGGGGTGTGCTTTTTTTTTTTTTAAAACATCAAAATAGTTATACTCTTAGGCTATGTCTTCACTACCTGCCATATCGGTGGGTAGAATCGATTTCTCAGGGATCGATATATTGCGTCTCATCTAGATGCGATATATCGATCCCTGAACAAGCTCCTGTCGACTCCGGAACTCCACCAATGCAAACGGCGGTAGCGGAGTCAACAGGGGGAACTGCGGACATCGATCCTGCGCTGTGAGGACGGTAGGTAAGTCGATCTAAGATACTTCGACTTCAGCTATGCTATTCACGTAGCTGATGTTGCGTATCTTAGATTGATTTTCCCCCCTAGTGTAGACCAGCCCTTAGTGTGGATGCAGTTATATCAGTATAAAGCTGCCTTTATCAGTACAACTTATTCCCTTACCAGTATGGGAATAACTATTCTGATACAAGCAGGTTAATTCTGATAAACTGTGTCCACTGTAAGGGGCTGCCCCCCTTTTTACTATACTAGTGCAGTTAAAGTGGTACAACTTGTGTGTGTAGGCAAGGACTTAGATTGTGCTCTTAGGCACAGTCCTGAGTACAGGCTGGTGAGTAAATGGCACCAACCTGTGAGTAGCCCCAGAAGACCTAGTGTCTCAGAGATGCCCCTTTGGGACACATTTCCTCCTTTGCTCCGGGTTGAGGGAAGGGGGTGCAATTTATTTTTCCCCCTTCTGACTGGCTCTCTCCTCTAGCCAGTGAACAGGGGCAGTGTGGAGCTGAGCTCTTCCCAGCCTCTTGCTCATAGAGAAGAGTATCAAGAGAGCAGGGACGAGTGCATCAGACCTCATCCAGACCCCGAACTGGAGTAGGTCTTTCTTATTCAGTTGAGATCTTACTTAACCCTGCTCAGCTGAGTAAAACAGGAGCACAATCGAGCACTTTCTAGCAAGAATGAAATTCCACCTGCTGAATTGTTCCTTCATTAGTAAAGGACTTTGTGAAATATATCAAATGTAATGTTTTGTGAAGGCTTTAGAAAAAGCAGAACAATTCTGTTCTGGAGGAAAAGTTCTGATGATTTTTTTTAATGAAAATGATATTTGTTTATATTTGAAACACCTTGCACATCATGTGAATTTCTGAAAAATCTTAAGGAATGGTAGGAAACACAGTAATCTAGATTTGCTGCATACCATGTGATGTGCTGAGGCAGAGGATGTGATGCTTGGTAAATGCCAGTCCTACAAGATAAAAAGAAGTAAAGAAAAATGACAAGGGTTCACACTATTCTTTATGTGGCTGCTGATGGAAAGTTAAAATAAAGAAGCAAAATGTGATTGACTGAAATGTAAATGCAGTTTAAACTTTAAACAGAAATTTAAATCACATTGGCAGGAATAAGCCTCAGCACTTTGCACGATCTGGTCCTGGACTAGGATTCTTAGTCGCTACCACAATGCAAAGTATCCGAATAATAGTAATTAAAAAAATCTCAGCTAGTACTTGGAGCCAAGGTGAAATAGTCTCTTTTTGTCCTACTCTGCTATTTAGGTTCCTCATGTCTGGTGTCACATTTTTATTGCTGGTTAGTTCATTCCTTTAAAGAAAAAAGTTGACCCTGGCTGGAGCTCTTTTAAGACAGACTTCATCAAGGGCTTGGAGACAGACAAATATTTATGGTGCCTGACAACAATAGACTTGGTGCATGAGCTGGATTCTAGCAGCCTTGGGCAGGGAGCAGATCCCGAGAGTGTACCCCAGCATTTGGCGGTGTTTGGGACAGGACAGAGCGAAAGGCCAATGGATCTACATGGATTCTCCTGTCACAGGCACTAGACTGGCCTCCTTGGGTTGCACTCCATTCTGGAGGAAAGGTTTCTGCTTTCCTACTCCTGAAACGTCTATTGCTCGCCCCAACCTATACCCCTTTTACTACCCTTGGACTGGACACTGGGGACAGTATTTGACCCATAAAAATACAGAGCTCAATTTTGTTCCCACATAAGTCAATCAAACAGGATCAAGCCCTTCCTGCCATGTAACCTGATTATTCCTATTGGCTTCAGTGGGAATTAGTATCATTTTATTTATATATGGCAGTGTCTAACAGCCCCACCTGAGTGCCGGCCCCATTAGGCCAGGCTCTGTACAAACACATATTAAGAGACAGTCACTTCTTCAAAGAGCTTGTAAATAAGACAACAAAAACAGAAGTAACTTGAGCAAGGTTACACAGCAGATTAGTTGCAGAACCCAACTTTTCTGACTCCTAGGTCAGTGCCTAGTCACTGGACCACACTGTCTGTCAATGGGCTTACGTGTAAGGGAAGAAGTAAATTGCAGTATTAAAAAAAGCAGTGTTAATTTAATCACGTCTACTTGGAGTCTAAATGCTGATTGCAAAGAGTTCAGTGTGAGTAGATGTCTGCAGCCTATGGGGAACTCCTTGCTGAATCAGGTCCTTCATCTATGCTCCCTTTAGCTTTAGTCAGAAGCTTCCATTTATTCATTAATTTATTTTACTTGTCTGCATGAAAGAGAAAGATCATATACTGACTGGTGCACTCAAGAGCTGTGCTTGGAGCAACATGAAACTCTGCCAGTGCATCTCCTTTCTGATCGGAAACACCCCATTTCTTTTGATCTTGAGCAGAGACTACTAGTTGGGCACATCCGGTTGTTATCCAGACCTTTTCACAAGAGACTAAACTAGTGCTGATAAATTCATTTTCATTGATGATCAAAGCTTTATTTTTCAAAATAGAAGGCTAGCGCCCTACGCCATTGTGCCAAATAGCACCCATTAAGGGTAATTTTGAATAGCAGTTAAAAACTACATCATATCAAAAATGGGTTGGTAGAACTGAAGACAATTCACCTTAAGTTCCTAACATAAACAAGGAAACTTCCAATCTGTACTTCTGGGCAAACTTAATAAATGGGGAAATCCAAAAATGAACATCCTTGTACATGCATATTTGGCTGGCAGGCTCCTGAACAAAAAGTTAGAGCCAAGTGTTCTTAGGTTTTCAACAGTTGGCTATTTCACCCCTTACAACCACAGTCAGAGAACTAGAGAATAATTGACAACTTTGGTTTTCCAGACCTTTAGTGCAACAGAATATTCTTTTCTTTTCTTTTCTTTCTTTTTTTTTTTTTTATGCTCATGCACTTTAAGAAATGCTTCAGGGATAGTTTCCCATGATAAGCCTTTAAGTGGACTTTGGAATATTAGGAGAATATTCACAGATACTGCATTTGATCAAAATACCGAAGAAGCATAATAGTTGGAACAGCAAAAGGCATCATTTTGTCTGCGTATCCCCTACTAGATGTAATACCGTATTGTGCAATCAATAGTTCCTCATTATGGGACAAATTCAGGTCCCATAGATAGCAGTATGAGTTTTAACACTGTTTTCAATGGGAGCAGATTTTGGCCTTAAGGACCAGCTCCTGCTCTGTGAAGTGCAGGTGCACTATTTCCTGTCCCTCTAAAGCAAGCAAGAGTGTAGGATCTCTCCCAAGCACTAGAAAAGAAGACTGGCCTCGGTGCTGGCCAAGCACCACACAGCTCCAAGAGGGTGTGGTCCACCAGCAAGGAGGCATATTTAGTTCTCCAGCTGGGCAGCTCAGATGCTGCAGATCTGCCTAAACCATCTGTCCTTGCAACTGCAGAATGGCTCATGCTAAGTGCATGACTGATACTGCTCTGCTCTCCCCAAAATGAGGGCAGAGTTCTGCCATCGGGATTAATCATGTTCCAGACTAGGGCTGGCTGAAAAACATTTCATATCACAGTCACAGGCAGGAGAAATTAGAATGTTTCTATAGCAAATGTTAATGTCAATTGTTTCACAAGTACTTTTAATACCAAGATCTGATTTTGTAAAAAATTAAAACAAAAAACCACTCTTTTAAGTCACAGCATTGGGGCCTCACAAGAGGGTTAATATTTTCATTGAAGCCATAATGTCTTCAGTGCAGCCATTCTAAAATGGACAGATTCATCCCTCAGCACATAGACTTACTAAAATTTGGTTCACTGCTCTTCTTTCTAGCTAGTTTACCATCATGATTGTACAAAACAATACACTTCAATAAAACAAGAGTTAGCTATAACTCCATGTGCAGTAATATTTATATATTTAAATAAGCCTTACTATTTTGTGATTATCTTGTCTTCTGTTCGTTGGCCGTGACATGTTGCTTGAATAATGATGAACTGTATGATCATTGGTTTATATCTTTTTTCCTTTAAGAAGCATTTCCCCCGATAGTAACTGTATTTCTTTCTTCACCCTTCCAAAAGTTTTCTCATCTCTTCTGTTCTGTCTTTGCATTAGATCTGTTTGCTGCACTCTGTGCTGTTGCTGATGCTCCTCCTATTTGCTACAAGCATTAAACCTTTTAGGAGAAATTTGATTGGCAACAGATCTGCTTCGGAGTACAACAACCTAATAGCTACTCCGTGCCTAAGAGTGAATTGTAATCCAAATACACAACAGCTGGATTTTACTGTGTGAAATCAGGCCAGACAACACCAAGTGATTCTAAATTCTTATGCTCTGAGAGATAACAAAAGTGGTCTATTGTTCATGCAAGCTTTTGCTTTGTAAAGCCAAACAAAAGCTTCCACAGTGGAAAATAAAAACTCAAATACAAGACACTGTTGAATAAAGTAGTTGTTCTTTAGATTCTTTTCAAGGATAAAATCAAGGAGCTATATTCAGCTGCAGGCTCTGTCAGCTTCTGCTGGGCTACCATTGAAAGGGCCTGGTAGTTAGAAAGCTGCCTAGAGAGTAGGTGCAAGTGCTCCTTCCTATAGCACCCCTCCTCCCAAGGCACCCCTCCTATAACTTACAGCAGTGGTGCCCAACCTGATTACACAGGAGGGCCACATAAACCTAGGCACAACCTTGTGTGGGTCAAACAGATTTTACATATTTTAATAAAGTTTAAAGTAGGGCTGTCAATTAATTACAGTTAACTCATGCGATTTATGCAAATTAACCAGATTAAAAAAATTAGTTGTGATTCATCTCAGTTTTAATTGCACTGTTAAACAATAATAGAATCCCAATTGAAATTTATTATAAATATTTAGGATGTTTTTCTACGTGTTCAAATATATTGATGTCAATGACAACACAGAATACAAAGCGTACAGCGCTCACTTTATATTATTATTATTTATTACAAATATTTGCATGGTAAAAAAGATAAACAAAAGAAACAGTATTTTTCAATTTACCTCATACAAATACTGTAGTGCAATCTCTTTATCAGGAAAGTGCAACTTACAAATGTAGAATTATATATAACTGCACTCAAAAACAAAACAATGTAAAACTTCAAAGCCTACAAGTCCACTAAGTCCTATTTCTTGTTCAGCCAGTCACTAAGAAAAACAAGTTTGTTTACATTGATGGGAGATAATGCTGCCCACTTCTTATTTACAATGTCACCTGAAGAAAGTGAGACTAGGCATTCACATGGCAATATTGTAGCAAAGTATTTGTGTGCCAGATATGCTAAACATTCGTATGCCTCTTCATGCTTCAACCACCATTCCAGAGGAATCCTGGGGAAAGCATTTCTGTAAACAACATCCCCCTTTGCAGCAGGGCATTTCCCTTTCACCTGGGCAGCAGGTGCCCTGTTGGCATAGAGGGGCATGAAATTTGCATCCTCCTGCACCAGAAGAGATTAATTTAGTCCATTTTGCAAATTTAGTTTAGGGTCAAATTTAGGTCATGATCAAACATAAATTTAGAAATATACAGGGCAGCCATAATCCTTAATGGGCCAGATTCTGCTACCTGCACTTATGGTGAGTAGTATCTAGCTCCACCAATAGATAGTCCCATTGACTCCATTAAGGTAAAGGGTGGTGGTATCTAAACTATTATGAATGAAAAAATTTTCACAAATTCATTTTCCAAAATATTCAATCCAGTGTTAAGAGGCAAGTAAATATTCCCCTTCAGGGCTGGAAAAGTAAGGGAAAGTTCATTAATAAATAATAATAATAATAATTAAAAGTAAATTAGGGGTAAAATTTTCAAAATGCCTAAGTTCCATCTTCAAAAGAGCTCTAGGGCCGGACTTTAAAAAGAATTTGGGCACCTAAAGATGCAGATAGGCACCTAATGGGTGCCTACTTGCCTACCTCCCACTGCAGAGAAACACACAGAGATACATTTTAAAATATATTATTATTCTAACTGTGCCCTTTTATTTGATGCAGATATCATTATCTTTAATTCCTGTTAACTACTGTAATAAAGTAGGCTTGTAAGCAGTGACAAACCAGAGAACTAACAGAATGTCTACTTTAAACCTGCACTATTTGTGTCTCTCAACATTAGCTTTTTCCCCCAACTCAGAACAGGGCCTATGAGAGGTGGGGAGGGGAGCCGGTACAAATGACCTGGGCCCAGCTTCCCCGGCTTTGTCGGCCCTATTTAGCCGATCCGCCCTTTCTAGGGGGCCCGAAAAATTTTTTAAGTGGCCCTATGACCTGAATGTACTTGGTTCATCTGGCAGGCTTCAGTGCATAAAGCCTTGATACAGCAGAGTGTTTAAGTACATGTTTAACTTTGAGCAGGTAAATAATCCTGCTGAAGACACTGGGACTGTTCATGCATTTAAAGTTAAGCACATGCTTAGGTGCTTGACTGGACTGGGGTCTAAATAAGTAAAAATGTTCCATTTGATTAGAAATCAGTAAAGTTAACAGTGAGTTAAAAGATCCAAATTAATGTTATCATTACCCATTCATTCTTAGTTGTCTCTTTCCCCCTCATCTTTTATGCGAAGGTTTTGTTTAATATACTGGGTAGACAGCATTAAGCAACACCAATATCTACAATGTTTAGTCACAAAGCAGAATGTGAACAGCAGGTTATTTCATAAATTAGGAGAGACATTTCCCTTCTATTGTTCAGAACTATTTTTAGGAAGGTGTGGGAGGAGAATTCCTATTGGGGGAAAATACCTTTTCTTATATGATTGTGATACTTAATAAAATCTGCTGCACAAATACCTGATATGGAAATCTGCATTTAGTCTATCAAAGGTATTTAAGTTACAGAACTCATCATTTTATGATCTGTTAAGTCTCTGTTATAACAAAATACATCTGAAAAGTTATTAATATTGAACTATATTGTAATGACAGAAGTATGTATGAATATATATGTGTGTCTATATGCAATCCTCTGTTGTTGGGAATAAAGGAGATACAGGCCCTTTACTCCTCTGCACAATGGTTCTGGGTTGGCTTGACTGATCCAGGGGATACTTGGGCTGCTAAGCCAGGGATTGCGAAGAGGAAAAAGGGGAAATTACTTAGTTCCCACTTCTGCAAACACTTTGGCACTGGTTTCAGAGAGCTACCTCAGCATCAGATGTGCTATTGGATTTGTATTCATTATTGGATCCGGACCTAAAGTAACATTACTAAAGATTTCTGACAGTGGACACTTTGTTTTATGCACACAGTTAAAAAAAAAAAGCCTGTGAATTACTGGAGGGAGGGGATGGAAATAATTTACTTACAAAAAGCACTTAAGATTATGTCACAAGCCAACAAAAATAGGAATGTGCAGAGATAAGGGGGGAATGTAAAAGCAGACTTTTAAATCCTGCTGTGCAAAATGGGAGTCACCTTACCGGCAGCTTGTATATTGCACAAAATCATGGCCTTGTGTTGGAAAGCATAGACTTTAGTAAGTCTCTGTCATCTTTAACTGGACTTCCATAGTTTTGTGGGGCTTTGTCACAATAGCCCTAGAATTATGTGAATGAAAGTGGTAAAGATGAATGTGATGGCTCAGATAATACACTGGATAACCATCCATTCAGTAAGTTATAAGGGCAGGCACCAAAACTGTTCATAAAACTGTTTGTTTTTCAGTAGTAGAATCCCACCCCAACTACTGAAAGGAACTGTTTCCCAGTTGTGCCTCCTTATCTTTGGGCATAAGATCAAAACTTCTCTCCCACCACAAACCTCAGAAAGAAAATAAACTGTATTTCATTTTAAAAGCTAGTCCTAAAAATTATCCTAAATATAATAGATCCTACAACTGAATCAGCACAAGATACTAAGGAGCATCATGTGAACAGATACTATTGTATATATCCAGTTATACATAAAAGGATAAATGACTTTCAATCTACATTGTTTATCTTGCAATTGTGCCAGAGAAAAATGTACACCAGAGTGCATAACACATGTCAGAAATCTCTGTTTTGCTGGGAAAATACATTGTATGAAGTTGAAAAATTCAGTATGCAGTAGTCCATTGTGTCTATGAAAGCTCTCCAAACATTAGACAAAATACGAAAGCTAAGATATTATGCAAACAGGTTGGGAACTAAATGACTCAAGTGATTGGTAATAGGATAATGACACTTTCACTTCTAGGCTGCTGGTTTGTATTCACCCTCCATTGTTAGATCTGTGAGGTAGATTCAAGCCAGTTCTTAGTGACCAGGTGTTTGCATTATGAAAGCATCTCTATTAATGACCCTTAACGGGCACCTTAAGTTCAGTACCAGTAGAGAGGTGAAGATTGGTGTGGAGAACATACGACTTCTTAGGTATGGTCTCTCCAGAACAAGGTTGAAGCAATTTGGCAAGCCAGTGTGAGAAAGCTGGTACTGCCCAGTGTCTATACAGTAATGGTCTGTGGAGGATTTCAGTCATCAGCCACCAGTGCTGACAGTTCGACACACCTCATGAGCACTAAACTATGTCCAAACCCCCGCTCCTAACCCCCCCCTCAAAAAAATGGCTGAGTCATGCATCAGATCATCCACCCACACCAATGATACTGTAATAGATCGTCCTATTAGAGAATGCTGCTCATTACAGAACCTAAAAGAGCAAAATCGGGACAGTGCAATAATAGGAGGCTATATAAGAAAAAGAACCAAAAATCAGGACTGTCCCTATAAAATCGGGACATATGGTCACCCTAGTACCACTGAGTCATTGTGGTTCTGGCCAAAACACTTGGACTGTGTGTTGATAAACAGTCATTATGTATAGAAGATCATTGTTTAGCCATATTCTGCTCTGTATACAGGAGCCAGGAGTAGGGATTGTGCTAATCTGATCTAAGTGAGCATGACTTTGTGTGTGTGTTTTTTTTTAAATCTGTAACAAACAAAAGGAGGGATTTTGAAGACTCGAAGATTTGCATATAAGACATAATCAGTGTGGGAGATGCAGTATGTTACCAATTGATAAGTCATTTCTTCTGGCTTTTCTAAGAATTAATTAGCTGTAGTGTAAATATGTCTGTGACTTATACGCAGCATAGTAGCAAAATGATGCAATGTTTAGGGTTAAGAATAAGCTGTACTTGGGTGTGAACACTTTTTTATTAGCTTTTTTTTTTTAATTCATGGAGATATCTCTACTTGATTTTACGTTTTATAAACTCTTATGTTTACTAACCCTAAATTAACATGACAGTGTCTCCCACAAGCACTTCCCCCTCCAAAAATAAAAGTCCAAATATTTGAAATTAGTGATTGCTTTTTAGAGATGGTTGATATTTTGGGATTTGAAATTTGTTTATAATATCAAACATATTTGTTTATATAGTAGTCATTACAAATACTACTTAGCCTCTGAATCCATCTGCCAAGGTTTACAGAGAACTGTATTCCTGAGAGAGTGGTACTGTTGCTAACAAAAATGCAATTAGCTGGTTTGAGATGGCATGTTTTTTCTCTTCTTAAGTATATTTAGACTGGCGCAGAGTAAGGCACAGCTTTCAAAAGAACTTGTGACTATCAGAAATCAATAAGATGGCATGGAGCAGAATAACTATGTCTGCTGGAGGCTGAGTCACCTCATCCAAAATCAATTCATACTTTAACTGTCCATTTTTTCTCCCTCCTAAAAGCAGCTGTTGGAAAAATTAGAGCTTTGTGAAACAGATGGAGAAGAGTATGCTGGCAATAATCACAGCAAATTGATTTATCTTAAAACCGTTCTATATACAATATTGCAGGTGTGAACAGGGGTCATTTACCCACATACAATTGCTAAAATGCTATTCACAGTCTGAGCCAGGAAATTCAGTGTTAACTCTTTGTATAAACTCTGACCTTGTCTTGGTCCATTCTACATTTGTAACTAATATGGTAAATATGACCAAGTAATTCAAAGGTGATTGACAGGTTGCTGTGGAAGTTCCCTTGCATATTTGTCAATGCATCTTAATCCTCACCTTTAGCACAACTGCTTTTTCACCCTGGAGTCAGCCTGCCAGCCAGCTTGCTGGGTAGACTTATGATGTGGACCTAGTTTTTAGCATTATAGAAATGAAGGACTAGAAGGAACCTCAAGAGGTCATCAAGTCCAGCCCTCTGCGCTAGAGCAGGACCAAGTAGACTTAGACCATCCCTGACAGGTGTTTGTTTATCCTATTCTTAAACACCTCCAATGATGGGGATTCAACAACTTTCCTTGGAAGCCTATTCCAGTGCTTAACTATTCTTATAGTTAGAAAGTTTTTCTTAATATCTAACTTAAACCTCCCTTGCTGCAGATTAGATCAATTACTTCTTGTCCTATTTGCAATGAACACAGCGAACAATTGATTTCTGTTCTCTTTTTCATAAGCCTGACCCTGCCAGGAGATTATCAGCTCCCCGGCAGGGTTTTTTTTCCCCCAGGACTAAATATGCCTGTGAGTTTTTTAAATCTTTCCTAGGTTTTCTAAAACTTTGACCATCTCTAAGGAGGGTGCCATCCCTCCATGATCTGTATGTGGAGAATCCTCTCCCTCTTGGATCTC
Organism: Chelonoidis abingdonii; assembly: GCF_003597395.2. Lineage (NCBI taxonomy): Eukaryota > Metazoa > Chordata > Testudines > Testudinidae > Chelonoidis > Chelonoidis abingdonii. Next base: position 92,953,947 of record NC_133771.1, read on the forward strand.
AGCTCCCCTGTACAGAGTGGTATTCAACTGACTTCATGGCACCATTTCTTCCCTGGCCCCCAACCCCCACCATTCCCTTGACCGGGATTGCATATAGAGGCTCCACGCAGAGGAAGGCAGCTGGAGCAATGGGATGAGGACAGGGCCAAGAAGGACACCCCTGATCCCCATGGCATCCAGTCAGAGGTTGGTCTGTGTCTATACCATCAGCCCAGCAAGGAGAAATAGAGAGGCCAAGAACTGTAGCAAGTGAACAATCAATTCTTTAATTAGCCCTGCTTTTGGGGTGCTACAAGGTGGTTCAAAGACACCAGGCACTTCTCCTACCCCATTGAACAGTTGTAGTTCAGACAATGGAAGCTGCTGCCATGCAAGAAAATCCTCCCTCCTCCCAACAAACAAACTGTGCCCAACCAGAAAAAGCTTGTCTTGTTCAACTTGATTATTCTATAAGTGAACCCCAACCTACAGAATTCAAGTTTGGTGGAATTAGATATCTATTAGAAACTAGATTCTCTGTTAGATCATAATCCACTCTTTTGTGAGGCGGCCAGGGACAGTGCAAGGATATTTTGTGCCCTAGGCAAAACTTCCACCTTGCACCCCCCCTTTTTCCTCCCCTTCCCCTGGAGCATCGCTTGTTATAAACTTTCAAAAATGAATACAGTGGAGTCACATCTTATGTGGGGGTTAAGTTCTAAGGTCAGTGTGTAATAGGAAACTCGCATATAGTGAAAATTACCATAAAGTACACACACTATACACTGTATACAGTAGAAATGTGCTATCTGTAGCAGTTATTTATATGTATAGATTGTAAGAAACAGCTTTTGTAAAAAGTTGCTGCTTCCCCCATAGGTCATGTTTTCTAGACCTTATTTTTTTTTTCTCTTCTCTAGGCTCTCTCCAGTTTCTCCACATCTTTCCTGAAATGTGATGCCCAGAACTGGACAGAATACTCCAGTTGAGGCCTGATCAGCGCAGAGTAGCGCAAATATCCCAGAGTGATGTTCTGTTCTTTTGCACAGATCCCTTTCCAGAATACTCTCATTCAGCTTGTGGTCCAGATCCCTTTCTGCAGTACTCCTTCCTAGGCAGTCATTTTCCATTTTGTGTGTGCGCAGCTTCATTCACAAACTTTATAATCAGCAAAGAGTCCTGTGGCACCTGATAGACTAACAGACGTATTGGAGCATGAGCTTTCGTGGGTGAATACCCACTTTGTTGGATGCATATTCACCCACGAAAGCTCATGCTCTTATACATCTGTTAGTCTATAAGGTGCCACAGGACTCTTTGCTGCTTTTACAGATCCAAACTAACACGGCTACCCCTCTGAAACATTATAATTGTACTCTGTATGCCATTATCTCAATCATTGATTAAGATTTGAGTAGAAACTTATCCAGAACTGATTCCTGGAGAACCCCACTCATTATGCCCTTTCAGCCTGGCTCAGCCCTTTCAGCCTGTGAATCACTGATAACTGCAGTTGGAACTGTTTTCCAACTAGTTTTGCACCATCTAGGTTGCATTTCCATAGTTTGTTTATGAGAAGTCATGGGAGACAGTATCAAAAGCCTTACTAAAGGAAAGATAGACCGGTCCTACAGATAGCATTTTCACACACATATATGTGCAAGAAACTGCAATCTGTAGAGATGTGCTACCTGTAACACTGCAATCTGATGAAGCTAATTCCTACAGATAGCAATTTCTTACACCATAGACATGTGAGAAATTGTATGCAATTGAAAAGGCGTAAAGAGGCCATCCTAGTGCAGTGGGATAATTCCTTTTACTTGAAATAAAAGACAAGCTGAGTATCGATGTACTAAACATTTGAAGCAATTTGTAGCTTCTGTCATAGTGCATTCTCCTTTCTATTAATACTGTAATTTTCCCTGCCCTAAAATTACCTTTTGATGGATTTGTTTGTATTTTCAACTAGTCCATAGGTTTGTGGATGGTATGGGTTGGTGAAGCTACATTGTATTCCCAGATTTTTGCACATCTCTAGGTTAAGCTGAAAAGAAAAAACATATGCCATAAACTTTCCTTTGGACAGGTTTGGTGTGTAACCCTAACCCTAACACCTTACATGGCATGCTTTATATCAGGGCCGGCTCTGGCTTTTTTGCCACCCCAAGCAAAAATAAAGGTGGGGGCAGGTCCACTGGAGCAGCAAAGCAGGGCGGGGAGAAGACGGCACGGCTGGAGAAGCAAAGGGAGGGGGAACAACACAAAAACCGCGCGGCTGGAGCAGCAAAGTGGGGGAGGCGGAGGAGAGGAGAGGGAGGGAAACAACGGCACAGCTGGCAAAGCAGGGGAAAAACAAAACAAAAAAAACCCTACAGGGCGGCTGGAGAAACGGGGGGAAAAAAAAGCGGTTGTGCCGTCTTAGGTTTGGGCGCAATGCCACCCTGTAGAATCTGCCGCCTCAAGCAGGAGTTTGCTCAGCTGATGCCTAGAGCTGGCCCTGCTTTATATGTAAGATCACAATTTTATGAAAATGAGGAATACAGGGTACACTCCCCCAAGGAATAGAATGTCACACATTCATTTTCTGATATAGCTATAAAACTACTCTTAAAAGTTTTCTAAATAAATCACTGTTTAAAAATGTATAGTGTGTACCTTCTAGAAATGAAACCTATATCTAACTCTGAGTTGTGAAGAATATGTATTAAGGCTAGAACAACCAACAAGAATGCACTTTTATCTAGCAAACCATGATTAAATCGAGTCTTCCTGACTAATGATTTAAATTTATGATTTAAGCCTTATGTACATGTTTACTACTCAAGAAATCTTAAATGACACTTTCAGTGTATGACAAGATGCTTAGTCACCATCCTCAAAATACCCATTAGACAAACACTTGATATCAAACACATTTTTGGAGAAGAGAGAACCAACCCCACATTCCTATATTTTCAGGACTGTTTAAAAAATATTTGGCAAGTGGAATTTCATGGCTATTGCATGAAAAACCCTTAATGAAAGTCTGAACATTTAAAAAGAAATCTTTATTAGTCCCTTTCTACTGCATAGTAGGTCATACAATCTATTAATAAAAAAAAGTTGAATGCACACAAAACATTGAGAGTAGTGAAAAACATTATAAATAATATGTGAAATACTTAATTCCTTTGGAAAGCAAGCTCATAGGCAGAAAATCTACCATTCTGCTTTATACAGACTTCCACTTCTGTCACTGTTACACACACATAAGGAGCAAAGAGGTATCACCACAAAAATTACACTCACAACTGAGGTACTCACATGTCACCTCACTGCGCTCCCATTTAATTTGAGATGTTTTCTTTAGCCTTTGTCTTCACTGTTAAAAATTTACTTGTGTTGTTTTCATTACTTTTATTAGCAGTAAGAGAAAGGCCTATGTCTGCATAATGAGGACACAAGGTATATTATACACACGATTATTTTTCAGTGGTTGATAATGTCAGATCCTTCTCATTCTCAGTATGCTGAGCTGAGCTGAAGTGTCTGTCTTCCCATCATCCTAACTGCTGGGACAATCACTTTGCACTATTCAGTCTTTGTACCTCGAATGTTTCCTGTTGTTCTTGTAGGCTGTCATTGTCCACCTTTTATTTCTTCCCTTCAATTTCTGGAAGGCTCTTGTGCTGTGACCTGGGTCAAACAGCACCCACTCTGTAGAGGTATCTGATCTTGGTTAAATAGTCCCCATCGTATAGCACTATCGTTCAAAGTTTCCTATTGCACACAGTTCCTAGGGTAATCTGTCTGGCCTCATCCAACAGAGCACATTTGAAATAGAGACATGGTCAATATTTCTAGCCTCAGATACAAACGTTACATGCGTACAGGTTGGATAAACACAGTCAATAGGTCTTAAGTTTTGCAATGATACCCCACATCAGCCATCTTGCATAAAGTATACATTATCTATGTCATATCCAGATCATAAGCATATTTTCATTAAGAATGTAGAGTATGTCACACTCCACACATATGTTTGCTCATCTGCAAACAGTAAAGGAGCATGCATCTTTGGGTGCAAATGCTCATGACAATAGTGCAGAGCCATGCAAGTTCCATGATTCTGTGTGAGATGGCAGACAGTGAGGTGGGCCAGGCAGGTTTTTGGGTTTAGAAAAAAAGGTGTAAACATTATGTATACATTTATGTACGGGATACATATAAAATTAGTGGATAGTTAACAATGCATTAAAAGAAGTTGGATCCCGTGGCCACAACCACCCGTCTGACCTGTTTGGTACCCAGCATACACTCCCAAACCAAAGCTTCCCAAAATACAGTGGGATATCTATTCATGGTGCACCTCACTCTGAATCTGTACAAGTGCTACTGGTGAGTATCCTGACTGCTGAGACAAGGAGTCCAGGAGGCAGGCACACAAGTGACATAGTAACTGTAAAAACAACAAGTCCGGTGGCACCGTAAAGACTAACAGATAAGGTGCCACCAGATTCCTTGTTGTTTTTGTGAATACAGACTAACACGGCTACCTCCTGATACTTGACATAGTAACCATAGTGACTCTATGCTGACATAACTTGAGTTAACCCACACTTAAAGTGTAGATATGACCTTAGGTACATTCAGGGGCAGCTCTAGATATTTTGCCACCCCAGCAGCAGCCTGCCTGCCACCCTCCTAGCGACCGGCAGAGCGCCCCCCACGGCATGCCACCCCGAGTACGCGCTTGCCGTGCTGGGGCCTGGAGCTGCCCCTGGGTACATTAAATATTTGGGAGAAGTAACAGGAAAGTATGAGGGTAGACTGAGATTCGTTTAGGCTCAAGGCATTGGAACTGGCCTTACTGCACCCTACAGGGTCAGGAACAAAGAGGCAAAAAAAAAAAAATCATTTATTAAAATTTGTTGACTCGAGGGTGTATAACTCATGATTTTAGAATTCTTGTGGTTGTAAAGGTATCTTGGGGTTGTAGATATGTGTTCATTATATTTTGAAAGGCAAAACTATGAATGGGTTGAACAAAGAATTAGATCAGTCCCTCAGGATAAGTACATTGGCTATTAGCCAAGATAATCAGCAATGCAGGCCCATGCTCTGCATATCCTTTGACTGCCAGATGCTGGCAGTGGACAATGGGATGGTTCACTGAGTCATTGCCTGTTCTGATCATTCCCTTAGAAGCACCTGGCATTGGCCACTGTTACAAGACAGGATACTAGATTAGGTGGACTATTGGTCTAACCCACAATGGCAGTTCTAATTTTCTGCAAAAATCACAATAGATTTTTTTCCAGGGAGAAAGACGTTATAGGAGACAGTATACTGCCTTTATTGAATATTTGAGAATCAAGTTGTACACAATGGCATGCGAAAAAACACTAAGGCTAGACTGAGAGGCTAAATAACAGTTGCAAAAATGCAATCCCCACTGGTGGATTGACTCAAAACAAAATTTTGACACTAGGCCAGAAATTCAGTCAGCTCAAAAATGAGAAGAAAAAATTAAATTTAAAAATTCAGGGAATTCAAGGAATCCCAGCAGCAGATGAAACAACTTGGGAAATTACTAAAAAACTCTATGCAATCAGATATAGTGATAAGTGATTCTTTGTTTCTGAGGGGATATGTTTCACTGAATTAAGTCTCAGAGATTATCTACACAGGCAAGTTAAAGCACTCTAAAATCACGCCCCGGAGCGCAGCAAGTTTGATCACTTTAAAGCACTAGTGTGGACAGGCTCGAATCCCAGTGCTCGGAGCTAATCCCCTCATTGAGGTGGATTACCAGGAGCACTGGCACATGCAGCAGCGCTTTGAATTTTGTAGTGTAGACATAGCCTCAGTAGGTTAGATCAGACAAAGAGGAGTTGCATTGACTAGGCATTGGGACACCTGTGCCTTTAAGAACCCAGCCCTGGGAAGCCGATGCTGAGAGGTGCTGTCTGTGTGATGGGAAATAAAAAAAGCTGCTTTGCCCCCCACCATTTTTGCAAACACAGGTGTCTCAATCCCACTGGGGTAACTGTTACCCACTGTGCCCTTGCCTGTGCCAGGTTTTGCCCTCTGTCATCCTCTGCCAGCACCTCACCCCCCAGCCCTAATTTTGCCCTTTAGCCCCTCTCCTAATGCTGCCTCCAGCTGCTTGACCCCCCTGACCAGTCAATTTCCACCCCCTGCTTAGACCCTGGCCAGCCCCCTGGTCTGATTCGCCCCCTTTGCCACTTTTTAACCCCTGTAAAAAGCAGTCAGCAGATTTTTTACGGCTAATAAGGGCAGGGTGAAGGGCAGTGACTTCAGTAGATGTTACTGAGCATGCTCAGTTTGTGTGACCATACAAAAAAGCCACTTTGCTTAAATAAAAAAGCCTCTTGCCCCCCACAGCCATGGCTGTCTCCAGGCACCAGCGCAGCAAGCATGTGCTTGGGGCGGCCAAGGGGAAGGGGCGGCACATCTGGCTCTTCGGCAGCGGGTCCCTCAGTCCCTCTCAGAGGAAAGGACCTGCTGCCGAAGTGCCGCCAATGGCAACTTTTTTTTTCCCATAAAAAGAACAGGAGTGCTTGTGACACCTTAGAGACTAACAAATTTGTTTGAGCATAAGCTTTTGTAGGCTACAGCCCACTTCATTGGATGCATAGAATGGAACATATAAGAAACGTATATATATACACATACAGAGAAGATGCCATACCAGCTCTAAGAGGCTAATTAATTAAGATGACCTGTTATCAGCAGGAAAAAAACTTTTGTAGTGATAATCAAGATGGTCCATTACAGACAGTTGACAAGAGGTGTAAGGATAGTTATCATAAGGAAATAGATTCAAGTAGTGTAATGACTCAGCCATTCCCATTCCCAAGCCAGAGTTAATGGTATCTAATTTGCAAATCAATTCAAGCTTGGCAGTTTCTCACTGGAGTCTGTTTTTGAAATCTTTCTCTTGCAAAATTAGCAAAGAATCCTGTGGCACCTTATAGACTAAGGCCTTTGCCCGCGATCCAGCGCTGGAGACATTGAGAAATACCTTCCGATATATGCTACTCGGGTCAGGTGGGGTGGTGCACGATAGAATATTTGCGTCCCATCTTTGCCCATCACAGTTAGGGAACCATTTGGCAAAGCATCACTGTCCACATTACCCAGAGTCACGGTTTCGTTCTACAGGATGCGATATAATGCCCTCGCAAACTTGCATCGACCATATCAACGTGACTTCCCACTCCAAACTGGTTTGGCGACGATCGTCGCTGTTGGAGTTGCCAGACTCCAGATGCAATAGCCACCGCCTCACTGACAAGGCGAGCTCCTGTCGCGTGCCATTGGGGCTACTAGCACCCGGTGGGCTTGTCACACACATCCTGAAAGGTTTGTACCAAAGTCAGCTGCGTCATCCCAGACTTGCGGACGATGTGATTGCCGACATCTCAGTACTGTTTCCCGAGACCCAAAGGTGCGTTTCCCGCTCGAGCACGTCGTTCTGGACAAGCACTATAGTGTCCCAGCCAGCGTCAGCGCCTATTTCATCATGACTCGTCACTGTCACTTGGGAGCATAAGGACATAGGATCACTGCCAACGGGATGTGCTGAACACATCACATAATCCTAAGCAGTCGGGCTCCATCTTACTGAATCACACCGCAGAATCACAGTCCCCAACGGCTGAAAAGGAGACGATCAACCATGGATCTGGAACGAGGAAGCGAATGACCCGCACCTTCCGTCCCTTCCCACAACCCCCGCAGCAATATGGGACGAGCGTGCTTCTGTGGATAGCTGCCCACAAGTCACCCTGCACACACAGCGCTGCACTGTGCAAGGTGGAACACTGCCGCGTGTCGCTTCAGTGACACCTGCAGCGCGGGCCGACACAGCTGTACACACGCTGTAATGGGCCAGCGCGCCAAAAATGTAAGTGTAGAC
>NC_133771.1:92964082-93034373 GCF_003597395.2 Chelonoidis abingdonii
GGTCTCGCTACACCGGAAGCAGACCCAGGTGTACAGCCAGCGCTGCAAACAGGGAGTTGCAGCGCTGGCTGAGCTTTTAAGTGTAGACACCTGCTAAGTTGCAGCGCTGTAACCCCCTCACCAGCGCTGCAACTTGCAAGTGTAGACAAGGCCTAACATACGTTTTGGAGGATGAGCTTTTGTGGGTGAATACCCACTTCGTCGGATGCCACCTTCAGGTCTCTTACTGAGTGGCCAGAGAGGTTGAAGTGTTCTCCTACTGGTTTTTGAGTGTTATGATTCCTGATGTCAGATTTGTGTCCATTTATTCTAGGGTGACCAGATGTCCTGATTTTATACGGACGTCCCGATATTTGGGGCTTTTTTAAATATGGGCTCCTATTACCCCCTCCCCCCCCGCCAACCTTATCCTGATTTTTCACACTTGCTATCTGGTCACCCTAGTTTATTCTTTTTGCGCTTGGGGCAGCAAAAACCCAGGAGTCCGCCCTGCCCCCAACAGACTATTTTGCAAAGCACTGGTGTAACTGCTATCCCCTCTGCCCCTGCTTGTGCCAGGGTTTTGCCCTCTGACAGCCTCTCACTCCTGGGCTTAACTCCACCTCCCCCACCTTCCTGATTTTGCCCTTTAACCCCTTTCCTAATGCTGCCTCCAGCTGCTTGACCCCCACCACCCCAGACCGGTACATTTTCACCCCCTGCTCAGACCCTGGCCACCCCCCTCCTCCAATTTGCCCCCTTTGCCACTTTTTAACCCCTGTCAAAAGCAATCAGCAGAATGTTATGGCTAATAAGGGCAGGATTGAAGGTCAGTGACTTGAGCGATGAACTGAACATGCTCAGTACAGTAAGTAGCACATTCCCAGGGTGAGCACACTGCACCTTGGCACCATCCCTAGGTTCGCTTCTGCAACAGGGCTGCCCAGAGGATACACGGGGCCTGGGGCAAAGCAATTTTGGGGACCACTTCAATAAAAAAAAAAGTTGCAATTCTATAGAATACTATAATCCTGTGGGGCCTGGGGCAAATTGCCCTGCTTGCCCCCCTCCCCCAGCAACCCTGCTCTGCAATAGTAGCGCTCATGAGTCAGAATATCTGAATTTTGCAGCACTGATGCCCCTGCAAAGCCCCGATCCGCCCCCTCTGCGGATCTCGACAAGCACAGGCTGGAGGCCCAGGCTCGTCCCCGCCCCTTACCACCGAGTCACTCCCGTTCCCCCCCTAACCCCTGCCAGGCTGTCCTGACGCCAGAGGCGGAAACGAGGACGACACGCTCCTGTATCACGTGACCCACGGCACAGTCTGCAACCCCCGTCGCGCTTCAGCGCCCCCCCCAACACGTGACAGCCAAGCCTCAGACCTAACACAGCCACTGACGAGTGGCACCGCGCAAAGCGAAGCTGGTTGCGTCCCAAGGGCGGGGTAGGGAAAAGCAGAGCAGCGAAGGGGGAGGGGACTGTCAGTGACAGAGAAACAACCAAAAAGTTAGTCTAGACTTGAACATTAATGTAAATTAAGGTAGGGTGTGAATGTTAGGCAGGTTACTACTCCGGATTAACTCCGTGCCAGATACTTTGTTCGAGAACAAAATGCCGTATTGTGAATTAGTTTATGGTGGGGTGGCCACTGCGACATTCCCTGCATAAAGGATGATCTGATACTTCCAGAACCGGCGTGGGGCCGCCCCTGCTGGCTGAGCTTGTACATACACCGGTGTGTGGGGTCCTCTTTTAAGAGCACATCACTCCCCGACCCCACTGACGTGATAGTGCCTGCATGGTGTTTTTGAAGTCACACCGGAAGTCACACTGTCCAATGCCAGACAAAACTATCTCGGATTTTGTCCAAGTGTTGTCTGGCATTGGACAAAACATGTCAGATTTTGTCCGGGGGGGGGGGGGAAGCACCCCGAAGAGGACTGACGCCTGACTCCAAAACGGATGACTCGGCTCGCTAGTTTACACTGGTTTAAAGTCCTTCAAACACACACTCATTCTTGACTGTGTGCATGCATGGAGCGATTCAGCAATAGAGCTTCCAGAGTAATTTCCCATTTAAAAGTGGATTAAGATGAATTGGAGCAAGTGCCCACACGGAGCGCCTGTTACAGCTAATCCGGAGTCACTCCACGTGTAGACAAAAAACACAGGGTGGAGGGGAGCGGCTGGATGCCTAGGGCAACTCAGACCTGCCCGGTCGAGAACAGAGCTGGGAATGTGTCACGGCTTCAGCTCCTCCCCCTTGCCTGGGGAGCGGCCCCGGCAGCCGCCACCGTGCGGTGCAGAGTGCGCCTGCGCGGCCGCCCGGGTGGCTGGGCCGCGGCGGCGCGTTCCATGGCCAGGGGTGCGGGACCATGACCGATTACAGCGAGGAGCAGCGCAACGAGCGGGAGGCGCTGGAGTCCATCTACCCGGACTCGTTCACGGGTCAGCCGCGGCGCCGCACGGGGGGAGCCCGGCCCTGCCCGGGGAGGTGGCGGCTGGCGCAAGCTTCCCTGCAGTGGGGCGGGGGTGGACGCGGGGCCCGCTCTGTGCACGGAGCGCAGCTCCCCGAGCGCCTCCCGGCTGCTGCTGCTCCTGCTCCGTGCCCGGGCAGGGAGCTGTGGGCTGGGGACGGCGGAGCCGCGCTTTGGGTCCCAGCGCAGGAGGCAGCAGCCACGCACCTAGCAGCGCCCCCTTCTCCCCACCTTGGCCCGTGCAAAGAGGGTCCAACAGGTGCGGGGTCCCTGGTCCTCTTTAAATACGCCGGTTACACGGCACAAGCCTCGTGGGAGTGCTGTGGAGTTACCTGGCTTCCCCGACGCGGGGGGCAGCCGACCCGGGCTGACTCCTCTGCCACCTGCCCCGCTGAGCAGAGCGGCTGGCCTGCGCTGGGTTAGTTCTCAGTAGTCCCGGGCTGCTCCCGGCCCCTCCGTAGGTTCCTGAGCTTGAGTTGCTTTTCGTGTCGTGTGTCAGTCCGGCTTCTGTGGCACTCCTCGTTACTGCTAGGCCACAGCACTCCTAGCTCACCCTGCTCCAGCAGGACGCGGGGAAAGCTCTAGGGTGGGCACCTTTGGGCGAGCTTTTACAAGTAGGGCTCTTGTGAACACCTGGGTGGAAATTAAAGACAAAAATGAGTTAACTTGATGCCCTGTTTAGCTTTCCTTCCTCGTTTCTGATCCTCGCCAGGCACCTGGCATTGCTGAGCAGGTAACAGATGCTCTCCTTGCCTCCCTACTTGTTGCATTATCAATACCTGCCTTTTTTTTCCATAGTTTCACAGGCCAGAATGGAGCATTGTGATGATCTAGTCTACCCCCCTGTAAAATACAAGACAGCGCTTCCCCCAAATAATTCAGTTTTGCTTATTGCTTTGTAAAGACCTGTGAGGTAAAGGAAGTGGCAGTAAATCCAAACTCTTCTTATTCTAGACTTAATTAAATGTGCAAGTGCTGGGGTTCTTTCTTTTTCAGATTCTTATTTAATTGTGTTGCTGCTTATGTCAGCCTTTTAAAATCTGTGCTGAAGTTATTTTAGCTTGTTGTCAAGCCAAATTTATTACCAGTGACTCAAGATGCAGAATAGTTGAACATAATGAAGTCATGGATCAAAGCTGTAAAATGCCATTCAACCTGAGCCAACTCTCACTGCCAGGATTTCCTCAAGCCCAGAAAAAAGTGTATTGTAGTTTGTAACAGCAACAAAAGGGCTTAGGTCAGATTTTCAGACTTTTTGATGAAAATTTGTTCACTTGCTTACACTCCTGAATAATCAGGTGAATTTCACTCTGTCTTCCCAGTGCAGATCCAGAACATGGGCTGTAATAGAGTCCCCCTATGGCAATTACTCCAGGCAAAGTGCTACAGCCTCTCTGAAAAAATTGTACAATGAGCTGGAACCACTAATATGCAAAATTGTGGGTCTCGTGCCCATCCTTCTTCCCAGATTATGCACAGTTGTCAGAGACACCCCCCCCCCTTGTGGTGCCGCTCTTCTAGGGGCTCCCTACATAGTCCTCATGAAGCAGTGGTCTCAAACTTTTGTACTGGTGACTCCTTTCACACAGCAAGCCTCTGAGTGTGACCCCCCCCCTTATAAATTAAAAACACATTTTTATATTTAACACCATTATAAATGCTGGAGGTGAAGCAGGGTTTGGGGTGGAGGCTGACAGCTCATGACTGCCTATGTAATAACCTCATAACTCACTGAGGGGGTCCCAACCCCCAAGTTGAGAACCCCTGTCATAAAGTGTGTAACTGGTGGTTAGGACTTGGGTTTGTGGTCTTAGGTTAATTTAACTTCCATCTCTAAATTGTTGATGTCAGCAATTAATTGCCTACACCTGTCATATCACTTCCAAAGTTAAACTGCTGATTCTTTGAGGCAGGATCCAAGCATTTTTGTTTTCTCTGAAAAGTACTTCCCACTTTTCTGGTAGCTTTTTAAAAATATCTATAGGAGCTTATTTCTGTTTTGTAGAGTTGCTACATATTCTTCCTATAATAAAGATAGAAATGCACCCTTTGAAGTTCTTCTGCTCATCGGTGAGGCTGGTAATGAATAGGTAGTGAATGAGCAGCTGCATTTAGACCCAGAAAGCTCCTGGTGTTCAGTATGCATGCAATTAATTCATAAACCAACATATTAACAGAGAAAAACTTAATCAAAATTAGATTTGCACTGTATCTATATCCTTTTGGTGGACAAACATTTTGTGTGAGATTCTGTGAGATACATGTACACTCTGTAATAGCAGAAGAACAAAACAGACATTGCATCATCAAGAAGAGAAAATTCTTAATCTAGAGAAAAATATTAATGTATTGGAGGCTTCTTAGAGACTTAAAGATGTTCCAGTTTAATGAAATAATAGGAAAAAGGTAGCACCAATATGCTAATGAAGAAAAGGTGTCAGACTTTAAAAATCTCTCATTTATTTACTATTTCTTTACTTTTTTTTTTTTTACAGTGTTATCAGAAAACCCAACAAGTTTCACTATCACAGTGACATCTGAAGCAGGAGAAAATGACGAAAGTAAGTTGGTCATGGGGAAAACTTTTCTTTATAACTTTTAAAATTATAAGGCCTGATTGTTTTAAAATATTATCCCAAAAATCTGTGTCCTTCGGGTTATCTTTAATAGATATAATGTGAAATAACCTGCTGTGGGAAATCTGGTTGGCCTTGTGTAAACGGGCTCTGAATATCGGGTAAGCCTACAGTAGTAGTTGGTGTTTCAGAATAGTTTACAATTATGTTTTCCTAGATCTGTTGTTTAAGAACTCTGAATCTACTGTTAATATGTTCTGATCATTAGACTTGCCCAATCAGAACAATTCCTTGTGATGTTTACAGTATTGGTTACTGTTACCTCTAGAAATGTAAAAACAATGAGGAGTCCTTGTGGCACCTTAGAGACTAACGAATTTATTTGGGCATAAGCTTTCATGGGCTAAAACCCACTTCATCAGATGCATGGAGTGGAAAATACAGAGGCTAAATTTGTTAGTCTCTAAGGTGCCACAAGAACGCCTTGTTGTTTTTGCTGATACAGACTAACAAGGCTACCGCTCTGAAACCTGTCACTAGTAGTTGTTTGTTGGTTGGGTGTGATCCTGCTTCCGTTGAAGTCGGTAAGAGCATGTCCTTAATCAGTAGAACATGACAGTCTGTGTAAAGTGTAGATTTGAAGTGTATAACACAGGGGTAGGCAACCTATGGCACGAGTACCGAAGGCAGCACGCGAGCTGATTTTCAGCGGCACTCACACTGCCTGGGTCCTGGCCACTGGTCCAGGGGGCTCTGCATTTTAATTTAATTTTAAATGAAGCTTCTTAAACATTTTAAAAATCTTATTTACTTTACATACAACAATAGTTTAGTTATATATTGTAGACTTATAGAAAGAGACCTTCTACAAACATTAAAATGTATGACTGACATGCGAAACCTTAAATTAGAGTGACTAAATGAAGACATGGAACAGCACTCCTGAAAGGCTGCCGGCCCCTGGTATAGCAGTTCAGAACTGCAGGAAGCTCTGTCAGTCAGTCACAATAATGGTTCAGTATGTCTTCATATCACAGACTAGCTGCTCAGTACTCAGTCTCTGGTCACTGTACAAATGCTGACTAGGGTATTTACATACCAGATATTGTGGTACAAATAGACTATATAATGGTTTGGTGCAAGACATTTTTTTGGTGGCATGGTGTACTAGATTGGCACTGAACTGGGAGCAAGGAACTCCTGAATTCTAATCTTGGATTTGCTGCTGGCCCACTTATAGCTCTGGACAAGTCACTTAATCTCTCTGCCTTACTTTGTTCTTTAAAAGGTGATATTGCTTGCTGATCTATAGTACCTCAGAGGAGTATTACGTAGACTAATTACTGTTTCTAATGTGAATTGAACATGTAAACAGCTAGTAAGTGCTAAGAATTATCTCCTGTGTAATGGGTAACTTTTATAGCACGTCTGAGGGTAAATGATGAGAGTCATATATTATATTCAAACCAACTATTGTAATTACAGCATGTATGTAAGGTGATAGTTCTATTTTTAAAATACTGTTTTTATTTAAAAACCTGTTGTGGATTGTTAGAATAACAATATTGTTTTGCTTAATACAAACTTTAACATTAAGAGTTAATATATATGAAGTTTAGGGCTGTCACACTAAGATTGCCTTTTGTACTGTAGCTGTCCAGGCAACTCTTAAATTTACCTATGGAGAAAAATATCCAGATGAAACTCCACTTTATGAAATATTCTCCCAGGAGAACCTTGAAGATAATGATGTCACAGACATATTAAGCCTTCTAGCACAACAGGTAAGGCAAATTAAGAATATATTGACTCTCTTATTGATGTCATTTCACAAATCATTGGTTTGGGAGGTGAATTAGGGACAGTATATTCGGATGCTAACCAAAACTTAGAAGAGCATATGTCTTATGAATTGGTTTGTGCATTCTGCTGTGGGGAGTCACCCTGACATCAACTTGAGTTTAATTTTCCAAACTCTAAGACTTTGCTTTTTGACCGTTATAGAAAGTTGCCTAGTGTATATTTAAAACAAAACATTATGCTCTTTTTTTTAAAAAAAAATGCCATGTAAGAATAACAGTTCAGTCACATAAAGATGCATGATCAAGCTTCAGAAATGGTGATGTTTAAACAAGGTACAAAGAAGAGCTACTAGGCTGATTGGGTTTTGGAGGGCCTATCTTACGAGAGCAGACTAAATGAGCTTGGCTTGTTTAGCCTATGGCCTGGTCTATACTACAGTGTCAGTGGCACACTACAGCCTTGTTCTTGACAATGTAAGTGCCTACTACGCCAACATCATAACTCCACGTCCACGAGAGGCCTAGGGCTTGTGTCGGTGTAGTTAGGGTGAGGCAGTGTCACTGCATTACTTACTGTGGCTGTTCACTGTCTTGTCAATTTCATAGCAGGAATCCTGAAATTGACAAGAAAGCAGGGCAGCTAGAGCAAAGGGCAAGAAGCTCGAAGTGGCTTCTTGCCCCTAGGAGGGAGTAAAGCAGTCTGCTGGGGGCAGCCAGGTGCCCAGTAGGGAGCTGCCAGCAGAGCTAAGAGACCAGGGTCTCAGCTCCCCACACTCTCTCTCTCAAATTGGGAAGAGCTCCTGGTGAGGACGCTCACCATCAACCAAGGAGGGTAGTGTGGACATATACCACCACAGTAATTTCTGCAGTAAAGTTGACCTAACATAGGTCGACTTATGTTTCTAGTGTGGAAGAAACGAACTCTACTCTCAGGTTGGAAGCAGCAAAATCAGAGACAGCTTTATTCCGGACATGCAGTTGCAAGGGAAGGACACAGCTGACAGAGAGCATTTCTACCTCAGTTTCTCCAAAGTACAAGCAAAATCATACAAGCATTTATACTACTTTGTGACGTCCATTAATTAAAAACATCCGCATTTTATTTAGGCTATTTGCTATCTATTCCAGTATTTTCTCTTTCTCTTCTCAGACATCATTATCTCAAGGCTAGGTCACACTGACTGGTCTACTGTTTTACACTCGCTTCTGATGTGAGCCCTGCTTCTACAGATCTCGCGATATTAGGCTAAGACTTGACAGAATACTTGCTCTGTCTCTGATACTTAAATGGCTGCACTTAAACGCTCTCTTTCTTTCCCTGCTTTCGCACTAGTATAGATTTACCCTAAGAAAATGAGGTCTGCAATGGGATCTGATTGCTTCCTATAAATACATGAAGGGGATAAACACCAGCGAGGATGAAGAGCTATTGTCCTTTAGAACAAATTGGTATTAACTGGCCATCAACAAATTCAGGCTAGTAATTAGAAGATTTCTAACTGTCAGAGAAATGAGGTTCTGGAACAGCCTCCCAATAGGAGATGTGGGGCAAACAACTTAGTTTTAAGAGAGAGCTGGACAAATTTACAAGTGGGATTGTATGAGAGAGTTGTCTGTGATGGTGGGGAGGCAGTGCTTGGCAGCCGCAGCCCTGAGGATCCTTTTTGGTTCTTGTCTGATATTCCTAAAATCTCATGCTCAAGGGCTTCGGCCAGTCACTTGTTCAGATCAGGAAGAGATTCCCCTATCTCCCCCTCCACACCCCATTTTTTTCCTTTTCGTTTTCTCTGAAGCATCGGAAATGGGATGTTGGATGGTGTGGGCTAACTGATCACCATATGTGGGGGTGGGAAAGAATTTCCCCCCTAGTCAGATTGGCAGTGACGTTGGAATTTTTTTGCCTTCCTTGCATCGTAGGTGCAGGTAGCTTGCCAGGATCATCTAGGTATATTTCACTTAATGAATACCCTGCCATTGCAGAGGTCTCAAGCACTGGTCCCTCCTATTCTCTGCCAGTGGCACATAATAGTTTAGTCTACTGTGGGCTGTAATTCTTTGGTCTAATTTTGGTTGTTGGGTTTAGTGTGTGGGTGTTGGTGGCCTGTGATATACAGGAGATCAAACAAGATGATCTGGTGGTTCCTTCTGGCCTTAAACTCTGAGTATGACAAAGTAGGGTTACGTTGGCTTCTGTGTTAAAGTTCACAAACACAACAACAAAACTCTAAATAAATTGTTTAACATGTCTCTTGCGCCACAACTTTTGCTTGGCACAGATGCCTTTGATTGTATTTAACAGTTTTGTGTAAGTAAGTTGCCTGATATTAAGACTTACAAAATAAAGGAAAACTCACTAGGTCTTTGGACAACTAGAGTATAAGGAGGTATTAAGGCACTTAAGAAAGAAACTAAAATCAAGACAAGACCTTGCTGCTAACTGTGAGCTAGCTGAACGATCCTAGCATGCATGTTTCTGATAGGACTGGTAACAGCAGTGAGGACTGGGGACACAGTGCTGAGATGCGGCCTTAGCTGCCATATTGGCCTGTGCAGGTAATTAGTAAGCACCTGTGAGTATGTCTACCCTGCAGCTGAGAGTGAGCCTGTAATGGCCATACTGTTGTTTTCAGCAGCTTGGGCTCTCAAGCGCACCCAACCCCTTGGGTCTGAGCTCGAGCTATAACCTGAGTCTCCACCAGAGCCACAATGTCCACTTCGCTATCTTTACTGTGATGGCTCAAGCTCCGTTAGCACAAGTCAGTCTACTGGGCTGGAAGGCTTGCTTTGAACTGCAGTGTAGACATACCCAGAATGACTCTAGGAATTCATCACTAGGAAGTTCTGTCCCCACCTGCTTTAAAATTATTTAATTTAACAAACATGTTCGGGTTTTTTGGTTAATTAGCAGCACCCTGTATCACCTTCCTGCCAAGAGTGTGGGCTATAATCAGACAGTATTAATAACCTGTTGTGAAGATAGTAATTAGAGACATCAAAGTTTTTAACCAATAAGCATCAGTCTTAATGATTTCGGTTAATGATTAAACTCTGCTGCCAGCCCTGCACCCGGGGTCCCGGCAGGGGGATCTCACGTAAAACGTGGGAATGCTGCAGCACCCCTCCCCCGCCCTCGTACCCATAGTTCCCCGCCTATGTGAACTCCTTAACGGTTAATCATTTAATCAATAAAATTTTAATAAAGTTTAATGGTTACTCTTTTTAAACCCTATTTACATCCCTAATAGTGACCTGAGAGAACAGTGCTGATGTTTTGCTGCTCTTCCCTCCTCTCTCACCCAGGATCATTTTAAGTGGCTTAAACCTGGTGAAATAAATTTAACTAAATTTCCAAAACTGGTGCAAGGCAATTCAGCTGTGAAACTTGCATTCCTACAGGACTAAGCATAAACACTTTCCAAACAGGTGTAAGGTGTAACCTCTCTGTCCACAATGAGTTTGCCTAGTGAATTGCCTGTCTGGGGCTGCTGCCTTTTATGTTGCAGGCAGAAGAGAACTTGGGGATGGTGATGATCTTCACTCTAGTGTCAGCTGTACAAGAGAAATTAAATGAAATAGTGGATCAAATAAAAACAAGGCAAGAGGAGGAAAAGAAACAGAAGGAAAGAGAAGCAGAGGAGGCAGAAAAGGTGGGTGAAGTGTTCCATTTTCAGCTAACAATTTTCTTGTTTTCCTTCCTAAAGCTGCTGTGCTTGCTGTATGATTGGCGAGTAGTAGAATTGTCCCAGACACACACAACTAGCAGAACCAGAAGCAATATTTAAAACTTCAGATGTAGCTACACACTGAGCACAGCTTCATTGATTTAATAAATCATAAATATTGCATTTTCCGGGTTGAATCTTTCTAGTATTAACTGAATGCATAATAGCTTCTGGCACTGCTTTAAAAGCTTGGGGCATGTCCTCTGACCACTCTACTCCATTTGGACCCCCAAACAGCACAGAGAGTGGACATTGACATTATCCCTCTAGCCAAATATTCTTCCCTGAAATGAGAGAGTGCCCACTTAGTGCAGAGCTGGCGTTAACCAGCTCTATGCCATCCTCCGTGTGGTTTTCATTTTAAGTGGAAGGAAGGGATAAGGAAAAGAAGGGACTAGAGTATATTGGATTACCCTCATACTGTTCTCAGATGTTGAACAGTCCCTGGGGCACTGTGGCCGGCTGTTCAATTTTCTGATGCCTCCTCTCCCTCCTTTATAACATGAATGCCACCAAGAAGAGGGGTAATGCCACTCCTCTGTCTCAGTCGGTTGACTTGATGGAAAAGAAGTTGAATGGCTCAACCTCTAGTGTCAGCCACACCCAGTAGCCTCTTCACTGTAGCCTGATATGTGTTTGCCACCACTAAGTAGCTCTTCCCATTTTCAAGATGTGTTAGAAGAAATTCCACCACTGAATTTTCACTTCTTTCAGTAGCAGCTAGATGGTTGTAGGACTCAATATCCCTTCAGTTTGGATCCCATCACTGGTCTGTTCACACACACATGCTGTTTGGTGTTTCCCTGGTATTTACACCTCAGAGTGCACAGCATTTCTGAAATCCCACATTATGAGGTTTGGCTGTGGGCTTTTACAAGCATAAAGCACTCTGGAAGCCCCATAGTATGGAGGAATGTGATTGCACAGCAGGGTCACTATGTAGTTTCCATATGAGGGTGGTGGTGGAAGGAACAATTATTCTCCTCTCCCTCCATGATATAGGACCAGCAAGACTCCTCCTCCTATTTCACCCCTCTGTGGTACAGATATTAAATATAAACTTGTTCTGTGGTTTTAGGAATTTTAATAGCAAATATTCATATACAAAGCATATCTGTCCATCCTTACCACTCATGTACTGCCCCTTGTTCATTGTGACTTGAGCTAAACCACTAATAAGGTGCACTACCCACCTTTCCATATGCTGCTTTATCTTATTGGTATTACATTATAGATCCAAATGAAAACAGGGATTTTCTGCAGAGTTTTCTGTGAATAAATATGCAAGCTACACGTAAAAAGCAACAAGAATGTCACGCTTTTCACTTTGTCTTACTGTAGTATGGGTTAATTTGCTGTAAGAAACCTAGTTAAAATTGGTGCCTAGTAGTTACTGCTTCTTAGCTTACAATAATTTCAACCGTAAAGAGAATGTTAATATTCACTCTTTACTTTGCCACCGAACTCTTAACTGTTTTTCTTTTGCAGCTATGTTTCCATGGCACTCCTGTTACAATCGAGAATTTCCTGAGTTGGAAAGCAAAGTTTGATGCAGAGCTCCTAGAAATTAAAAGAAAAAAGATGAAAGAAGAGGAGCAATCAGGCAGAAATAAATTAAGTGGTATGACTTTGCAGTTTTTCTCCAAGTTTGCCAATTTATTTGACCAGTATGTCAAATAATGAAACCGTGTCCAAGAATTTTTATTTTTATACTAAAAGTTTTGTCAGATGCCAATGAATGTCTGATTGTTAACAGGGAAGATTTATCTTGTAAATTGAGTGTTAGCTTCTTATTGTTGTTCCTTGGAAAAGAGGCTTGAGCATTTATGTTCGTGCAAGTGTGAGTCCTAACTGTTTCCATTTTTCACATGAAACCCATTCACTACATCAAGGAATGGTGAGGAAAATTGGAGAGGGGAGGAAAATGGAGAGTGATACAATAGGATAGTCTGTATTGAACTGGAACATATAGATTGCCAGCTCCACATTAAATTATTCAGCTGAATGTAGCTGTTGGTATTGTTTCTGGTTCGTTACTACAAAATAGTTGATATATTTGTTAATTCATGAGACAGATAACCAGTATAAAGAAGAGACTATCTCTTGTGCTCTAAGAAATTTAGAAGCAGGGTTTGGTGGTGTTGCAATATTTTTTACTGTTCATTTAATTTGGTTTAGACTGCCCATATGCTATAAGGGGGGCAAAATTGATATCAAATGGGCAAAGTCTGAGTTACCTGTTGGAACTATCTATGGAGGAAGAAATCTTCTCCTCCAGACAACTGAACAGGTTGCTTGTGGCTGCAGCAATTACCTCTGGAGAGGAGTAGTGATTGTGGGCTGTCATTGACCCCTTCCCTCCAATGGGATTACAGCCTCATAGATCCATATCTTCTCTTTTTAGGACCATGCTGGCCCACTGAAAGTATCCCCTCTGTGTTTAAAATCAGGGCAGTGCTGCAGAGCTCGTCTCCATGGCACAGAAAGGGTGAAGGCCCTATAGAGACTTTCTGCTGTCTGGCCTCCCACACAGCTGAAATGCATCATTTTCATTGCATTTAAGCCAATTTGCTTGTGCATGAAGAGAACCAGGGTTGTGCCAACAAAGCAAATACTTATGGTGTAGCTTGTGTGGAACAGGTTGATACCGGAGATGTGGTTTCAGAGCCTGAGGTATTGACTTGGATGGGAGTTTGAATGAATAAGGACCTCTGGATTTGGCCCCTGAGTATCAAAGAGTTTTTTGCAGTATAGTTGTAGCCATGGGAGTCCCAGGATATTCAGGAGACAGGATGGGTCAGGTAATATCTTTTATTTGACCAACATGAGTTAGTGAGAGAGAAGCTTTCGAGCCACACAGAGCTTCTCGTGTAACTTGTGAGGATATATATCAATTTATTAGGCTAAGTTCATGGAAATGTATGTTTGAAAGGATTTTGCTAAATCTGACAGGTTTTCAGAAGCCATGTGTAGTAGCATTACAAATATAGATGTCTTTAGCAATTTAATATGAATATTAAGCATGTTAAATGGTTTTTGAGTAGATTGTAGAATCAGTATAAAATGAATTCCATTAAATTCTTGGAAGATAGATAAAGTGGGCATGGAAAGATTCATGTCCATTTTTATAAAAGGTTCCATTTTACTTTACATGGACACATGTAGGAAGGGGAATCAAATATATGCTGAATGCAACAAATATGGGCCTGATTGGCCCAAGTCAGTGCATGGAGACAACGATCTGATCTGTTGTGCATTGATGTGATGGATCCACAGCACCATATTCTTCCTTCTTGACACTTCAGGAGCATTGTGTTTGGCCTCCAGGCTGCAGGCAAAACCAGAGGAGACAGTGGGGGTGTATCCCTTATCTCAGCATCGGTTTCACCTGAGGCCAGGGCCGCCTGGGAGTTGGGAGGGAAACAAGTGAGGCAATTTGCCCCAGGCCCCACGGGGGCCCCCACGAGAATATAGTATTCTATAGTATTGCAACTTTTTTTTATGTAAGGGACCCCTGAAATTGCTTTGCCCCAGGCCCCCTGAATCCTCTGGGCAGCCCTGCCTGAGGCTGCATTAATTCTTGCATGGAGCCCTTTTGCAGGGCCTGTCTCACCAATAAGGGAAGGAATCCCAGAGAGATGGACAACACCTGCCCAGAAAGCTTAAAATTTAATAGGCGAAGAAGTAACTGGTCCAAATATAATTTGAGCAAAATGCCAAAGGTACATAAATTATCAAATATTACTTTGATGTTGTTTAAATATCAAAATTCTAAAATACTCTTACAAAATTTCATGTTACATGATTTTAGTAACTACATTCCAAGCTATCACTAATTTTAATATTTAATATTCTTTTTAGGAAAACAGCTATTTGAAACCGATCATAATCTTGACACATCTGACATTCAATTCTTAGAAGAAGGTAAACTTCTGTTTTTTCCCCCTATTATTTGCACTATTGAAAGATTTGATTTGAAATTTGACTGAAGTTCAAATTGTGTACCTTAGTTATGGTTAAGGCTAAGATTTTGTTGCAGTTATTTTTAGTAAAAGTCACAGAAACGTCACAGGCAATAGACAAAAATTCACGGAACCCATGACCTGTCCGCGACCTTACTAAGAATAACTGGGAGGGCAGAGCTAGGTAGAGGAGAGGAATGGAGTCCCAGCGGCCGCAGTGGGGTCGCAGCCATTGTGGGGGGACACAGCACCTGCTCTGGAGCTGGCTGCAGCTGCAGGATAGGGTGTGTGGCCCCAAATGCAGCTGCTGCCAAGCCCCGGTCACAGTGGAGGGGAGAGGGGGGGGAGATAGCTCCACAGCACCCACTAGGCTGGGGCATGTGGCCCCGGCTGCAGCCCCTGCCAAGCCTGGCATGCCACAGGGCTGGGGGTGTGTGTCCATGGTGGAAGCCACGGTGCTTCGGGAAGCAGGGTTCTGATTCCAGCCAGCCCCAGTTGAAAGGCAGGGGCGCACAGTCCTGGTTCTGACAGCATAGAAGTCACAGAGGTCCGGTAAAGTCACTGAATCTGTGACTGTCGTCGCCTCCGTATCTAAATCCTAGCCTTAGTTGTGGTTAAAAGTTGTCTTAAATGTGTGTTTAATGTAGGGAGAATTTCTTAAGTAGAAATATTGTGAAGTAGTGTTTTTTAAAAAAACAAACCAAAAACACTGAGAGCATTAGCAAAATATATATTCTTCAAAACCAGTTTAAGAGTTTTAAGTTAAACCAATATAATTTTCCCATGTGACTAGGGCCTTATTAACTCAGTCAGTTGATGCACAAGAAGCAATAGAATTCAGCTGTCTCTTAACTTTCTTGACTCTTTAGGTCTATCAGAAGTAAAAAACAGTAAAAACTTTTTTTGCCACTGATATTGGCAAGTAAAACTCTGAATACAAATTGGGGAGTGTGTTTTTATGCAGGTCCTGCCATGCTGATGATGATGTCAGCAACTTTATAGCAGAAGAATAGACCCCTATGCACATTTTGTTTAAAGGTGTTCTGATTGTCACCAAGTTTTGTTTTTCATGTAAATAATCTTTACTTTAAAGCATTAACTTCTAAACCATACAGTGGTCCTAATTTAGTGTGCATCTGATCCTGCTCCTGTCAGTGACAAAATGCCAACTGACTTCAGTAAGAACAGGATCTGTCCTAAATGAGGATCTTGCTCTGGTGTCTTCTACGATGGGCACAACTGAGGTGTGCATGACAACATGAGAATGAGTAAGAAACTGCGGTTTAGTTTTAAATAACTCCACTTTAATAGAGTGTCATGTTGTAACTCTGACATTAATACACAGTGGGAAGGAGGTAGATAAATCTCAGACCTTTTCTATATTATTACCTTTTAATTGAAAACAGAGGCCTCCTGTGAAATATGCACAGGTGAGAAATATAAGCTTGGAATTGTTTTAAGAGGCCAGTAGATGTCACCGTTGTTCCATGCAGACCCAGCTGTGACATACTGGAGGTTTTATCAGTCATTTATGCAGCTGTCAGAAGGAAATATGAAAATGTGCAAAGCTGCACGGTATCTCTATGGACTAGCCTACACTAAAGCGCTAAAGTGGTGCAGCTGCATAGGCTGCATAGTAGTGGGTCTGGTGAAGACGTTCTATGCCGAGAGAGTCCGCTCTGTGAGAGGTGGTAGCTGTGTCTACACTGGGACTTAGGTCAGTGTAACTTAACATTGCTCAGAGGTGTGGCTTAGTCAAACCCTGAGTGACATAAGTTATACCAACATAACCTGTAGTGTAGACAAGCCCTATGACTTGCTATGACCACCATTGAAACCTTGAAACAAGATGGGGGGTTTTTTTGTTTGGCATTTTTTTTTTGTTTGGAAGTACAAGTGTTTGAATTTTATCTGCTCTGCCTTTTCCCGTTAGACATCATAACTGATTTAAGTGTAGAACTCTTGTATATATATTTTCATGTTTTTTTCCATAAGTCTTGCCTTAGCAGTTCCTTAAAATATGTTTTTTTGTTTTTTTTATGTGCATAACCAATAACAAGGGATCAATGTATGAAAAAGGGTGGTTGACTTTAAAGAAAAAAGTTTGTCAGGTTTTGTTGCTTCCTTGTAAATCTCATGTAGCTTTGCAATTTTTCCCTCTGTATAAAGTAACTGATACTGCTTCGTGAGCTAAATTCATTTGGAAAAATTTAGACTGTTGCTTGATGTGCTGAGAAGAGGGAGGCTTGAGGCATATGGAAAGATCTTATGCTGGTCTAACCAGCATTCCTCTAAACTGCTGTAGGTCAGATGTTCTCAAATAATATTCCAGTAGTTGTTGTCCTGAAAGCGACATGTGGCATTATGTTAGATGTAGATTTGAGGTGTTGTGTTTCTAATATTCCCATAGGCCCATATTTTGTGGATAAGCGTAGAGTAACTTCATACACGTCATCCCTTTGATTTTATTTATTTATTTACTTACACTTGTGTTTGCGAGATTGGGGCCATAGTTCCAACTTCCAGGAATTTATCTTAGAATAAATTGGACAGTTTAGAAATATTGCCATCTCTTGGAACTAGCAGTGGTAACATCAGTTTATCAATGGGCTGTGGATATTTTACCTATGTCACAGTCAGCTCTGTTAAGCACTGGGGTGAGAAAAGCATCATTATTCTAGTTAATAAAAAATTAGGGGGTGGTGGTTCTTCCATCTATCCCCATTCTGTTCAAGTCAACATGTATGAATCAAACAGTAAAGTTCATTAAATTTGGACCAGCAACATGAAATAACTTTAAATAGTTGGTACCTGGGAATTGTTCTCTGTCGTGAAGCAGAGGACACAAAGGTTCTTAGACAATCTGATCTTTTCAGCTAGCTCAGAGGGTTTCAACCTTTTTTCGTATGCGGACCCCTAACAAATTTCAAATGGAAGTGCGGACCCCTTTGGAAATCTTAGACACAGTCTGCGAGCCCCCAAGGATCCACGGACGACAGGTTGAAAACCACTGAGCTAGCTGATAGAGAAGTAGCAGAGCAACATGTCTTTCTTTTCTGTTTGAAGAATGAAGGGGAAAACCCCTCATTTTCTTTTTCCCGTTTCCATAAAAATCCATAGTAAAACACCATTTTGGTTTTTTTCACTCTTACAGCTGGAAACAGTGTGGAAGTAGATGAATCCTTGTTCCAGGAAATGGATGACTTGGAGTTGGATGATGAAGAGGATGACCCTGATTACAACCCTGTTGATTTAGATAGTGACTAGACTGAATTTGCTGAACTGGCTGTGTCATTAGTATGCATGGACACATGTAGGGAGAAAGAGGCAGTCAGGAAAGCCACAGTATCTGTGGCTCTACCAAGCATGTATTGGTTTTCATTTTTGAAGGAAAAAACAAACTTTTAATTTCAGGAGAATACTCTTCTGATGACTTGCATCATTATTAATAAATTGACTTTAACATTTCAAATGTGAAATGTTAGACGTATCGTTAATCTGTATGAAGTCTAGAAACCTATACATCTGTTATCTCTCCCTTCCCACCTGAGTAACTGCCCTTGAAGAGATCAGACATGCAAGATGACAAGGTGCTAGAGCAGATGCTGTACGTGCCACAATACAAATGTGTGCTGAGCACCTATTCTGTTATCTTCAGCCTGAAATACATGTGGAAGTTCTGGTGAAGAAATGGGGAGTGATTACTATAAAACTGCTCTATCTGTGGGACTCTACAGTACATCAAATACAACTTATTAATGGTGCTTCTAACCATTCTCATTCATTAACGGCCATAGAGAGACTGACTGGTGGTGACCTTCCAACTTCGTACCACCTCCTCAGAGTTCCATCTTAGACGATATCCTTCCTCTTCCCCATACTACAGCAGCACCAATAACACCGCTGATGTTAAAGATAAAATTGTTTCTACACTATAAAGGTGGTTCGATAACTTGGCCATTTCAGATTATGTAAAATTGACATCTTGGATATGATTTTTTTTAAAAACGTAAAACCAGAGCAGTGAAAACCCTTTCATTCCTCTTGTTTTCAAATTTTAACTTTTTGGCCATAATCCAGACAAAGAATTTGGATAAAGTTCTAAAGGACATGAAGGCCTTAAAATCATTTTCAAAAGTTCGATGGATCTGTTTGAAAGGCAGCTTCTCTTTTGAACTTGTGCAGTAGTTAGCCCTATTGAAAATGTTATGAAAATAATAATTTAATGAATGGGACTTATTTTCTACAATCAGCAGAGTACAAGTCTATGCCATTGTAGTTAAACTTGAGTAACAGTTCCTAATATTGTGTCTCTCTTAGTAATTACAAGGTGCCATGTTGTCTAGATGTGAATCTAGTTGGCATTACCACTGTTGAAACCAACCATTGTGAAAGTCCGTTAGTACAAGATAGACCACAAAGATCCAGCCAAGCTGCAGGAACCAACACGCAGATATTAGCCCAGCTGTTCTCTTGGCATTACAGTGTCATCAGTGGCTCTGTGCTTTGCTGCACTGTTTTGTGTTCCACAATAATACATCTATGAGAAGAGCAGTAGGATGGCTGGAAGATCACAGGCTGTGGAGAGAGGTGAGAAATGGAAGACTATTGCTAATGGGAGGAAGATGTAGCATGTCAATGTGGGTATAAGAGTAAGGAGGATGCTGTATTTGGCTTATAAAAAGGAACAGGAAAACATTTTAAATGAAGAAATAGAGGAAAGAGTGAATAAACCAAGGGAAGAGATATGAAGCAAAAATGAATAACTGAAATGTGGCGGGGAGGCTAGCAAGACATGGAGGGAGGGGAGAAGAAACTATTCTGTTGTAACTCCTCTGTGGTTATAGATCAAGCTGCAATAGATGTTTTCTATTGGTCATCAGTTACAAATGAAAACCCCAGGATCTCTGTGTTGCTAAGTATTTTAGCAGGTTTACTTCTTGTTTATGAAGCTATGGTCTCTCTCCCTCTGAAGGAAAAAATATTCATAATGTAATATAACATTTTTCAAAGATAACTTGCTCTTTTGTATAAAGTAGTTTGGGATACTTTGTACAAAAGGAACTAAGTACAGGTATGACTTGTTAGTGCATGAGTGATTGTTCAGACAATAACTAGGCATGAAGCTAATTTCAAGAGACAGGTCTCCGAATAAATCGGGAGCAGGGGTTGCCACACCTCTGGATGATAAAGGGTTCTGTGCGCACTTCAATTTTAATGTATTTTTAGTGTGACTATTTTAGCTATCGGGGCTTCAAACAAGTTTTCTTTTTTATTTCTTTGTATGCAGAGTGTTTACTGCTATTGCCACATTTGTTTTGAGAACTAGAAATATTTAACTTTGTTACATATTTAGAAGTGAGACCCTTCAGCCCAGAAGATCCTGTGTAGCATGATAGTGTCACATTCTGGGGTGCATTTCAGACCTGTGAGGGCTCACATTACTGCTTGGCTTGCAACCTTGAGTGCCTCACAGTGCTTTACTGTTGTAGCTCCCAATCTGGGCTACCCACAACCAACCTGCCAGCATGCAGGTCACACTCTGAGTGTCCACGTATAGCTACTGACTTGGTCCAACAACTCTGACCCCAGCAGCCTGTCAGCAGCAGGCCAGCCACATTCTGACTTCCAGCAACCTTGGTTACTACTTTCAGGGTTACCCCAACACACTCCCAAATTTTCCCCCAAAACGTGTTCTGAGCTGTCCAGCCCTCTTTTGGACTGTTCAGATATTAGAGGTCCTTTGCACTTGTAAGGGGTCAAAATTCAGCTGTTTGCTAGACTCCTGGAGTTACCAAACAGTTCAGTTTAAACACAGCACTGAATTAGTTTGTTAAAATGAAATTAGTAGTTAAAAAATGAAGTAAGTTAAAACCTACCTTGTTAAGATAAATTGAGTACACGTATAAAGTATTAGTCAGAAATGGTTACAAGAGAAATAAAGACAAAATGTCTTCTAGTAGCTGAAACGTAACAAGCTACACTTGGTTCAAGGTAAAACCCTTACCAGAGGTTCCCAGCAACACAGATGATCATATTCTCTGGTCATGGTTTCCCCTCAGAGTTAAAGGGGTAGTTACTTAATCTTTCTTAGGTGAAAGAGTGACAGAGGTTGGGGCCTGGTCTACACTAAGCGTTTATACCGATTTTAGCAGGGTTAAGCCGATTTAACGCTGCACCCGTCCACACAATGAGGCCCTTTATATCGATATAAAGGGCTCTTTAAACCGGTTTCTGTACTCTTCAGCGCTACTCCTCTCGTCAGGGAGATCGGTATTACCATATCAGATTAGGTTTAGTGTGGCCGCAAAGCGACAGTATTGGCCTCCGGGTGGTATCCCACAGTGCACCACTGTGACCGCTCTGGAAAGCAGTCTGAACTTGGATGCACTGGCCAAGTAGACAGGAAAAGCCCCGTGAAATTTTGAATTGCATTTCCTGTTTGCCCAGCGTGGAGCTCTGATCAGCACAGGTGGCAATGCAGTCCCAAATCCAAAAAGAGCTCCAGCATGGACCGTACGGGAGATACAGGATCTGATCACTGTATGGAGAGACAAATCTGTTCTATCACAGCTCCGTTACAGAAGACGAAATGACAAAGCATTTGAAAAAATCTCCAGGCTATGATACAGAGTCCACAGCACAGTGCTGTGTGACAAGCATAACGGAAAGCCAAAGAATCAAATGGACACTCATGGAGGAAGGAAGGGGGGACTGAGGACTCCAGCTGTCCCACAGTCCCCGCAGTCTCCGAAAAGCATTTGCATTCTTGGCTGAGCTCCCAATGCCTGTAGGGTCAAACACATTGTCTGAGGTGGTTCAGGGTATATCTCGTCAATTTACCTCCCTTCCCCCCCTGTGAAAGAAAAGGGGAAAAAATCGTTTCTTGACTTTTTTCAATGTCACCGTATGTCTACTGCATGCTGCTGGTAGACGTGGTGCTGCGACACTGAACAGCAGCATCTTCTCCCCTCCGCGGTGGCAGACGGTACAGTACAAAATGACTGATAGCCGTCCTCATCATCCTGTGAGTGCTCCTGGCTGGCTTCGGTGAGGTCAGCCGGGGCACCTGGGTAAAAATAGGAATGACTCCCAGTTATTCCCGGCAGATGGTACAGAACGGCTGGTAACCGTCCTCATCATAGCAACTGGGGGCTGAACTCCATCAGCCCACCTCCTTTCATGTCTAAAGAAAAGATTCTGTGCTGCCTGGACTATCATAACAGTGGGATGCTGGGCTCCTCTCCCCCCCACTGTTTAATGTCTTGCCTGGACTATCATAGCAATTGGAGGCTGCCTCCCCCTCATTTTATCTCACTAAAAAGTCAATGTTTCTTATTCCTGCATTCTTTATTGCTTCATCACACAAATGAGGGGACCCTGCAATGGTAGCCCAGAAGGGTTGGGGGAGGAGGGAAGCAACGGGTGGGGTTGTTGCAGGGGCACCCTCTAGCATGGCATGCAGCTTATCATTTCTGTGGGATCTGACACGGAGCAGCTGTGCTTTCTGGTTCTCTGATTCTCTAGTACATTTGCCCCATATTTTAGGCAGGACTGACTCTATTTTTAGATATAACATAATGGAGGGAATGACCCAGGGGGTCATTTTTGTCTTTGTGCCCCCAACCAACCTCAGTGAAGGTCAGCCAGGAGTACCCATGACAGCAGCAGACAGTACAGAATGACTGATAACTATCATCTCATTGCCAATTTACAATAGCTCAGCAGACCATACAGAACAACTGGTAACTGTCTCTGCTACCTTGCAAAGGCAAGTGAATGCTGCTGTATAGCGCTAGAGTACCGCCTCTGTCAGCGGCATCCAGTACACATACGGTGACAGTGACAAAAGGTAAAATGGGCTCCATGGTTGCCATGCTATGGCGTCTGCCAGGGCAATTCAGGGAAAAAGGGCACAAAATAATTGTCTGCCGTTGCTTTCACAGAGGAAGGAATGAGTGATGACATTTACCCAGAATCATCCCCGACACTGTTTTTGCACCATCATGCACTGGGATCTCAACCCAGAATTCCAATGGGCGGGGGCGACTGCGGGAACTATGGGATAACTACGGGATAGCTACCACAGTGCAACGCTCCAGAAATCGATGCTAGCCTCGGTATATGGATGCATACTGCCGAATTATTGTGCTTTGTGTGGCCGTGTGCACTTGACTTTATACAATCTGTTTTACAAAACTGGTTTATGTAAAATCGGAATAATCCTGTAGTGTAGACGTACCCAGGGAGTGATCCGTTGGGGGTGTTTTTGGCCCTCACTTTTATAGTCCAGTCACCCTTTGCAGTGGATTCTTCTAAGGATTCAAACAGTAAAGAAACAGTAAAGAAGGTGACATGGGGTCTGGTGGTGTATACTGAAATGCAGATTCTCCCCTGTGTATGTTGAAATGCAGATTTGCCTCATCTGCCATTTCCCCCTCTTGCTCTCTCAAGGACCCTGTTTATTACTTATATGTACGTTGAGGTAAACACACATTTCATTGTGTAGGATAAACCCATTGAACAACTTTTGCCAATGCTGGGCTGGGAGGGTTTGAACACGTGCTGACAGTATCATACAAGGGGGTATATAACTTTACATATAAAGTTGTTACATGTAGTAAGAAGACAGCCTGAAACATAAGGCCTTGTATCAGCGGCCTGGGATAAAGTAATGCTGATGTAAAGCAAAGCTAAGCTGTGAGCAAGAGGCAGGCCCTGCTCACAGAATCTGGCAAGAACAGGCCTGATATTGCAGAAATGCATATTCCTAAGTAGTGCTAGGCATAAGACTATATATGCAAACGCATTCCAGAAAGATGGTCCCAGAACACCTTAAGATAACACCCCATCCTAAAGATAAGGTCAGGATGACAGTATGATGGATAGAGATGTTTAAATCAAACAATACATACAAGGTAATGGGTGGTACCGTAATACATTAGGGGCAATATGTAATTTGTTTGCATTGGTGTATAAAGATGTATCTTAGAAGGAATGTCTTTGGCCAGACTAGGGATCAGTGGAAAGTTCCACCACTGACTAAGATGCATCCATTGGTTCATGAGCTCCTTCCTAGTATCCTTGTAGACTCTGCCAGGTGCTATTACCGTGCTTCATCAACAATAAAACTTGGCTGGGTTCCTTTGCTACTAAAATCCAGTCTGTGGTCTGATTGGCAGTTAGCCAGTACAGCAGGCTTCAGTCTATCTGGCCAGAGCAGTGCAGCAACAGAAAAGAACAACACACGACCATCTGTTGACCACATAATTTTTAAGATTTTTTGGCCAGAAAATTACTAGTTCCGTAGATACCTTACAAAGGATGTTTTGTACACAAATAAAATTACAAATGTAAGTGTGAATACAGGGGTGTTTGGTCACAGTTATAGACAGATTATCTGTTCATATACTCAACTACTTGTTAAAAGGTTTTAGTAGTCATTGGCTGATCAAGTGATTAAAAAAATTAATTATGATTAATCATGAATGTTAAACTGGTTTGAGCATGGCCTGCTAACCCAGTGTGAGTTCAATCCTAAGCGGGCCATTGGGGATTAGTTGGGGATTGGTCTGCTTTGAGCAGGGGTTGCACTAGATATCTCCTGAGAGTCCTTCCAACCCTAATAATATTAAATCTATCTATAAACAATAATACCATTTATTTAAATAATTTGGATATTTCTACATTTTCAAATAATTGTATTCATTTACAACACATACAAAGTATATGGCTCACTATAATTTCTGTACAAAAATATTTGCACTGTAAAAAACAAAAGAAATAGTATTTTTCAATTCACCTAATACAAGTACTATAGTAGCAATCTCTTTATCATGAAAGTTTGAATTTACAAATGTAGAATTATGTTACAAAAATACCCTGCATTCAAAAATAAACAAATGTGAACTTAGAGACTACAAGTCCACTCAGTCCTACTTGTTCAGACCAATTTGCTCAAACAAGTTGTTTACGTTTGTAGAAGATAATGCTGCTTGGTTCTGTTTACAGTGTCACTTTGAAAGTGAGAACTGGCACTCTGGTAGCCGCATGCAAGTATCTTACATGCCAGATGCACTAAAGATGTAGTCCCTTGATCTTGCCCCACTATTCCGATGGACGTGTCCATCTGATGATGGTTCTGCTCGATAACAATCAAAGATGTGGACTAATGCATGTTCATTTTCACATCGTGAGCCAGAATGCCACCAGAAGAAGGTTGATTTTCAGTGTTTAGATTCTGTAGTTTCCACATTAGAGTGTTGCTCTTTTAAAGACTTCTGAAAGCATGTTCCACACCTCATCCTCTCCAGACTTTTTGGAAAGGCACTTCAGATTCTTAACCTTGGGTTTGAGATGCTATAGCTAGCTATCTTTAGAAATCTCACATTGGTATCTTCTTTGCATTTTGTCAAATTTTCAGTGAAGGTGTTCTTGAACAACCTGTGCAGAGTCATCATCCGAGACTACTATAACATGAAATATATGGCAGAATATGGGTAAAACAGAGCAGAAGACGTACAATTCTCCCAAAGGAGTTCAGTCGCAAATTTAATTAATGCATTATTTTTTTTGAAGAGCATGATCAGGCTGGAAGCATGTCCTCTGGAACGATGGCCAAAGCATGAAGAGGCATGTGAATCTTTAGTGCATCTGTTATGTACATATCTTGTGACCCCAGCTACAACAGTGCCATGCAAATGCCTGTTCTCACTTTTGACATAATTAAAAAGTGGGTAGCATTAGCTCCCCTAAATGTAAACAAATGTGTTTCTCAGCAATTGGCTGAACAAGAAGTAGGACTGAGTGGACTTGTAGACTCTAAAGTTTTACATTGTTTTGTTTTTGAGTGCAGTTATGAGTAAAATGAATAAAGAAAAAAATCTTATTACTTTTTGGGAACTTCAAAGAAATTCCATATTTCAAGAAAATGAAAGAAAAAGTTCAGAAAAACTAGAATAGACTGGAAAACCTAATTATGACCACACACTCTAATGTCAGTTCTGTAAAAACATGTGAAATACAGTCTCCAGTCTTACAGATGATTTAAGTAAATGGCTTCTTTTTAGTGTCATTCCAGACTAAAAGAAAGTGGGAGTTGTGGGTTCTGAGACTATGGAGTTAAAATTGTCATTTTGGGTCTGAAATCACAGTTGCCAACTTTAATGCAGTAAATAAGCACCCCAACTTTCACTATAAGCCAAAAATCAAGCTAATCCCATTTTAAAATAAGCCAATCCCTAAGAACCTCAACATTCTATGTGACTAGACCCTCCTCGGGTGAACCTGGGACTGTGATGGGCCTGCTGTGCACCCCTGACTCTCTCCCCCGGCTTAGCCCGTGCTTGCCCCCACTTGATGGGAGCCAATAATAAAAAAAAAAGAAGCAACAAGCTGCAAGCCAAACAAGCTACAAGCCAAAAACTTAGCTAACAAGCAACTCACGAGCCAATTAAGCCAAAAACAAGCTGAATTTCTGCGTTTTGTTTTTTTTCTTCACGGGTTTGGCATGTCTGCCTTAAATGTCTCTCTTTGAAGTCAACTGCAAAACTCCAATAGTTTTCAGTGGGCACAAGGTTGAGCCTCAGAGTGTGCTTAGTGCCAGTTTATACACATCAGCAGATGACACAGGCATCTTACTCAAAATCAGGGGTAGGCAATGCTTCCCTATGAGAATCTTCTCAATCCCTAGGTCACCCTAGCAGAAATGTTCCTTTATATGGTTTAATCCCATGCTCCAGCCATAGGGTTTTAACTGCCATCTTTATGCCGATGACTCAGATCTACTTCGCCACCTCTTTTTTTTCCTCCTTCCATTTCTCCTGTCTTCCTTAATCATGCTGCTGATATAAAAAAGTTGGAGTGAAAGTGAAAACTACTATACTATCATTTGAATAGTTTTACCGTTGAGTTATTTAATTCAGATATACTCAGGGAATATGAGTCATATTGCCATATTTTTATTCAGATAGTTTGAACTCTTTTCACATTTCTAAGAACGACCCTGTTTTGTAATCTTCCACTAGTGGTCAGATTTCAGGTCAAAGATAAAAGTCTAATGAGGTTGCACACCAGCTGTAAAGAAAATATTCTGTTTCTAGGAGTGAATACCAGTCTTGTCTACTCAAGTGGAAGACAGCAGTGTAGGCTTGTGTCTGGGAGCAGCAGAAATAGAGCAAAGAAGGTAACTATTTTATTATAGTATCAGAGGGGTAGCCGTGTTAGTCTGGATCTGTAAAAGCAGCAAAGAATCCTGTGGCACCTTATAGATTAACAGACGTTTTGGAGCATGAGCTTTCGTGGGTGAATATCCACTTTGTCAGATGCATGTCCTGACGAAGTGGGTATTCACCCATGAAAGCTCATGCTCCAAAACATCTGTTAGTCTTATAAGTGCACAGGATTCTTTGCTGCTTTTATTTATATATAAATATTAATAAAATATCTCCATCATAAATCTGTGAATGAATTAAATATTTATAAGCTTCAGTAGTGAACTGTATGTAATGGAAATATTTCCAGCATGGTTTTCTGGCAATAACGAGTGGCATGGAATCTGATCCTGAATGCTTTTTTGGTGTGTGTGTTATCACAAAAAGTCACAAAGTGTGTGTTCAAGAGTTGACTGGGAAATAAATGTAATTTAAGCCATCATTTGTTTTACAATATCAGCATATGATGGAGCTTTAACTGGTACTTGATAGTTCCTGCTATGTCACAGAGGTGGATGGAAAGTTAAGAGAGAAACGGTTTGTGTACGAGTACAACTGTTGCTCCTGACTGGCCTGATGCCATGCTACACATCAGTGCTGGAATTGAGATTTGTAAAGAAATTTTATAACTCCTGTACTCCTGTATATGAGTGACCACCTAGACAGCCCTTTTGCAGTGTCCATCAAGCTGAAACTTTGTAGAGTTGTAGAGAAGCCTGAAGGGTAAAGGAAAGGGAAAAAAATAGCAGGTGCTCCACACCCACCAGCCCCTGATCAGCTCCTCCCTCATATCCAGCTTCTCGTCACGTAACCCTTAGGTCCTTTCTGCAACTGCTGCCTAACCATTCAGTCCTAGTCTGTAAGTGAAGGGATTCTTCCGTCCTAAGTGCAGGACTCTGCACTTCTTGTTGAATCTCATCAGGTTCTTTTGGCCAATCCTCTAATTTGTTTCTAGTCTCTATATCCATCCCTACCCCAGCATATCTACACCTCCCAGTTTAGTGTCATCTGCAACTTGCTGAGTAGCAGTTTGCATCCTCAGATCATTAATGAAGTATTGACAAAACTGCCAGGAGCAACCTGGGCACCCACTTGAAACCGGCGCTAACTAGACATGGAGCCATTGATCACACTCGTTGAGCCGACAACTAGCCAGGTTCTATCCATCTTATAGTCCAATCATCCAGCCCATACTTCTTTAACTTGCTGGCAAGAATACTGGGAGACATATCAAAAGCTTTGCTAAAGTCAAGCAAAATGCATCACTCTTCCCCTCATCCAAGGACAGTTATCTCCTCATAGAAGGCAGTTAGTTAGTCAGGCATGACTTGCCCTGGTGAAGCCTAAGTGCTCAGAAGTGATTCTCTGAGGACCTGCTCATGATTTTTCTAGGGACGAGTGAGGCTGACGGGCCTGTAGTTCCCAGATCTCTCCTTCCTTTTTTAAAGGTGGCACTACATTAGCCTTTTCCAGTCATACGGACCTCCCCCGTTCACCATGAATTTCAAAGATAATGGCCAATGGCTCTGCAATCACATCCACCAACTCCTTTAGCACCTTGGATGCAGCACACGTCCCCATGGACTTGGCTGTCCAGTTTTTCTAAATAGTCCAAACCACTTCTTCTCCACAAGCGGCAGGGCTGGTCACCTTCCCACAGTGTGCTGCCCAGTGCAGCAGTCTGGGAGTGACTTATTTGTGAAGACGAGGCAAAAAAATCATTGAGTGCATTAGCTTTTTCCATTCCTCTGTCACTAGTTGCCTCCTCATTCAGTAAGGGGCCAACACTTTCTGATTTCTCTTATTACTAACATACCTGAAGAAAACATTTTTCTTACTCTAACATCTCTTGCTAGCTGCAACTCAAGTGTGATTTGCTTCCTGATTTCACTCCTGCATGCCTGAGCTATATTTTTATACTCCTCCTGGTCATTTGTCCAATCCCACTTCTTATAAGCTCTTTTTTGTGTTTAGGATAGCAAGGGTTTCACTGTTAAGCCAGGCTGGTTGCCCGCCATATTTACTATTCTTTCACAACACCGGATGGTTTTGTCCTGCAACCTCAATAAAGATTCTTTAAATATACAGCCAGCTCTCCTGGACTCTCTTTGCCCCAGGGAACCTGTCCATCAGCTCCTGAAGAGTCAAAGTCTGCTTTTCTGAGTCCATGGTCCGTATTTTGCTACTCTCCTTTTCTTCCTTGTGTTAGGATCCTGAACTCAACCATCTCATGGACACTGCCTCACTTTTGCTTCCCTACTAATTCTTCCTGTTTGTGAGCAGCAGGTCAGAGAGCTCTGCCCCTAGTTGGTTCCTCAGCACTTGCACAGGAATTGTCCCTACACTTTCCAAAAACTTCTGGATTGTCTGTGCACCACTGGATTGCTCTCCAGCAGATATCAGGTGAGTGAAGTCTCCCATGAGAACCAGGGCCTGTGATCTAGTAACTGCTGTAGTTGCCAGAAGAAAGACTCATCCACCTCATCGCCTGGTCTGGTATTCTATAGCAGACTCCACCACGACATCACCTTGTGTGTTCACGTCTTCTAAACTTAATCCAGAGACTCTCCGGTTTTCTGCAGTTTCATACCAGACTCTGAGCAGTCATACTGCTCTCTTACATACAATGTAACTCCTCCACCTTTTCTGCCCTGCCTGTCTTCCTGAACAGTTATATCCATCCATCACAACTGCAGTCATGTGAGTATCCCCAGTCTCTGTTTCTATCACATCTATTCCTTGACTGTGCGGCAGGGCCGGCTTTAGGCCAATTTGGCTGATTCGGGAATTGGCCCGCGCCTAAGAGGCCCCACGCCTTAGGCAGCTTTGTAATTTTTTTTTTTTCTTACTACCCCGTCCCGGCTGCAGTCTGCTCCAGGGTCTTCCATGGTCCTGCTCCTTTGAGCAAAGCGCCGGCGGGAGTGCGGCGCGGCCCCGATCTCCAGCTAGAGCTCCAGCCAGGGCGGGGGCTTGCACACTCCGGCCTGGGCTCCAGCCGGGAGAGCGGGGTGGCGGGCTTGCGTGCTCCGGCCTGGGCTCCAGCCGGAGAGCGGGCGCGGGGCTTTGCTGCTCTCCGGCGGGAGCGAGGCTGCGGGGCTTGCTGCGCTCCAGCCGGAGTGCAGCAAGCCCGGTGGCTCCGGCTGGAGCGCAGCAGCCGCTCTCTGTCTGGAGCTCCGGCCAGAGCGCGGCAACCCCGCAAGCCGGTGGAGCTCTGGCCCTTTAAATAGCTGCCAGAGCCCTGGGCAGTGAGGGCTCTGGGGCTATTTAAAGGGCCCGGGGCTCCAGCTGCCTCTGCCACCCTGTCCTTAATAGCCGCCGGAGCCCCGCCTCCCCCATGCATTCCCAGCACTCCCGCGGCTATTTAAAAGGTCCAGGTGGGGTAGAAGGGGTTTGGGGCTACTTAAAGGCTGGGGTTCCAGCTGCCTCTGCTGCACCCCCTGACCTGTCCACACCAGTCGGCCCCCTGCCGCAGCCAGCTCGCACCCCGTGCCACAGCAGCCCTCCCAAACCCTGTCCTGTCTCCAGCCACCCTGCAACACCCTCGCAGCCCTGCCAAAGCCACCAGCCCCCCACAAACTGCTGCCGCACCAGCCCTCCACTCCTGTCGCGCCGCACCCCTGCCCTGTTTCAGTCAATCCTGCTCCCCACTGCCTGAAGCCAGCAGTCCGCACTCCTCTGTCTCTCAGCCCTGCAAACCCCTGCTGCATCCCTGTGGTCTGCCTGAAGCCAGCCCGCCCCACACCCCTTGCCCTGCCTGCAGCCAGCCCCATGTCCACTGCTGCCCTGCAGTTTCCAGGGCAGTAACCCTGCACACCTGCTTCAATGAGGGGGGCAGGGAGCAGTTGGGACCAACACATGTGCACATCCCCAGGGAGTGGCGGGGACCCACACTTGTGAAACAGTAGTCATTAATAGCCAATCAACAGCATATATGATGCAATGTATATAACATATAATTTTATTATTCATATAGTTATGGAAAGTAAATAATACATGAAAGAAATGAAAGGCTTTTTTTTCCACTTTTTTTTTTTGAGTCATCCTTGCCAGGGCCCTGCCGAAAATGTTCGAATTGGGCCCCGCACTTCCTAAAGCCAGCCCTGGTGCCAGGACTTCCAGTTCTCCCTCCTTGTTTCCCAGGATTATTGCATTTTTGTATAGGCACTTAAGATAACTCGCTGATCGTTCTGATTTCTCAGTATGAGGCAGGAGTCCTCCTGTCTTGTGCTCTCCTGCTCATACTTCCTCCCAGTATCCCACTTCCCCACTTACCTTAGGGCTTTGGTCTCCTTCCCCTGGTGAACTGAGTGGAGTGGGGGTCGAGCACCCCCCAGGAACTCAGGATGTCAGTGCCTCTCCATAAAGCTACCTTACATGGACCTAACTCTATAGTGTCGGCCAGAACTCAGGCCAGAACTCAGGATGTCAGTGCCTCTGCATAAGCTACCTTACATGGACCTAACTCTGTAGTGTAGGTCAGACCTAAGTCATGTCACTGAACTTGTATGTGCAATTACTCGTATTGAGCCTTGTATGTTGTCTAGTGACACTAACAAGGGCCTTTTTCCCCCCACATTCCTACTCTTCTTTGTTAGTTGTATACCACAAAAAAAAAGACATATATTATGGAAAGCCTTAAAGAGAGAGGCCTGGCTATCAGTTTACTTAAAATGGTAATCTACATGGAGATTTCTTACAATCTGTTCCAACTCAAATACTGTACCAGACATATGAGATGAAATCCTCTAGAAGGTTATTTTACTCCCACTTCATTGTCTTTCTACTCTCTGTTGGAAGGGATGTAACCGTGCTCCACTGGCACATATGTGGCATGATGTCACTGATTTACAGGTGAAGAACCTTATAAAATATTGTGGCCAAAAATAAAATTATCAAAGAAAACTCTTGAGAGAAAATAAACTTCCTCTCCCTCTCTCCTATTGTGCTGAACTTATGTTACTAGACAAGAGGGACTGGGGGAAACATATTAAACAGGGAAATAGGAGAGAGAGAATCAGAAATAATAAGATGGTGTGAACAAAATACCAGCACAAAATTAATTGGAATGCGGCCTCATTACTCTGGTTGTGCACAAGGACTAAGTCATAGCTCATGGAACGCACCGGACTTTGTGGTGAGCTCCTTGAGTAGCTCTGAGTTTAAGTGCCCATATACATGGATTCTGTGAAGTTAGAAAATTCATTAAAGCAATATTGGTGCCTGACAATACCAGACACGTGTACAAGTAAATAACTCAAAGACAATGTATTACACAGTACTTTTAACTGCAAAAGATATTCTGTTCTTGTGCCAGTCCCTAAAAGTGCCATTTCTACACTGTCATTCAGTTTGCTGTTTTTGTTAAAATATATTTTCCTATCAAGAGGAGATCTGTTTTGTTTATATTGTACTGAAATTTTTGTCCTGAAGGATAGGTAACACCAAAATAAAAATGACATAAAATAATGTTTTCTAATCTGCAGATTCTTGACATAGGAGTGAAACTGAATTAACAATGGAGCCATCAGAAGAATTTTTGTTCAGACATAAAGGGTTTTATTTCCATCCAGGCCATGTTACACCTGTTGTGTATTTGGTTGTCATGGTTTTTGTTCCTATGGCAACTGAGTTAGATTATTAGGAGATAGCCCAGCCAGCTCCGGCTGGTTAGGCGAGCTCTGTGTCTGTAAATAAATGGTAGTTTTGTTAGCTGTCTGCTGTCTGGCCTCTAGTGATTTCTTCCTAAACCTAAACTGGCTGCCCCCAAGATATAAGTGCACGGAGATAGATTCCCGGTGCTCGCTCCAGTAACAGAAGGAAGTAGAAGTCAAGGTAAAGAACAAACAACAAACTGCTTGTTTGCACTGACTGTGAAAATGAACTAAAATCATGGCTACTCTGACCGGGGCCACTGGAACCTTTGATGAGAATAGTGAAATGGCATGTGTATACTGAGCGTTTAGCTTTGTAATTGCAAATGACATTACAGAAGCAAAGAAAGTGCAATATTCTTCAGTGTTGAGATAACTACCCTGCTACGCAGCCTTACTACACCCTGGTTAAGCCTAAAGACAATCTTACAGTGACATTGTGGAAATCTGGGTCCCATTTTCCCCAAAACCACTGGTAATGTGCTGAAAGATGTACAAAAGAGACAAGAAGAAAACATGTTGTACAATTTAAAAAAGCTAGAAGAACACTGTGAAAAAGATGGTTAAAGATGTGCTGACAGTGTTGGTGGCCTCTATAGTTGAAATATGAAGCACTATGACAGAGGCTCAGCTTACATTACAGAAGGCTGTGGTATTGGCTGTCTCCAGGGAACTGGCTACAAGGGAAGCGCAATACATTGGTGCATCCCCTAGGGTGCAAAAAGTGTCACAAGAACCTACCCACAAAACTGTGCAGAGTCAAGAATGTTACCGCTGTGGTAAGCCGGATCACCAGGCATCAGAATGCTGGGTAAGGACCCTGTGTCGACACTGTGGCAAAAAGGGATACATTGAGTGTGCCTGTAAACAAAAGAAAAGAGGCCCTGCTGACAAAAAGAGGAACCCTGCATACCCTAGAGCAGACCAGGATGAATCAAGGTGACACCTCATCACAAGCAGAAGTGCCACTGCATGTTTTGTCTTTGGCAGTGGGCTCACATGAATACGGGTAACCCCGTGGTTGGATGGCAAACCTATACGCATGAACTGGACACTGGTGCAGCCATCTCGCTGGTCTCCGAGACTGTGTATAAAGAAAAGCTACAGCATCTTCTGCTTAAAGCAACAAAACTGTTCTGAAGACGTATATGGCGGAGAAGCTGTGCCCACGTTGATGTTAAGGTGGAGCTCAATGACAGGCTGCTAAACTGCCACTGTTTGTGGTGAGAGGTAACTACCCAGCCTTAATGGGTAGGTCTTGACTTGGAAGATTCAGTTGAACTGGCAGAAAGTGCACCTGATGACTAAAGAAGAAACAAGTCTAACACCTATACTAAGGAAACATGCTGCTGTTTTTGGAGATGATTGGGAAGTATGAAGGAATCACTGTGACATTGAACATTAACCTGACAGTCCACCAAAATATCTGAAAGCCCGAACTGTGCCATATGCTATCAGGCCAAAAGTTGAAGCAAACCTGGAGTGCCTGGTCATCAATGGAGTCCTAATACCAGTTCCCCATAACTCATGGGCCACTCCTATAATTCCAATAGTGAAGAAAGATGGCTCTCTCCGGATCCTGCAGTGATTTTAAAGTCACTGTCAACCCAGTGTTGTGTGCAGAGCAATACCACTTCCCCGGGCATCGATGACCTCTCGCAGGCCTGGCTGGGGACAAAAGTTCAGTAAGACTGATCTGAGTCAAGCATATTTACAGATGCACGTTGATGAAAAGTCCCATGAGCTGTTGACTATTGTGACTCATAAGAGGCTTTATCGATACTGTCGCCTCCCCTTCGGAATAACGTCTGCTCTAGCCCTGTTCCAGAGGCTATGGACCAGATCTTGTGCGGCTTGTCAGAGTTCAGTGCTATCTGGATGATATCCTGGTCACTGGAAGGAATGAAGGAGATCACCTTAAAGAATTTAGAGGCTACCCTACAAAGACTGAAGAGTACGGCCTATGATGAGTTCGCAAAGACAAGTGTGAATTCTTCCAAGCCTCTCTTGAATATTTGGGACACATCATTGATTCTGCAGGTCTTCATAAGGCCCCTGCAAAAGTTAAAGCTATTGTGGAGGCTCCCCCACCTCAAAATGTAAGCCAGCTGCAACTCGTTTCTAGGACTACTGAAACTATTATGGAAAGTTCATCTCACAGTTAGCCACACTGCTCTAAAACCACTTCATGAGCTCCTTGGGCAGAACAAGGCCTGGAAGTGGACTGAAGCTGTGATATTGCATTTAACAAAGCTAAGGATGCATTGCTAAATTCTGAAGTTCTAATGCACTTTGATCCATCCTTACCCCTACAATTGGCCTGCGATGCCTCCCCTTATGGAGTGGGGAGCAGTCGTGTCACACCATTATGTCTTCTGGGAGAAGAGAGACCTATTGCTTTTGCTTCACCACTCTAAGCAAAGCAGAAACTAACTACCTAACCAAAATCAAATGTGAGGCATTAGGAATTGTTTTTTGGAATTCGGAGGTTTCAATCAGTTACCTGTTTGGGCGAAAGTTTACTCTTTTCACAGACATTGACCTCTGACGTCAATTTGGACCTACACAAGCATTCCCCCATTAGCTGCTAGTCATATGTAAC
The DNA here is from genome assembly GCF_003597395.2 of Chelonoidis abingdonii. Classification (NCBI taxonomy): domain Eukaryota; kingdom Metazoa; phylum Chordata; order Testudines; family Testudinidae; genus Chelonoidis; species Chelonoidis abingdonii. The sequence continues at coordinate 92,999,066 of NC_133771.1, forward strand.
GTTGGGCATTGTTACTTTCAGCACACACGATATGAAAAGATCAAATATCGGAAATCCATTCTGCACGGCAATGCAGATGGCCTCTCAAGGTTGCCTTTGCTGGTCAAACATCAAGATAGTGTCCAAAAGGAAATCTTCTACTTTGAACAGGTAGAGAATACACCTATCACTGCTACTCAGAATAAAGAAGGCAACTCTCATTGACCCAGTATTGTCCCAAGTTATGGACCTGGTGATGCATGGAAAAGCTCGACAAACCTTTCCGGTCTCACCCGACCTTGTTACCTACATGTCAGGAGGACGGAGTTATCGGTCCAATCTGGTTGGTTGTTGTGGGGAGATGTGTCATTATTCCACCACCACTGAGATCACAGATGTTAGAACAGCTACATTCTGGTCACTGTGGAATAGTGAGCGCATGGAAGAAATTGCATGAAGCTATTTTGATGGCCTGGATTGGACAGTGCTATTGAAGAGAAGGCAAAAGCTTGTATGTCATGTCAGGGTGTGAGGAATGCACCCCAGTGGGCACCCCTACACCCATGGAACTGGCCTGAAAACTCATGGCAACGTATTCCCATTTGACTTCGCTGGCCCCTTGAAGGAAGCATGTTCTTGGTGCAGTAGATGCCCATTCTAAATAGCCAGAAGTCTCTATAATGCAGTCCACTACTGCAGAGAGTACTATCCAAAAACTACGGGGACTCTTTAGTCGTTTCGGTCTGCCAGAACAACTTGTGAGCGACAACGGACCGCAGTTCATCTCTCAGGAGTTTCAAAATTTATGAAGGCAAATGGGATACACCACATCATGTCAGCACATATCATCCATCCACCAAAGGATTAGCTGAAAGATTTGTGCAGACAATGAAACACACTTTGAAATCAGCAAGGGGACAACACTCCATTCAAAAGTGTCTGGATACCTTCTTACTTTCCTACAGAAACACACCTCATGCTATGACCCAGCATCCCTGGCCTTTCTAATGATGGACGACAGCTGCGCACTTGCTTTGATCTGCTGAAACCTTCTGAACCTCGACAAATTGTACAACATCAGCAGCAATATCAAGTCATCAGATGGGCACCCAGAGCAAAAGACGAACCTTTAGCTCGGGATGCCAGTTTTAGCTCAGAATTATACTTCCAGAGCTAAATGGGTCCCTGCCATGATTATCACTCAAACAGGACCTGTTTCCTACACAGTCCGGACTGCAGAGAATCTTACCTGGCAGCGACATGTAGATCAGCTATTTTGCCAGGTCATGCCAGTCCTCAGGACGCATCTGCAGTTGAGTGGTCTGACTTCACTTCTTCTGGTGAGACACCGAATCACGAATCACTTGTTCCTGACTGTTCTCCTCCATTACTGCCGGCGGCTGAGATACCCCTTTCCCAGCACGAGCTGATACCACCTTCTCACCTGTTCATGCTGCGAACCCTGAGCCCATGGTACTTCCGGGTGCAACTACACCAGAAGTTCACCATAATCCACCTAGAGACAGAAGGCCTCCTCATCGGCTGGATCTTTAGCTAGGGCGAACCCACGGTTATGGGGCAAAATAATCCCCAGGGTTTAGCTGGGAATGGAAGCAGTCTACCCTCCTTCTCTAGTCTAGTGTGTGTTTTATTTAGGGGATGTTCTTATTAGAGGGGGAGGAATATGTTGTGTATTTGGTGGTCATGGTTTTTGTTCCTATGGCAACAGAGTAAGATTATTAGGGGATAGCCCAGCCACCTTCGGCCAGTTAGGAGAGCTCTGTGTCTGTAAATAAATGGTAGTTTTGTTAGCTCTCTGCTGTCTGCTCTCAAGTGATTTCTTCCTAAACCGGCTGCCCCCAAGGATATAACAACACCTGAATACATAGATTCACTGGAGGATTTTGAAATCAGAGACAGTGATGTATTTGTTGTTACTTATCCAAAATCAGGTAAGACCGATTGCTTGATTCCCTCCGCAGATTGATCCCAGTCCTGTCACAGACTATTCAAGCCGAACTACCAACTACATGTACTCAAGTGATCAACATTTTTGTACTCAGACTTTGCAGTGATATATTTTCTTAAAATAAGAATAGCACCACTTCTAGCCAAAGAGGTTTGAGAATTACTTGCAGCTGAAGAGTTAAAATATAGCAGAACCAACTCCTCTATGACATGGTCAGAGAGCAGGACTTTTTACCCCATTGTTTACTAAATATTGTAACACAGCTTTTGACACTGACAAATTCTGGCCACTAAAGAACCCTTGACACTTCTTAATAGAGAATTCCTTGTATCGCTGAGATGTCATGTAACGTGCACAGAAAGGACAGATCAATGTGAGCCTTCTCCATGAACCCTGAAGTAGCACTGGTGCTCTTCCACTGCAGGGGTGGAATGGGGTACTTAAAAACTCTCAGAACAACAGTATACAGGGTGCTTTGGATAGGGCCAGTGAATTCACTGGCTATTACTGTAATGTACAGCCATGCTGCAGCACTGAGGCTACATAAAAGGGAGAAAAACTGTCTGTACTAATCACCATTTCCATGGGGAACCTGAATACCCTAGGTACAAATATTTGAAGATTTAGTTATTGACCAGCACATAGATAGATATGGGTTTTTTAAAACTAAAATGTACAAAAGTATAATGCTGTTTGGATTCCCATCCCTGCTGCATTAATGGACTCCCTTTAAGCCCAATTTTTAGACTTCATTTATAATGTGAAATGAGACACAGTTTTGAAGAGATTGTGATTATGGCACATTATTACATGACATTACAAATAAAATTAGCATCAAAGCTGTTTCAAATAAGGCTATTTTCTTTCCCAGGGACTGTGTGGACACAGAATATTTTGAGCTTGATTTATCATGAAGGCCATCGAGATGGAACAGAAAATATAAAAATAATAGACAGAGTCCCATGGCTGGAGTATAACATACATAATATGGATTATGTCCATTGTCCATCACTTCGTCTCTTTGCTACTCACCTGCCGTACTATTTAGTTCCAAGAGATCTGAAGAACAGGAGAGCAAAAGTAGGTGATACTATTTTTACTATTTAATTAACATTACCCAGGAAAACTGGTAGCTTTCACCAATAAATCAGTCTAAATCCTCAGGGCCAGACTGTCTGTCCTCCCCACAACAACCCTTCCAAAAGCAAATCTCCTCTGCGTGGGGATGGGGCTCACTTCCTCCATTCCATGTCCCTAGACCCAGCCAAAGAGGGGAAAACAAGTTCAATCAAGACCTCAGGACTTCAGTGTCCAGTTTCAGGGGAGTTCCCATTTTTCATGGAACTGCTGTGCTTGGTCTCTGGGCCAAGAAATGGAGCTGCTTCTGCCTCATCATGACAGCTCCCTCTAAAAGGGGTGTTAGTGATGGGTTATGATCACTGCAGTCTGCATGTTATATTGTAAATTACAGTGTTTTTGTCGTGGTGGTGTATGTAACTATGTAACTGTAAGCTCTTATGTTATTCATGTATCAGAGGGGTAGCCGTGTTAGTCTGGATCTGTAAAAGCAGCAGAGAATCCTGTGGCACCTTATAGACTAACAGACGTTTTGGAGCGTGAGCTTTCGTGGGTGAATACTCACTTCGTCAGACATGTTATTCATGTTTTATGTCTCCTGCATCTTTAAACATCAGGAAACTTCTTGCTAAGGATAGGGGTGTGGACTGTGGCAGACACAGCTCAAGAGGAAGGATCTTCCAGGGTCAGAGATTCACACTGAGCTGTCTCTCATGGAGTTGGTTGCCCTGCCCTGCTGTGTTGCTTTCCTTAATCTAAACGGAAAGTTATCACACCGAAGGTGTGCAGTGCTGGCCTGTGAGAATTGCCTTGTGGGAGAGATGCCAATCTCTTACATTGCTACCTGGATCTCTCATGGAAGGTGGCATGTGCTGTGCACCCACTTCCCAGGAGACTCCCTTCACAGTCACCCTTACAGCTTCCTTATCTCTGTTGCAGTAAAACTTATTAGAAGATGAGCAGATGCATGGTACAGAGCTTGCACCACATAAGCTCCATCAGTGCAACCTCTCAATCCATAGGAATCTTCCTCCTGATTTGCTTTATAGCTCACCTCCATTTCCCACGCAGAAAGAGTCTTTAAAGTTACAGAGAGAGTAAAAGTAAATGGAACAACATCTCCTCAGCTGCACATAACACAATTTTAACTACAGAGATTGGAAAAGTATTGCTTCTGTATATTTTACAGGGCTCATGTAGGTTTTCACAATTTTAAGACTGTGTTGATGGTGTAAGGAGTTTTTCTCTTCATGGCTTCTGGCTGGCTGTTCTTAGTGTGCACCACCATATGCCTTAGCTGTCTGTGTGGTTTTCCAGAAATTCTCAGCTTCAAATTGTTGGAGAAATTGATTGAGGTGTGCAGCAATGCACGTTAGCATTACTTTTTAAACACTGTATCCATTACAATTCTCTAAAAATATCTCTAGCTGCAATTTTTTTTGAAAGAGCAAGAAATTCATGCTTACCAGGATTCTAGTCAAATGATATGTTTTTCACTGAAATACTTCATCAATATACTAAACTACACACAAATAAATAGCTGTTGCTTACTTAAGTGTTTGTATTTAAAAGGAACTCAAAATCAAATCAATTTATTAAAGTTTAAATTCTTTTCAGATAGTACACCTGCAACTGCACTTCCTGTTAATTTTTGTGCTGTTTATTATCACATTTCCCATGATTTTAAATGTTTCTGCTCCTCTCTTGCTATGTGAAAGACCCAAATAAACAACTGGAAATAACTTGAAGACCTGATTCTAAGTACACTTACTCATGTTCTTAACCTTGCAACAGTGAGTAATCCCACTGAGGTCAATGGTACTATCATATGTAGACAGTTATGCATGTGCATGATGGTCTTTGGAATTAAGGAAGCGCAATAATTCCACAAAATGTACAGAAAATGCTGGCAAAGACACACAAAAAATCCCATTCATTTAAATCAGGATAAACTATTTACTAAAGTACTTATTCTTTTCAGATACAATGATTTTAGTGTTACTTGCAGCAATAGCAAATAAGAACACATATTTTTAGGTTAATTGTATCCCTTTAATACAGGGGTGGGCAAACTTTTTGGCCTGAGGGCCACATCGGGGTTGCAAAACTGTATGGAGGGCCAGGTAGGGAAGGCTGTGCTTCCCCAAACAGCCTGTCCCCCCCTGCCCCCATCTACCTCCTCCCACTTCCTGCCTCCTTACTATCCCCCTCAAAACTCCTGACCCATCCAACTCCCCCACTCTTTGTCCTCTGATTGCCCCCTCCCAGGACCCCCCGCACCTAACTGCCCTGAGGGTCCCACCCCCTATCCAACCCTGCCTATTCCCCATCCCTCTCCAGAACCTCCACCCCATCCAACCACCTCCCCTGCATCCCCTGACAGATCCCCTGGGACTCCCATGTCTATCCAATCCCCCCACCCTCATTCCATGTCCCCTGACCACCCTGCCCCAAAACCTCAGCCCCATCCAACTGCCCCCTGTTCCCTGTCCTCTGACTGCCCCCCAGAACCCACTGCCCATTATTCAACTTCCCTGCCTCCTTACCATGCCGCTCAGAGTGGCAGAACTGGAAGTCGCGCAGCTGGGCCAGAACCAGCCACACTGCCTGCACAGTACCATGGCTGCAAGGAAAAGCGGGACAGCAGGGGATGGGACGGGCTAGCCTCCTTGACCAGTAACTCAAGTGCTGGGCAGGATGGTCCTGTGGGTCAGATGTGGTTCCCAGGCCATAGTTTGCCCACCTCTGCTTTAATATATCTGAGGCTGTCACTCTTTTTATCTTGCAGGTTATTTATGTAGCCAGAAACCCAAAGGATGTTGCAGTTTCCTATTTTCATTTTTCCAGCATTTCAGTCCTACTTGAGACAATACCAGATTTTAATGTTTTTCTGGAGAGATTTTTAGCTGGGAAAGGTAAGGTTTCATTTACTGCTAAAAGGCTAAGTCCTGCTCACCAACAACAGCCTAAATAAACTATCTGAGTGGGTAAATTACGTAGAAGATGGAGCTGGTCAAAATCCTGGCCCCTACCTCACAACCTGGGGTCTAAGGTTGCAGTGAATGCAGTATCATTCACAGTTCACAACAGAGATTTTGTACAAAAGTAGTCCAGGGTAGGGCAGGGCCAGCTCTAGGCACCAGCAAACCAAGCATGTGCTTGGGGCGGCACATTTTCAGGGCGGCATTCCAGCCATCTTTTTTTTTTTTTTTTTTGCTTCGGGCTGCAAAAGCCTAGAGCTGGCCCTGGTCCAGGGGAGCAGCATAGGCACATGCATTGCACCAATAAAGTGCAAGTTGTCTTGTGTATCTCAATTGGTTCTTCACTCTGAAACCTAACCATGAAGATTTCAATACATTTCAACTCCACTTAGGTGCTCAGATAACACAGGTGAGGAGATAAGGTTGAGCGCTATGCAGAGAACACACAGAAGTAGTTTTCTGTTAATTTTCTGGTTTAGTATCTTGCAATCCCAAACCACTACTTATACCTTCCAAAGAGCCAAAAGACTCAGCTGTAACCTCTCTAGCTCCTGAGTTCTCTCTTAATATCTCTGACAATGCAACATTCTCACTAAGGCAGTTTATGGAACACTGAAAATTTAAGTACATAGTAAAATAAATTCTACACATTCTTCTGTTATGGTAATTAGAGTGACTCTCTCATCTGCATAGGATCTTTTGGCCCTGAATCCAGCCTCTTCTCCCCTAAGCTTTGAATCCCCTGCCTCTTTTGTCCTGTGTAGAACCACACTACAGACGATTTTCCTTACAACAGAGAGTAGTGTCACTCCTCTCCAGTTATTGCTGTCAGTGAGATCACCCTTTTTAGGTACTCTGCCAACGATTCCATGTTTTCACTTGTCAGGAAGGGTCTCTTCTCCATAGAACTTGGAATAGTTCTGTCAGTTTTATTAGGGATTGTGGGGTCAAGCTCTTTAAGCTTTTCTGCTGTGATTTGATCATCTCCTGCCATTTGGTTGTTTTTCTGCTTCTTAATTGCAGCCTGTATTGCTGACATCTCTGTTGCATCAGTGTTAATGCCAAGTAGATTATGTTCACGTTTCATCAATATCTGGTGTTGAGCTGGGGCTGACTCTGTTGAGGACTTGTCTGAAATGCTCTGCCCATCTATTATTCTGTTACACCTCAGTTGTAAGCCTTTTTTCATCTTGGCTTTTTATTGGCCCATTTCTTGTTTGAAATGTTCACACTTTTCACTGCTTTGTCTGCTTTCTTCTACTTTTCCTTTGCTTTTTCCAATATTTCGTTTGTCTTAGCATTCAGGAGTTTTCCTTTCAGTGCTTTCCTTTCCTTACTGAGATGCAAGGTCTCTTGGCTTATCCAATACTTGCTCTGTGTGCGCTGATACCAGGCTGTGACTGCTGCAGCTTGAATCATGTTGTCTCAGAGGACAGTGCATTTTTCTTCAAGTCCAATCTCTATCTCACCTGCCTCTGTCTGCACCCCAGATCTGTTTCATAGTTCATGCTGGAATTTCTCAGAGAACACTTTTGTTTTCAGTTTTATATTATTGATTTCTTTGCCACGTTCTGTTTAAAGTTGGTCTCTCTCAGTTTTAATTTCAGTTTGGCAATGCAAAGATTTTGGTTGCTGCTGTCATCTGGGGCTTGATGTGCCCTTGCACCTTGGACAGATGACCTGAATCTCAAACTAATGCCGATGCAATGGATTTCTTCTTTTGTTTTGCCATCTGTCAAATTCCATGGGTCTTTGTGTATGTCTCTAGAAGGCACCAAGGTGCTTGCAAGAACTAAGTCAGACAACTAGCACAATTCACTGAATTCCAGGTTTCCTTCATCACTGATATCATTGACAGCCTGCATAGGCATGTATTGTGGAATATTCTTCAGTCCTATGAAATTTCAACTAAACCCTTCAACACCATCCCGGCCATGTACAGAGATGCAAGGTTGCTCTACAAGAGTGGACAACCTGACAAGAGAGTGGTTCATCGTCGACACTTATGTGAAACAGGGCTGCATTTTATTTTTGCTGTTCCTTGACATTTCCATAGACAAGATAATGAAGAAGTGTATTAGTAACACAAAAGGCCTAGACTGAGAAACTACTGAGCAATATCCTGGAAAAGCTACAAACAAAGACAGACAACCTGGCAAAATCTGCAGGTCAAACAGGGCTCAGAATCAATTACAGAGAACCTTGAAACTCAGATGTCAAGCAGTAACTTCATATTAGAAGGCAAAAACATCAAAAAACTGGAATAATCCATCTACTTGGGCAGTACTATTCTAGCCATCAGGAACATCAAGAATAAGGTGACATCAAGGTTAAGAAAAGTGTCCACCTCATTCACTAAATTCAACAACACATGGACATCAAAGATATACAGCACCAAAGCAAAACTGAGAATTTTCAACTCAAATGTCTCAGTGCTTACGTATGGCTTTGATAGCTAAAGATCTACTAAAATGTTAAACAGAAAATTAGATGCCTTCAAAAATAAGTGCCTACAAAGATTCTGGACATTGGATGGAGAGACGTCATCATCAATAAATATATCGTAGAAATCACCAGACAGCAGCTTATTTCCACTAGAATTAGAAGGAAGTATTGGGCATGCACTTCAGATGCTAACACACAGAGTCCCACATGAAGCTGTCAAGTTGCAACCAACTGGGTTAGGAAATGATGGTGCCCAAAAGGCCTTAAAAAGAATCCTTCACAGGGAGGTCAGAATAACTGATCATAACACCATTAAGTAGTTGGAAGTAGTATCAAATGACTGAGAGGAATGGAAGAGATTAGTTTCACTCTGGGGATCAACATTGACATGATTATTTTTCCCCTGTATTTGGCCCTGGTGTCCAGTTCGGGTGCCCACAATTGAAGAAAGATGCAGATAAACTGGAGAGGGCTCAGAGAAGAGCCGTGAGAATGATTAAAGAAGTAGAAAATATGCCTTTTAGCAATAACTCAAAAAGCCAGAGGAGAGGAAGTGCGTGCGAAGAGCTGGGAGCAAGAGACGTGCAAGAAGCCGAGAGTGAGTAGACATACTGCTGAAGGACTGAGAAGTACAAATGTAATCAGACATCAGAAGGAAGGTCCAGTGGTGAGGACAAAGAAGGTGTTGGGAGGAGGCCATGGGGAAGTAGCCCAGGGATTTGTAGCTGTCGCAAAGCTGTTCCAGGAGGCACTATAGACAGCTGCAGTCCACAGGGCCCTGTGCTGGAACTCGGAACAGAGGGCGGGCCTGGGTTCCCCCCAAACCTCCCAACTCCTGATCAAACACAGGAGGAATTGACCTGAACTGTGACTTCTACCAGAGGGGAAAGTCTCTGGGCTATTTCCTGACTCACAAGGTGAATCTGTGAGGCGAGCAAATCTGCCAATAAGCACAGGACCCACCAAGGTAGAGGAGGAACTTTGTCACAGTACCTACATGCGGAACAATCCAGCAGAGAAAGGTATAATACAATTCAATGGCTGGCAGCTGAAGCTAGACAACTTTAGACTGGAAATAAGGCATAAGTGTTTAACTGTGAGAGTAATTAACCACTGTAACAATTTACCAAGGGTCATGGTAGATTCTCAATCAATGACAATTTTTAAATCAAGATTGGATGTTATTCTAAAAGATATGCTTAGGAGTTATTTGGGGGAAGTTTTATGGCCTGCCTTGTACAGGAAATCAGACTAGATGACCATAATGGTCCCTTCTGGCCAGAGAATCTATTAATCTATCAATTTAATTCTACGTTTGTGATCACTAATCCATCAAAAGCAATGGAAAATATTATCTATAAGTAAATAATCCAGGACATAAAAGTGCAAATATGTTGTGCTGGGTGCAAGTACCATTCTGTGGTGCCAGTGGACTCTAGAGGTAACAGTACAATGTGAATTAGTTATCACGTAATGGTCTGTCTGTCTGTTTGTGGAAAAAACAAAACTTGTCCTCAGATCCCTAGATTAGAAGATGGACTTGGCTTGGCCTTTATCTCACGTTTAAAGTGAAAGATAATCCAGGATAAGGCTGTGAATAAAAACAAGAACTGGAATAAAGTCTCTGTGAGCCCAAATACCATCCCAACAGCAGAGGGAAGAGAAGCTGAAAAAAGGAAGTCTGCTCCATTGATTCTGCAGCTGTGCTTGTGAGAGTATTAGGATGCAAAAATGTTAATAACTGAATGGTTTTTCGGTTTGAGATCCTTAACATTTATTTCTAACATTTTTCTCCTTAATAAGTATTGGCTGGCTCCTGGCTGGATCACATCAGAGGCTGGTCCACCCACAAGGATGACTTCAATATTCTCTTCCTTACCTATGAGGAGATGAAGAAGGTGAGACCAGTCAATCACTTTATATCTGAAAGAAACACTAAATAAAATGCCTCAATTTTTCAGTCAGATTTTGCCACCTTTACTCACATTGAGCTGTTCTTTACTCTGTGAAGAGTTGCGTTGATTTCACAGAGTGAGGTACATTGTTCTCATTGATTTCAATGCGAGTTCTTGAAAAAGTACTTCTCAGTGTGAGTAAGGATGGAAGAATCAGAACTGTGGGGTGAGATGTTCAGAAGCACCAAAGTAAGTTAGCTGCTTAACTCCCATTGATATTCAATAGCACATAGGAGCCTAATTCACTTAGTCACAAAAGGTGCCATTTGCTTCCTGGTGAAGAATATCTGCTGGATGTGAGTACAGTTAGAAAAGATAATAATCTTGCTTTATTTTGTTTCTTTTTCTGCATAGCAGGATGGCTGCTACACAATCCATCCCACGAGGCACCCTAAAGGGAAAGGAGAAGTTTTGTTACATTTTAGAACTTCTCAAAATGCTTTTAGAACTAAAGATGTTTTGTCAAAATGTCATTTTTTTGCAAAACTGAATATCATAATTTTTTTAATGAAAAATGATATTTTATTGCACTGTCTATTTAGAACTAGATTTTTAGTAAATAAAATATTTTAATAAATATTTTGATGTTTTCACTAAAGATACCTATGTGAAATCTTTGAAAAGTACAGAACACTTCAAAATTTCAATTGTTTGTAGAAATTAGTTTTTCACTTTTCTACCAGCTCAGCTAGCTTTTAACTCCTTAACAACTTCACCTAGCTTAGCAGAAGTCAGGTTTAGACTACTTTCAGTGTCCATACATGGATTTGTTCTGCTTTTAAACTGATTTTAGTCAGACTCCATAAACAAGGTCAGGAGTATCTGAGTGCACTTCTTAGCTAAATAGGTAGCGATGCAGCAGCATCCTCTCAGCTGACTTCAGCAGGAAGTATGTTGATAGTAGCAGCAAGACTGATTAACAAAGCGAGGAAAGACCCTTCCCATTAAGAGGTCCAACTCCTGATGTATATATTCGTAGATTCCAACGCCAGAAAGGACCATTGTGATCATCTTGTCTGACCTCCTGTATAACACTGACCGCAGAACTTCCCCAAAATAATTTCTAGAGCAGATCTTTTAGCAAAATATCCTATCTTGATTTATAAAAGCAGCAAAGAATCCTGTGGCACCTTATAGACTAACAGACGTTTTGAAGCATGAGCATGCATCCGACGAAGTGGGTATTCACCCATAGAAGCTCATGGTCCAAAACGTCTGTTAGTCTATAAGGTGCCACAGGATTCTTTGCTGCTTTTATAAATCCAGACTAACACGGCTACCCCTTTGAATCTTGATTTAAAAATTGACAGTGATGGAGAATACACCATGATCCCCTGGCATATTGTTCCAGTGGTTAATTACCCTCACTGTTAAAAATGTAAGCCTTATTTCCAGGCTGAATTTGTTTAGCTTCAACTTCCAGCCCTTGGATTGTGTTATATTTTTCTTTGCTAGACTGAGGAGCCCATTAATAAATATTTGTTCCCCATGTAGGTAATTATAGACTGTAATCAAGTAACTTCTTAATGTTCTCTTTGTTAAATTAAATAAGAACATAAGAACAGCCATACTGGGTCAGACCAAAGGTCCATCTAGCCCAGTGTCCTGTCTTCCGACAGTGGTGAATGCCAGCTGTCCCAGAGGAAATGAACAGAACAGGTAATCATCAAGTGATCCATTCCCAGCTTCTGGCAAACAGAGGCTTCAGACACCATCCCTGCCCATCCTGATTAATAGCCATTGATACACTGAGCTCTTTGAGTCTGTCACTGTAAGGCATGTTTTCTAATGCTTTAATCATTCTTGTGACTATTCACTGAACCCTCTTCAGTTTATCAACATCCTTCTTGAATTGTGGACTCCAGAAAAGGACACAACAGGGGTCCTTCTGCTTCCAAAATAGGTTGCCACAGACAGACCAAAATACAGTTAGCCAGAAAATTATGACAACCTTTGTCTTAAATGGTGCTAGCAGTTGTAATCACAGTCACAGAAATGAGCCTCTCTCTCCTGATTAGGCCATGAGAATGGGTTGGTTAATGGAGGACTTTGCAGTGGCTTAACTTGCTACTCACCTGTCCGTTTTTAATGCTGCTATAGCCTCTTGCAGTGAATTAAAATCTTGCTTATGAAGTAGTGCAGTAAGACTTAAGGTGTTGGAATAGATATGTATTATCTACTAATGTTACATGTGTAGAAAGTGTAAATAGAAAGGAGTAGTTAAATGATTGGATGTGTGCCTGCCTTTTTAGCCTTGCTGTAAATTGTTATAGCAATTTCTGTAACTAATCCAAGGACAAAAACACTAATTATCTAAGGCCTAGAGAAACAAAACAGAAAGTCTGTACCAGGGGGTGATAAGGACTTTGGGAAACAGTGCTGTTTTACCACTAACCCTTTCATCCCTTGGAATTTTGATTGTGCCTATATAAATCTTGTAGTCGTGTTTTTTAGCAATGTAAAGGGGGAGAAAAAACAGAATAACCTGTAAATCAAACGTGTTAAACTGGAATGTGAAAACGCTGAAATGTAAGCATGCTGGGTGAGTGGAAGCAGTATCTGTGACAGGTAAATAATCGATCAGGAAATAGTACCAGCCAAACTCAAAAAAGATTCACACCTATCTGTTGGCTAAAGATAATGCAGGAAACCAGATGATCCCCAGAGTGCAAGCTGGAATCTGCCTGAAGTGCATCAAGGAAAAATAAAAGATGACATACGTGTAACACTTGCCATCATGAATGTACCATCCGCCGGTCAAGCTGATTGATGCTCTCTCAATCATGACAGAGCAATTCCCATAGACTTACATTAAACCAAAAACCTATAAAAATAGAGCCAGGGGACTGTGCTCTTTGAATCTGGTTCTGCAACCACCCTCCAGGAGCTTCAGAGGTGCATCTGACAATGCCTTGGCTCCAACCTCGTGTCCAGGGCACCTGGCCAGTGACTTGGCACGAGCAATTGAAGGCTGGTAACTATAACTGATCATTGCAGAACCTGTGTGAATGGTTGTGTGAGTGAATGCTTTTAACAGCTGTCAGTACTATCCTGTTGTATTTGCAATAAACTTGGCGATTTGCCTTATCCCTCTTATACGATCCTGCTGGTATTGTTTTATTAGTGTAACAAAGGTCTCAAATAAGAAGTCATCTTTATTCTTTAATGCTATATCCATGTGCTCAGTTTCCCTTTATTTAAATATCCCATGATCCTTTATGCTATCATTTATTTATTTAGTTCTTTTATTTTTCTAATTCAGGAAACTTATTTTGAAATAATGTTCATTTCAGAATCTCAGAGGCGCTGTGCTGAAAATCTGCAAATTCTTAGGAAAGCAGCTAAATGAAAAAGAGCTGGACATGGTTGTGGAAAAGGCTACATTTGATCAAATAAAAACTGATCCCAGGGCAAACTATGATTTGTGGCAAATTGCCAGTACTGTTATGCTGGGTCTCACGCTTTCTCTTCTTTTGGGAAGGTTCAGGGCACCATTGCTTGCCTCCAAATTGGTATTTTAATTACCCCACTAGTGTCCTTGAGGAGGGGAGTGGAGAGGGAGGGACCTGGGCCCGCCCTCTTCTCCAGGTCCCAACCCAGGGGCCCTGAGGTTTGTGGTGAACCACTTGAACTAGCGGTTCCTTCCCCTGGGCTGCTTCCCTCTCCTGCCCTTCAGTTTGTGAAGGGGCTTCTTGCCCTCCTTCTACAAAAGCCAGGTGCCCCTTACCTAGGGTTTTTTGGATTTCTCAGCCCACCACAGCACTCCTCCAAACTTTCCTTTTGGTCTCTCTTCAAAACTGCTCTCTACTCCAATCAAACCTCCCTATTCCAACTCCCCCACTATCTGGCTGAAGCAGGGGTTTTTTTATCACATGACTGACTGCTGGTGCTCTAATTGGCTTCAGGTGCTCCAGTTAATCTATAGCAAACCTTCCTCCCCTTGCAGGGAATAAGGCTCCATGCTAACACTCTCCTGCTGCCCTCTGGCCATGATGTATCACAGATTCCATGCTAGCCAATCTCCTGGAACCAAGCAAAGGACATTTTCTTCACAAAGGTAAGGCAGAAGCAGCCAAAGCTAATAAATATTTAATCCTGCAGATCCTGGCATAGGACGTGTTGAAGCTAGCTGCCTAGGACTTCCAATCACAACTTTCCATCCCCAGAAAACAGTTGGCTTTGAGGTACTAAGACTGCTGAGTGATGTTGTATTGCTGTGTAACAATGCATCAGACACCACGTCTCACAGATTAAAAGAGAGCTACACTACTTTGCTCAATGCAATATCTTAAATGTATTGCATTGAGCAAAGTAGTGCAGCTTTCTTTTGATCTGTGAGAAAAAAGTGTCAGGGGTTTGTGGTCTTCTTATACTGCTGAATAGGAGGGGGACCCAGCCAGATGGTGCTGGGCACTGTGGTGTGGAAAAGTTAGAGAACCACTGCCTACCATTTATTACAGCATTGCCTGAAAAGAATGTTCAGAAAAGCTCATATTTCTCTTAATAGTAACTACTTCCTTTTCTTCTAAAATCTGTAGTGAAATAAATCAGTACACGAAGATGATAACTGAGATGTATAAAACCACTGGTTCCTAAAACAGAATTAGTGACATTGTCTAGAAATACTGGATCAAATTAGTTACACTGCAGACAAAGTTACACTGAGAATAAAATTGAGCCATTATGATTTTCCCCAGGGACACAGCTGTATTCTACAAAACATAGTCACAGTTTTTGCCAGTGGCATGTGTTTTATCATAGGGGCAGCACTCTCTGATAAGGCTGCTGACATCTGTAACATGCAAGTCACATCACTAAAACATTTGCCCAGCTAATCAAATGGACACCAGTGGGTACATTTCTAGTGCCGTGAAGGATAGATAAGATGTACAACTCCAATTTACAAAACAGGAGGGTGTTTTTTACTGTAGTTTACCCACACCTTCAGGACTGGAAATGTACCACCAAAGCCCTAGAAAACTACATTCTGGGGAGATAAGAGAGGAAGGAATGGAGGAGAAAAGGAACTGCACCCAACTAGCAACATTCACAGACTCTTACCTGCACAAGCAATATTCAAATTATAATAAAATGTCCAAGTGGCAGCAGAGCATCTAACAACCAATTTCTCTTCTGTGTCTCCTGCCTGAGGGACCGTTGGAGACTGGAAGAACACAATGACTGTGGCACAGAACGAAAGGTTTGACCATGTTTTTAAGGAGAAAATGAAAGACCTGTCTTCCACGTTCAACTGGGCTACTAATGACGACATATAGGCTGGTTTCCAGTTGGAAAGAGGTGAAAGTGCACTAAAGAGAATGAAAATACGTTTTTGTCTCCAATGTTCATAAAAATCCATCATTCTATGCAAATTAAAGATTTTACATGTGCAAAAATGTTTACTTCTTACATGTATTTGCACATCACCACAGTACCCCAGTTCTGAGCTATGAAAAAGTGTTACATACTGTCATGTTCTGGGGTGCAATCCAGGCCAGTCGGTGGTTGTGTCCCCACATGTCCTATAAACCGGGGTGCCTTAACTGCCCTGAGGCTGTATCTGACAGCCTGGACACCAACAGCCAGCAGACAAACATGCAGTATCCTGAGTGTCTGCTATGCAGCCCTGGTTCAGCACTCTGACCCCAGACGCCCATAAGCAGCACAAGGGTTTTTGCTACCCTAGGTGGCAGCACTCCTCCTCTGAGCATTCAGCAGCAGGGGGTCCTTCTGCTCCGCATCTTTAGGGCACTTAGGCGGCAGGTCCCAGAGCGAGTGAAGGACGTGCCGCCGAATTTCCACCAAAGACCTGGAGTGGAAGGACCCCCTGCCACCATATTTCTGCTGAGGGTGGCAAAATGCTGCCCCGCAAATCCTGCTGCCCTAGGCGACTGCCTAGGATCGCCTAGTGGAAGCTCCGGGTCTGCAGCCACCTGCCTATGACACAACAACCCCGCTATAGTCTGAATCACCTAATTACCTCATGCAGCAGTGACCCAAACACACTCCCAGTCCTGAATTTTCCCAAAACTGCTTTCCAATATCTAGCCCTTTCCTGGACCATTCAGAGAGATATTAAGGTTCATTTGTTCCTTTAACAATACACTACCCAACAGCTTACTACACTAATCAGAGCTGACATTCCCTTTAAATCAAACACAGTCGTGGGCTGGTTTTGATTAAAAGTAAAGCAAGTTTATTAACCAAAGGAGTTTGGATTTTAAGTGAGTTCAAGTACAAAGGCTAGAATTAGAAATGGTTGATAAAAATGAAAAACACTTTCTAGAAACTAAGACTTAACAATACAAGCTACAACCTCTCTTCTGGACAACACTACCGTCCTGCCAGATGGCTGCCCACCCTTCAGGTCAGGATCAGGATCTCCCAGGATCTCTTGGGATTCTTCTGTAACCCTTCTGCCCCTCTGAGTTGGCAGCAACAAGGGCCAGGTTCAGTATCCAGGGGTTCCATTTCAATAACACAAGGCATAACTGGCTTGAGCCCCCACCCAGTGACCTGGGACACTTACATACCACACCCTCCTGGGCGCCTCTGTGAGACAATACTTCCCCTCTCACAAGCACGGAGTCTGAATGTAGCCAAATCCTTTTAATAAAGGAGGGAAACAATGTGGCATCCCACTGGAGAAACACCACAAACAGGATTATAACACAAACCATAAGCAAAAACCCACCTCCAAGTACATTTGGCAATGTCCTTTCCCCCTTAGGGTCTTAAGTCCACTCACCCCAAAGTCCAACAACCCAAAAGTCTCTGGTCAGTGCCACCCCAGAGTTCAAAAGTTTATCTGCAGAGTTTTGCCCCCCACCTCAGCCGGGGTGGAAATGGGTGGGGGGCCCACACAGAGTGGTAAGGGGCACCTTACGTGGGCCAAGGCCAACTGCTCCGCCTCTCCGTGGAGTTCTGCTGCAGCCTTCACCACGACCAACTCCACTTCCCCAGCTGTGCAGCTCCTCCAGCCAACCCATGAGCCACTCCAGCCATCCCCGCAAACCGCTCCACTTCGCTCACTGTTCCATGGGCTGATCTAACATGCTGCAGACTGCTCCGCTCTGCCAGCTGCTTAGCGATAGGTCTTCAGGCTCCCCCACTAGTTAGCACAGCACTCAGTGCTCTCAGCTCAGTAATTCCAGCTCTTTAGTGATTTCAACTCTTAGCAATTTCAGCTCATGGTAGGGGAGCCCTGGTGCTGGTGCACCATTGGCCCAACATGAATTCAGCTCAGGAGCCTTTAGATGGACTCCTAATGGAATCAAAATTAGCTCTACTCTTTAACAGTGGAGGGAGGAGGATGTGCAATTGGTGTTCCAGTTCTTCAAAAGGGGGTCCATACCATCAGGTACACACACCAGTCCCCAACCTCTCTCAATTCACTGGGTTTTGGAACCCATGTCCCTTGTCTAGCAAGTGTCACTTAATTTATATTGAGACATCTCTGTCATAAAGCAGTCTCGTAGTTCCTCATTCACATAGTCAGGTGGCAACACTTTATTTATCCTGCCCCAATAACAAAGAAATTGGGGATCCCAGAGCTATCAAAATAACCATCCCAGGCTGCCTCCTGTGCCCATGAAAATATTTTAAATTCCTTTCCACACTCCCCATAATTCACCACCAGATGTCAGGGTAGGGCTCATCCTGACTCTGCTTAAACTTCTCTCCATTCTTTTATAGTCCGGTGTACCTTTAATATGAACTCTTTTGAAGGTTACCCTTCAATGCAAATTGTAAAGTTCATTCAAACTATGAGGAAGGTAACACGGAGTCTCCTGGTGAAGGGAATTCCATACTGATTTCTTCCCCTGCGGGTGTTTGAGAAATTATCTATTTCCTGCAATCTCCTACTCTGTGTTTTTGTCTTCTCCCTTTGTTGGCTTGATGGTCCTGTTTACCTTCTGTGTAAATTGATTCCTCATTGTCTCTTAATGTACTTTCTGGGTGGCAGAACCACATTCCTTTGTCTATGGTGGGGTAGCTTCAGCCCTGCCCTACCTGGCAGACATTTTGGTAACATAATTTCCAATACGTTTGTTATTTTGAATTTGTCCCCTGTATCCACATCAGACAATAATATCATTGATCAGTATATTAGATGGGGTATACCAACCCAGCACTGACCCAGCAAGGGTTAACCACTCACTTTGGGTCCAGGAGGCCACACCCTCTCATCCTTGCTGGGTATATTCCAGGTGGAAGCAATATATAAAAGGGAGCAACTCAGTTCAGTCAGGGCTGGCTGTTGGAGGAGAGTGGATGCATGTTACAGGCTCTAGTCAGGAATCCAATTGAGCTCCAGACTATGGAGGTTGGGTCCCCACAGAGGATCAGAGAGATGGAAAGACACTTGCTGTGGAGGAATCAATGGTAAATAGGAAGCCTGAAGCCAGAACCAGGGCTACTGTTTCCCTGGGACCCTGAATCAGGACCTGGTAGAGTAGGGCAGGCCCAGGTCTCCCTACCACTCCCTGTGCCTAACACTAGGCCTCCCTGCCCTGAATACAAGGGCTGCTGCATAGACTGGCCACTAGGCCTCACTGCCCTGAACACAGGAGCAGGTCCATAGACTGTGGCTGCTAGGCCTCACTGCCCCAAAGGAGAGGAGCCACATTGACTGAAAGGGGGTGTTCCCCCTTCTTTCTCTCCGGATGGCCTGATATTCTGTGAGAGTATGTTATTAGCTTTTGATTGCTATCTTCCATGACACCTTCTAGAGTTAATTCATAAGTAAAAAAGTGATTTTATTAAATACAGAAAGTAGGATTTAAGTGGTTCCAAGTAGTAACGGACAGAACAAAGTAAGTCACCAAGCAAAATAAAATAAAACACATAAATCTATGTCTAATCAAACTGAATACAGATAAGATCCTCACCAGTTCCAGAATGCTCCCTTTTTACAGGCTAATCTCCTTTAGCCTGGGTCCAGCAATCACTCACACCCCTTGCACACTGTCCTTTGTTCCAGTTTCCTTCAAGTATCCTGGGAGGGTGGAGAGGCTCTTGCTTTAGCCAGCTGAAGACAAAATGGAGGGGTCTCCCATGGGCTTAAATAGACTTTTTTGTGGGTGGAGACCCCCTCCCCTCTCCTATGCAAAATCCAACTCCAAAATGGAGTTTTGGAGTCACCTGGGCAAGTCATATGTCCACGCATGACTGAGTTCCTTACCAGCCAAGCCACGTTCCTGGAAAAGCCCAGATGTGGATTGGTGTCTCCAAGTTCACTGTTATTGGCTTAAGTGTTTCTGGACTGGGCACTTACTGAGAATAGTCTTTTCTCAGGAAAATGACCAACTGCTTCACTACAGCCTACTTAGAATCAAACAAGTATGCCGCCAATATTCATAACTTTGAGTACAAAAATGATACATGCATACAAATAGGATTAATAGATTCAATAGATCATGACCTTTACAGAGATATGTTACATGGCATATGTAGTATAAAACACATTCTAGTTATGCTATATATATATATATCCACATTTATATGCATATTTCCATAAAGCCTTATGGGAGCTACCATCACACCTGCTTCCTGTGAATCCCCACCACTTGTAGCATTTCAGGACCTGCATCCCTCCTGGATCCCAGTGTCTATTATCATCGGGTGCTGCCCCACAACAGTGCCCCCACCCTCTGGGTCTCCTCTCCCAGGGGAACCCCAACCACCTATATCCACCTTGCCTCAGTGGCTACTGCCATTCATCATCTAGCCCAGGGATCATCAACCTTGGACACGTGGCCCATCAGGGAAAGTCACTGGTCATCTGGGATGGTTTGTTTACCTGCAACGTCTGCAAATTCGGCCGCTCGCAGCTTTCATGGGCCGCGGTTGGCTGCTCCAGGCCAATGGGGGCTGCAGGAAGTGGCAGCAGCACATCCCTCGGCCTGCACCACTTCCCGCAGCCCCTATTAGCCTGGAATGGTGAACTGCGGCCAGTGGGAGCTGTGATCGGATGAACCTGTGGATGCTGCATGTAAACAAACTGTCCTGCCCCGCCAGCAGCTTTCCCTGATGGGCCGCGTGCCAAAGGTTGCCAATCCCTGATCTAGCCCCTTCTGTCAGGGGCAAACTGCAGTCTGTAATGGCCACTCATCACTGGTAAGGGGGTTAGACCTGCTGCCTTTCTAGCCCCAGCTGCCTCCCTGCAACCCTAGTACCTTCCCTGGCCTTTAGAAAGGCCTCAGTCTGGGGACTCACTAAGCCAGAGCTCCCCAGCTCTGCCTGCTCTTCCCCAGCCTGGCTCTGCCTCAAGTACCCTGCTTGCTCTGCCAGGCAGCCTGGTCCTGTCTGATCTCCAGCTGAAGCAAGAATCTCTTCTTTCTCGCTCTCTCAGCCTGCCCTTTTATCAGGGCCAGCTGTACCATAATTGGGTGCAACCACACTTGTGGCTGACTACCCAACCAGCCTCTCTGGGCTGCTATTAAGCCCTTACTGAATCTGGGTGACCTCCCCATAACAGGTATATTCAGCTAGTCAGATCAGCTGAAACACACTACCAGATACCAATGTGCCCTTTACCGTCTTGCACTGGGATGCTGGCTAGGCAGCTAGCTTCACATATCATGTGCCAGGATCCTCAGGATTAAATATTTATTACACTTGGCTTCTGCTTTACCTTTGTGAAGAAAATGGCCTTTGCCTTCCCCTAGAAGATCATTTACCAAGGACTCATTTTGCCCTGGGATCAATTTTCATGTTATCAAATGTAGCCTTTTCCACAACAGTGTCCAGCTGCTTTTCATTCATCTATTTTCCTAGGACACTCAGATTTGCAGCGCAGTGCTTCTGAGATTCTAAAATAAGCATTATTGTGAAATAACAGTCATATTATTCTGTCATAAATAAAATGACAGAATAATAGATTACTAAATAAGGAAGGGAAACTGAACCCAGAGCTGTAGCACTGAGGGATGAAGGTGACTCTCCTTATCTGGGTCCATTAAAGTGCTTCATACGCAAGATTTCAATTCACTGTCAGAGGTTTCATGAGTAGTAAAAACTGACAGGTGACTAGCAAGAGAAGCCATTAGAAATGTCTTCTTTAGCTAACCCTTCCTCTTGGCCTACTAAAAGAGCATAGGGTCATTTTTGTGAATGAGAATATTATTTCCATCAGCATTTTAAACAAAGGCTGTCATAGTTTTCTGACTTCCTGCATACTGTAGCCACTTTGATTAAGGGATCTATCTATCTTAGAGCTACATGAAACAGGAAACATCTCAGGATCTGGACCTCTTAATGGGAAGGAACTTTCCTTGCTTTTTTTATCAGCCTTGATGGTATTCTTCTCAATGTGCTCCCTGCTGGTATCACCGGAGATACTGTTTCTGCTTTTTTCCCCGTTTAGGTAGGAGATGCTCTCAGATACTCTGTTTGTTCATATGTTCAGTGTAATTAAAAACCATTTGAAATTGATCTAGCTAATCAGCACAAACTCCTGTGTTGATACTCTTACATGAGTTGGTAAGGAGTCAAAAGGTAGAAGAGCTGGCCTCGCCTTCATCTCCTCAGAGGTAAGGAAGAGAATAATGAAGTCATCCCTATGGACGTACTAGCCTCTGACATGATCCAACCATGAGCTAGCAAATACTTATGAGAGGGGAAATTAATAAAAATAAATGTTAATGATCTCAAACAGAAAAATAATTCAGCTCTTGACATTTTTGCATCTTACTACTCTCTTGATCACAGCTGCAGAATCAATGGAGCACACTTCCTGTTTTCATCCTTTTTTCCATATGCTGTTGCGAGAATATTTGGCCTCTTGGAGGTTTAACTCCAGTTCCTGTTTTTATTCACAGCCTTATTCTAGTTTATCTTTGACCTGAAGCATGAGATAAAGACCAAGCCATGTCCATTTTCTAATCAATTTATTTGACGATAAGCTTTGTTTTTTCACAAACAGTTACATAACTAATACAAATTGTACTTTTACCTCTAAAATGCACTGTTATCAGAACGATACTTTAACCTAGTACAACATTTTTATACTTGTATATCCTGGATCATTTATTTGTAACTAATATTTTTCATTCCTTTGGTGGGTTTAGTGATCACAAGACTAGAACTAAATTCCTCTATATTAACATCCAAAGTCCAATGTACTTTGTGGCAACTTGGACTAAATACTACAACAAGTATCTTCATGGTTTCTTCAGAAGTCCAGTGTGGAAATCGACGTTCTTCAGCAGCTTCAGAAATGGAAGAATTTTACTGAATTAAGTATGAAAATGAACACAATAATAGCACAATATTCCTGATCTTATAGATTTAGTTAATAAATTCAATTTATATTTTATTTTATTTATTATTTCCATCCTTCCCATGTCAATGCTGGTGTACAGGATAGAAACTCTTCTATTCCTCTCTATCACTTGCTGCTGCTTTCGTCTGCTATATGGTGTTAAAATGAACTATTTAGTTCTCCCTGCCAAAGGTCTTTCTTAAGATCTCTCTTGGGCACCCACCTTTCATCAACCAGTTGGTTTCCACTTGAGAGCTTCATATGTGTGTTGTCATCTGAAGTATATGCCCTAAATACATCCAATACTTCTTTCTAATTCTAGTGAAAACAAGCTGCTGGCTGGTGATTTCTCAGATATATTCATCACTGATGAAGTATCTTCATCCAGTGTCCAGAAACTTTGTAGACACTTATTTTCAAAGGCACCAATTTTCTGTGGAACGTTTTAGTAGATTGCCAGCTCTTGTGGCCATATTTAGCACTAAGATTACGTTTGGGTTGAAAATTCTCAGTTTTGCTTTGGTTCTATATTAGTTTGATTTCCATGTGTTGTTGAGTTTTGTGAATGCTGTGGATTCCTATTTTCCTATCCTTGATGTCACTTTCTTCTTGAGGTCTCTGTTGGCTAGTATGGTGCTGCCCAGGTAGATGAACTGTTCTACTTTGTTGTTGTTTTTGCCTTCTACTCTGATGTTACTGCTTGATGTCTGAGTTTCCAGGATGTTTGTTTTAGCATAACTGATTTTGAGCCCAGCTTGGCCTGCTGTATTTGCCAGGTTGTCTGTCTTTGTTTGTAACTTTTCAGAGATGTCACTCAGTAGTGCAATATCATCAGCAAAGACGAGGTCTTCTAGCCATTTGCCATCAGCAATGACCACAGTGTTTGCATTCCCAAACTGAAATTAAAATGGAGGTCTACACTATACACTTATTGTGGTATGACGATGTTGCTCAGGGGTGTGAAAAATCCACATCCGAAGCGATGTAGTCATACAGATCAATCACCTCTGTGTAGACAGTGTTATGTTGACAAGAGGGCTTCTCTTGTTGACATAGCTACCACCTCTCATGGAGGTGGAGTTCTTAAGCCAATGAGAGAGCTCGCTCATTTGGCTTAGGGCATCTTCAGCAGAAGTGCTACAGCGGTGCAGCTGTGCTGATGCAAGTTTGTAGTGTAGACCTGCCCTGAGAAAGCCCAACCTTAAACAGAAAGTGGCAGAGAAGATTAGTAATATAAAACTGAAAACAAAAGTGTGCTGTGAGAAATTCCAGTGTGAACTATGGAACAGATTCGTGGTACTGGCAGAGGAAGGTGAGGTAGGGGTTGGAACTGAAGAAAAATGCACAGTCCTCTGAGACAACATGCGGCAGTCACAGCTTGATATCAGCACACCCAGAGCAAGAACTAGATAAGCCAAGAGATGTTGCATCTCAACAAGGAAAGAAAAGCACTGAAGGAAAACTCCTGAATGCTAAGACAAACGAAATATTGGAAAAAGCAAAGGAAGAGTAGAAGAAAGCAGACAAAGCAGAGAAAAGTGTGGACATTTCAAATCATGAAATGGGCCAATAAGAAGCCAAGATGAAAAAAGGCTTACAGCCCACGTGTAAGGGAAAGAGAGATGGGCAGAGCATTTCAGACAAGCCCTCAACAGACTCAGTCCCAGATATTGATGAAACATAATCTACTTGGTATAAATATTCATGCAACAGAGATGTCAGCAGTACAGGCTACAATTAAGAAGCTGAAAAAGAACAAATGGCAGGAGATGATCTAATAATAGTAGAAAAGATAAAAGAACTTGAACGTGCTACCCTAATAAAACTGACAGAACTGTTCCAAGTTCTGAGGAGAAGAGACCCCTCCTGACAAATGAAAACATAGAATCATTGGTAGAGTACCTGAAAAGGGTGATGTCACTGACGACAATAACTGGAGAGGAGTCACACTACTCTCTGTTGTAGGGGAAATCACCTGTAGTGTGAACATAAGAGGCAATGGATTCAAAGCTTAGGGAAGAGCAGGCTGGACTCACGCCCAAAAGATCATGTGCCAATCAGATAGTATCACTTAGGACTATCATTGAAGAATGTGTAGAATTTATTTTACTGTGTACTTAATTTTTCAGTGTGCCATAAATTGCCTCAGTGAGAAAGCTGCATTGTCAGAGATATTAAGAGAGAAGTCAGGAGCTAGATAGGTTACAGAAAAAAAAAAGAAACCACAAATCAGTAGCAGAGACAGGATTAAACCACTGCAGTTCTTGGATCCCAGAAACCTTAGATTTCTGGCTATATAAATAACCCACAAGGTGAAAATGTGGCAGCCTCAGATAAATTTAAGGTACACAATTAACCTAAAAATCTGTGGTTTTATAAAAATTGTTCTTGCTGCAAGTAACTCTAAAAATCACTATATCTGAAAAACTTTAGAATAAGTATTTATAAAATATTTTTATCCTGTTTTTAAAAATATCATGTTTTTTGTGTCTTTGCAAGCACTTTCTGTACAGTCCGTGGCATTATTGTGCTTCCTTAATTGTACAGATCCTCATGCACATGTGTACTGTATACAGGTGATAGTACCATTGATATCAATGGTATTATTCACCCTTGTAAAGTTAAGCACGTGAGTAAGTGTACTTAAAATCAGGTCCTCAAGTTTTTTCCAGTTTTTTACATGAGTCTTTCACACAGCAAGAGAGGAGCAAAAACATTTAAAAATCTTGGGAAATGTGATAGTAAAAAGCACAAAAATTAATAGGGAGTGTACTTTCAGGAGTATTATCTGAAAAGAATTTAAACTTTAATAAATAGATTAAATTTTAAGTTCCTTTTAAATACAAACACTGGTATGTCAGCAGTAGTTATTTATTTATGTGTAGTTTGGTATTGTGAGGGAAAATACGGTGGGCTTACAACTTTGGCCAGACTTTTAGGCCTAAACTTTGGATAAGCTCGTTTCTAGGCTGTGTTGAATTTTGGTTCAGCTTGTCTCTGTGTATAAGGGGCAGAGAGGAGGGGGAGAGAGTGTTGAAAGAGTGATGGAAAGTTGCTTGTGTGTGTCAAGGGGTAAAAGGAGTCACAGTGGAAAGTTCCCAAAATGGAACAATGGCTTCGTGTGTATAAAGGGCATGTGGGGGCAGAGTGATAAAGTCCTCAGGTAGCATAATTTGCAATAGCCAGGCTTATGAAATATATAACCACAACAGTTGTGTTAGAAAGGTTGCTGACCACAAAAAATCAGACAGTGAGTAACAAGTGGGGTCTAGTGGGGGAGACGCATGGTTTTGCTTTTGTCCTATATTAATTTTGCAATATATTCCAAATAAGATAATTAATATGGAAGTACATGTAATTTATCTGTGGTTTTAACCTTTATAAGTGAGCTAGAAATTTACGGAAGGCAGAGCATCTTGCCACCTTGCATGGGCCCATGCTGACTCTCCTTGCATATATGCTCGTATAAAATAAAGGAGCCTCAGGCTGTCTGATTCAAAATCAACCCTGTGGTCAATTTTTCCACAACAATTTGGGGGCTCGTCCGGGATCCACAGATGACTTCCCCAGAATGGAGGACCGCGGGCAATCACCCACCAGACCCTGAGCCCATTTGAAAGGTAAGAGACCTTTTGAAATCTCTATTGTGGGTTTCTGGTGGAGGATTTGACCGTAGGCTCAGGGTTGGGTGAGCTGCACGCTGGATCTGAACCTTTTACCGACAGACATCCCTGATGCCCTTCTGTTCTGTTCTGTTCCCCAGGAAGAGCCATTGGGTGTGGCTAAATAGGCCTCTGTACTGTTCTGTGTGCCAGTGTGGAAGTGAAGGTCACAGGAAGATTCCCTGTGACCACCCCTTTGTGGGTCAGTAAAGGGCTCTGACCAGGATAAGGCTTCCTCTGCATGGCATGCCCAGCGAGAGACCTGTCTGGGTCTAAGTTTGTGTGACCTTATCCTTTTCCCCCATCCTCGGATTGTCCCTGAGCTCTGTTTGATCCTCTGGACTGGAGTAAGGTGCATTATCCGCTCCAGAACCAAGATCGAGGGAGATTCCTGTTTCTGTAACCTCCTTCCCTTTCCCTCCCATCCCCGCCTGAGGGTGGCTGAATGAGCCACTGACGGGTCCAAACGCCCTACTGGAAACAACAGAGTAAGAGGCACCATTGTCTCTGAGACTAGCCGACGCTCTTTGCTGGAAAGGGTTGTAGACAGTCGTAAACGCCCTAAACAAGCCTTCCCTGTGTGAAAGACCTAAGTGAAAGTGATCTGATCTGTCAACTGGGAAAATGGAGGCCGGTGAGTCAAAAGGGATCACCATCTCACCAAAAGGGCACACCTGAGTATTGTATGTATGCAAATTGCAGTCCTTTCAGAGAATAGGATCCCCACAAAGCCAGTTCGATGCATATTTTAATTTTTATGAAGAAACAGAAAAAAACGGTACCACACAATTAAAAGAGATAAAAAGGGAATTGGCAAAAAAATTAAATTCAACCAAGCTGGCAAGAAATATTAAGCAACAAAAGCCCCTTACGTTCACCCTCAGACAGTGTCTCCCAGTGCTGAGGAAATATTCCCCTTGCACCAGTTCCCAGGCATTGACGCTTCGGGGCTGTGCATGCACCTTGGTCTCCCATGGAATTGTATAATTTAATAAAAAAATTTCTGAAAATAAAAGAAGACCCTGCTAAATTCCAAGAAGAATTAAAAACTGTCATTTACTGTTATAACCCCACCTGGGCTGACTTAAAACAACTCTTGAAGGGAGTCCTGCCCAGGAAAACATTAAATCTGCCTTTATCAGGCAGCCCGATGGCCCATGGAGAACCCAGTCCATGAGCAGGACAAAATAAATAGAATTAGAAACAGGCTGTGGGAAGCAATTCTCCCAGTTTGCCCAAAGAAAGCAGATTGAGCCAAAATTATCACCTGTAAACCAAGTAAAGAAAAGAATCTAAATGAAATTTTAGCAGCTATCCAACACTGTCACCGCCACATTGAAACTAAGTTAATGACCCTCCAGTTCCAGGACATGCAGAGACCCTGCAATAGCCACCCATTGTGGGGGAGAGGGAAAAGGCCAAACCGAGGTCCCCACCACTTACCTCCCCAGTCTCCCACCACTTACCTCCCCAGTGATGGCGGGTGTCACTATTGCAAACAGATGGACCATTGGAAAATAGAATGTCCCTACCGCCCTGGCCGCTCCACAAGCAGTAGGGGTGGGCAATGTTCTTGTGCCCCACCCCATCTCTTCACCTCTGACCGTTTATGTCGGTCCTCTGTCTAACTATTATGCTTTCCTCCCCAGTTCTTGTTTACTAGGTGACCTTTTGGGAAAAGTTTTGCTGTGTAAATTAAATTGTACAATCTGCTGTACCCCAAATGGTGTGCATCTGGACGTGTCTGATCCCACTTACAATAAGGTCCTGGCAGTTTGCAGAAGGACACTCTAAAAGAAAAGATCGACCCCAGCCCTTCTTCATTGCAACAGGAACTGCTGGTTAAGGTCTCTCCCTCCCTGTGGGCCTTGTGAGTCGATCATGCCAACCAAAGTTGAGTGCATTGGGTCTGCCCAACCTGTTAAGATTCACTTAAACCCAGCAAGACCACTTCCCAAAGTGCAGTGAAATCCTCTCTCAAACTAGACTGAGGAAGGAATTTAACCTGTAATTCCTCCTTAATTCAACAAGAAGTCATTATTCCTATGGTCAATAAGTGTGACTTCCCTATTTTACTGTACTGTTCATGCTGTTGTTCTCCCTATCTTTCCCGTTGTCCGTAGCCCTGCTACTATCCTTTCTTACAATGCACCGGTGCTGAGGGGTTGTTACCACCTCAAGGGAAGATTGTATTAAGTCCGGACATAGAGAAAAGGTTATTATTAAATAAAATGCATCTAGATGTAATGTGTGTATGTAAATAGGTGTGTATAAATAAATAAAAGGAGGGTTAATCAAAAAGCCCACCATCCTTGCTAAATTGATAGTGAAACAATGCCTGTGCCCATGGAAAAAAATAATGCAGCAAGAAAAAAGGATCGGGCCCAGACAAGCAAGCAAAAAGTTAACTCTGTAGTTATTGGAGGGAATTAAGCAGTGAAACTGTGTATAAATGTTAAAAGAAGGTGTTATGAAAAGAAAAAATCTTGGTTTCTTTGCAGTCATTCCTTTGGGAATGTCTGTAGATAATCCAGGCAAGAGCCCCTGCCCTCGCCATTTCCACCCAGGCTGAGGGGTAAAACTCTGCAGATAAACTTTTGAACTCTGGGGTGGCACTGACCAGAGACTTTTGGGTTGTTGGACTTTGGAGTGATTGGACTTAAGACCCTAAGGGGAAAAGGACATTGCCAAACGTACTTGGAGGTGGGTTTTTGACATTGCCAAACGTACTCTTGTAGCGTGAGGGTTTTTGCTTGAGTATCGGTTTGTATTACAATCGTGTCCTGGTTGTGGTGTTTGCTAATCAAGTACGTAGATGGCTGCATTGTTTCCCTCCTCCTTACTTAAAAGAGGATTTGCTCGCCTACAGCTCCAGACTCTGTGTGCTTGTGAATGGGAAGGATATGCCTCCATAGACGTGCCCATGACTGGGGTGGCCGTATACGCCGACGAGTCCCAGGTCACCGGATGTATGAGCTAAGCCCCAGAGGTCACTGAGTGGGGGCTTGACGGGTTATGCATGGCTTGTTATTGTGATGAAACGAAACCCCTGGAATACTGAACTCAACGGCCCTTGTTGCTGCCAACTCAGAGGAGCAGAAGGGTTTACATTTTTGGGGGCTCGATCGCCGGGATCCGCTGTGGGTCAGTACCCCTCGCAGAAGCACCTGTGAGTGTTCCACTGTATTGGAAATAATTGTGTTTATATTTTGACCGGAATTACTGTTTGTATAATGGCTAATATGTATCGGGTTGAGGGGGGCTAATGGGCGCCAGTCCTGGCGCCTCTAACCTATCCTCTAGGAGCGGCAGCCACAGCCTCTATGATTAGAGCAAAAAGCCACTGGGGCACGATATTGGAAAAGATTGTGTTGGCCTTATGCCTACATCAAATTCTGTGTCGTAACGTTAAGGTTATTTCTCTGCTGGGGAAAAAGGAGTTGAACCCTGGGTGTAGCATACCACTGAAATGCTGCTGGGATGGGCCATCACCCATATGTACGAAAAGCGCAACGATGTGTCTAATAGAGAGCTTCACGTTCGGCCCCAGCATTAGATATTGTAATTCAACACCTGCGAAAGCTCATTGACCCTGGGTCAGTGTGCCGAAGAGACGTGTCTAGAGGCCTTTCGATCTAGATACACCTTTGGGAGCAGTAGCGAGGGCCCACTTGAGGACAAGTTACTGTAAATTCCTTAATTCCTGACAGCAAGGGGAGGTGAGAAGAATTATCAGCCTATATACAGAGGCTGGACGAGACTGCTTAACGAGAGAGGCTTTATGAGCGGGCTGGAGCGTGACTAAAGCTGGCAGTGTGGGTCAGACCAGAACTGGCTCAAGTTGTAAAGACTCAGTATCAGTACACGGATCCTACTTCATCTCACTAGAGGAACGCAGGAACATCCCCCAAGTTACTGTCCAAGCTGTATAAAGGAGTCAGGAGAAGAGGAAGAAAGGCAAGACGGCCATGCGATGTGAGAAGCCCAACACACTTTTGGAACCAAGACCCAGACACTCAACACCGAACTGCCAAGGGCCAGAATTACTGATGTGTGAGCACCACAAGAGGACTAGCCAACTAAATGCAGGTCCAAACTGACCGCAGTAAAGACGGATGCTGAGAGCTGCAAAGACAGCACCAATTGACTGAACTAAGATTTCCAGGAAGTAAGGGCCTCAGACGTGTGACGATGGAGGAAGTCATTATTCTGAGCCACACGTCCCCCGGCGAAGGTGAAATGGACAATTCTTTGCTACGGTGAGTAGCGTTCAGGATGGGCATCAGTGCGCTACGCACCATTACGACCAGTATAGGGGAAGATGAAAGAATACAAACCCCCTCACGCACCTTTATAGATGGCTATCTTGGGAAAAAGGAGGGAGGGGGCCCCTTAGGACGTAGGAATTTCCACCGAAAGGACAATTCTTTTGCTACCGGTGTGGTCAGGATGGGCACAGTGCTGCTAACTGCCATAAGGAAGAGAACCCCTCCTTAGTGTATGAAAAGCTGAGGATCAGTTGGGAGAGATCCAGTAGCTGCCAGAAGGTCTGGGGACGGAGACCACCAGGCCTACAGGATTTGAAGATTCCCCCAGAAGAGACTGTCCAGCTGGGATCCCTGCAGGACTGATAGGGCCTAGAGCAGAGGTCATGGTGAGGATTGAAGGGGCGGAGTGTAAAGCCGTGCTTGACACTGGATCTCAAGTGACTGTTATATTTCAGTCATTCTACCAACAGATGCTTAGGCACCTGCCTATACAGGCACTGACTGGCATTGGTCTGTGTGGCCTCAGCATGGATGAATACCCCTGTCAAGGGTATGTCATAGTGCACCTGGAATTCCCAGAGGAGGTTGCTGGGGTAAGGGAAGAGGTAGAGACAGCTGCCTTAATATGCCCTGACTCTAAAGGGACCTCTGATGTGTCTGTGCTGATAGGGACCAACTCCAGTCTCTTCAAGGTGCTCGCGGATTACTGCAGACGACGGGCTGGGGACCAGTACCTGAGTACCCTGATAATCCATACGCTTTGTGCTGAAGCCTATAGGAAGACTGAGAACGCTAAAAAGGAGACGTCTGAGCTACCGACTGAGGCACTGAAGTATATGGGCAAAACCCCCTTAGTAGTGCCTGCAAGGATGGAGCAAAAAGTGCTTGACATGAGTACTAGGCTGAAAGGCAGTAAAGGGCCATTAGCAATGTTAGAGCAGCCGGTTGAAGGAGAGCTCTTGGAAGGAGTGCTGGTCCCCAGTGGAGTCATAACCCTACCTGCTGAAGCCCAGGAAAAGTTGACTATACTGATTGCTAATGAAACAAGTAGAGATGTTGTTGTGAAGCAAGGACAAAAGATAGCAGACCTCTTTGAGCCTGAATCAATTGTAAAACCCCAGTGTGAGACTCAAGTTCTGACAATAGACCCAGCAAGGTTTGACTTTGGAGATTCACCATTGTCCAAGGAGTAGAAAGATCGCCTGAGGAGGAAACTTTGTGAAAGAGCCAAGGTGTTCTCATTGCATGAGTGGGATGTGGGATGTGCAAAAGGAGTAGAGCACAACATCAGACTACGTGACTCTCGACCATTCAGAGAGAGATTTAGGAGGCTTGCTCTCTCCGAGGTGGAAGATGTGCGACCTTCAAGAGGTGGCTGCAAATGGCATCATTACAAAGTCCCGCAGCTCATACGCCTCACGCATTGTGGTGGTCCGTAAAAAGAATGGGAAAATCCGGATGTGTATTGACTACGGCACCCTAAACCGCCATACTGTGGTTGACCAGTACACAATGCCTCGAGTCCAAGATGCCTTAGACTGTTTGCTGGGAAGCCAGTGGTTCTCTGTGTTGGATCTTCGGAGTGGATACTACCAGATCCCTCTGGGTGAAGAAGATAAGGAGAAGATAGCCTTCATCTGCCCATTAGGGTTTTATCAGTTCGAACGCATGCCCCAAGGGATTTCTGGAGCACCTACCACCTTTCAACGTCTTATGGAGAAAGTTGTGGGAGACTTGAATTTACTGCAAGTGTTAGTTAATTTGGATGACCTGATTGTGTTTGGAAGAACTTTGGAGGAGCATGAAGAAAGACTTTTTAAAGTGCTTGATAGGTTGGAGGATTATGGTTTGAAGCTTTCAGTTGACAAATGCCAGTTCTGCAGGACCTTGGTGAAGTATGTGGGTCACATCGTGTCCCAAGGGGGTGTGACTACTGATCCTGATAAAATAGAAGCACTCACTACATGGCCACGTCCAAGCAACTACAGAAAACTCAAGACCTTCCTTAGGTTTAGTGGCTACTACCGCAGATTTGTGAAAAGCTATGCAACAATTGTAAAACCCCTCAATGATCTTATCAGGGGATATCAGTCCAGCAAGAACAAATCTAAGACCAAGAATGAGGGGTCTTCCATGCAGAGACACTATGGCCCCTTCGAACTCTTTAGGCCACGGTGGGATGAGAAATGTGAAAGGGCTTTTCAAGAAATCATTACTTGCCTAACTCATGCCCCAGTCCTAGTCTTTGCTGACCCAAGCAAGCCATTTATCCTGCATACTGATGCCAGTTTGGAGGGTCTGGGAGCAGTACTGTACCAGGAGGTGGAAGGCAAGCATAAACCTGTAGGCTTTGCCAGCCAAGGACTGTCTGATAGTGAAACCCACCAACCCACCCACAAGCTGGAGTTCTTGGCCTTGAAATGGGCCATCACTGAGAAATTTCGAGACTACTTGTATGGTGCTCAGTTCCAGGTGTGGACAGACAACAACCCACTGACTTATGTGTTAACAAGTGCTAAACTGGGTGCTACAGGGCAAAGATGGGTGGCCGCTTTGGCTAGCTATGACTTCACCATTCAATACCAATCAGGGAGAAGCAATGTAGATGCAGATGCATTGTCCAGGCGTCCACAGGCACTAGGAGTTGCTGTGACACCCAAGGATGGAGTGACAGCTATTTGCAGTGTGAGTCGCCGAGAGCCGGGGGCCTATGAGAGCCTTCATGGATGTGTTGCTGAAGCTTTGGGCCTGCCCCCTGAATGTGTGCCTTCTGCTTCAGTGAACTATATTGCTTTGGACCAATCTCCCTTGTCCATGCTCAGTGCGGCTGACTGGCAGGAAGCCCAGCTGCAAGATATTGACATTTGTAATACACTACTTGCCAAAATGGAGGGGCGAGGCCCAGCTGCGGTTGTCCCACCTACCCCAGAGGGCAAACTACTTTTGAGAAAATGGACCAAACTAAAACTGAATCAGGGAGTGCTACACCGCATGACCACAGACCCTCTACAACAGCAACGGAATCAACTAGTGCTGCCAAAAGAGTACAGTGCCCTGGCCATGAGGGCCCTACATGATGACTTTGGACATTTAGGGATGGAACTTATCCGCAGTAGGTTCTATTGGCCCCGGATGGCTGAAGATGTTCGCAGGAAATGTGAGACCTGCTCTTGATGTGTTCAAAGGAAAACTCTGCCCACGAGGGCTGCATATCTGAAGACTATCACCAGCAACAAACTTCTGGAGCTGGTTTGCATTGATTTCTTGTCTTGTCTTTAGAAGTGGACAAGAGGAATATTGGGAACATTCTGGTAGTGGACCGACCATTATACGCGATATGCACAGGCATATCCCACACATGATCAGAAGCCCACCACTGTCGCTCGAGTACTGGGGAAAAAATATTTCTCAGTTTATGGATTCCCAGCCCGGATACACTCGGATCAGGGATGAGACTTTGAGAGTCACCTTCTGAAGGAGGTGCTGAGGATAGCAGGCATTAAAAAGTCGAGGACAACGCCTTATCACCCTCAAGGTGACCCTCAGCTAGAGAGGTTCAACCGAACCCTATTAGATATGTTAGGGACTTTGCGGCCAGAGCAGAAGGCAACCTGGAGCCAACATGTTGCATTTCTGGTGCACACCTACAATGCTACAAAGAATGATGCTACAGGAGTCACCCCATATCTCTTGATATTTGGTTGAGAACCAAGTTTACCCATAGTCCTGTGCTTTGGTGTATCAGAGGATGGCGATAGCTATGAAACCCATCAGCAATATGTATCCCGACTATGAGAAAAGCTGCGGGATGCTTATCACCTAGCTACATGTGCAGCTCGGAGGAACGCAGACCGCAACAAACATCGATATGATACTAGGGTACGTCTGCAAGAGCTCCAGCCAGGGGACAGAGTCCTGCTGCGAAATTTGGGTGTTGCTGGCAAACACAAGATAACTGACAGATGGAAGCCAATACCTTACTTGGTGATGGAAAAGCTAGGAGACCTGCCAGTCTACAAGATCAAACCAGAAGAGGGTCCAGGGCAGACAAAGACCGTGCATAGAAACCTTTTGCTCCCTGTAGGGGAATTGGTAGGCACCCATTATGAGATGGGCCACAACAGGGCAATTGGGCAGAACAAAGGTGCTGTACCAAAGCCACCTTCAACGTGGACAGCCTGCCTCCTGCAGCTAACTTACCCCAACTCAGCACATCTGAGAGTGAGTCTGAGGAGGAAGACACAACCATGGTGTATCCTGGGATGAAGACAAAATTTCAGTCTCGATCAGCTGAATCAAAAGAGAGCACCTCCTCTTCCACCCTAAAACCTATGGCAGAAGTATTAAGGCCCAGTCCTGACACTCCTGAGCCACGGTGGAACCCCCATGTGATGACATACACAGGTTATTGGACAGTGGCGACATACAGATGGAGGATGTCCTGAGCACCTTCGACCCTCCACTGTTAGAACTAGAAATGCAGGGACCTATGCCAATATCCGAGGGGAACTCACAGGAAACCTCCCCATCCGTCACTCAAGAGGATGTCCCCCCTACCACAGCAACAGAGATTCTCAATAGGCGAGACAGGGTAATAAGACCAGTGAAACGGTTAACTTACGACACACCTGGGGTGACTAGTGAGGAGCCAATACATTTAGCACACAGGTTTGTGGAAGCTAAAGTAGGCTATCTGAGGCCCTTTGG
>NC_133771.1:93035761-93068705 GCF_003597395.2 Chelonoidis abingdonii
CTGGGTGGGGGCTCGAGCCGGTTATGCCTTGTGTTATTGAAACGGAACCCCTGGATACTGAACCTGGCTCTTGTTGCTGCCAACTCAGAGGGGCAGAAGGGTTACAGGTTATTTAAGTAAAGTCATTGGACTATGAAAAAGTTAGTCAAATTTGCTAAAGAACACTCCTGGTGTGTACAATCTTAGTTTTATAAGTTTAAAATAAATTGATGTTGTTTAGGGGTTGCAAAACCGAGAAATACTTTTGCCAAACAAAAAGAAACTAGTATTGTATAATTTTGGTATTTAATATTTAATCCTTAAGGTAACTTAATGAGTTACAAGATTTAAATTGTTGTTTTTTTAATATAAAAAAAACCCCCAAAGTTGTATCTGCAGCAGGACAGTTGAGGCCAGGAGAATGATAAATGATTTTAAATCTGTTTTGGTAACAAATAGATAGAAGCTGTAATGAGTATCCAACACTAAGCCTTAAGGTGGCTCTGCGTAATCACCAGTCGCTTTGCCAAAGGGGAGCCAAAGTGGATTGTATTTTCCGTTTCAAATCAGCATGTGTTTAAAAGCAAAAGTTGAAAAAATAGAAGCCATTAAAACCTGACCTGCCTATAAAACAATTACAGGAAAATATGGGGAATAATTATAGTAATTCCTCAGATTTTCCTGCAATCAGTAAGGGTATTTGTAAAAAAAAAGAAAAAGAATATTTTAAGAAAATCTGATACCAACTGAAAAGTCACAAATAGTTCTTGAAGTGATTGCTGGGTACACCTTACACATTGATCACCTTTGGTGTTCCCCGGACGGTTGCACCTCAGGTGCTCTGGCCCTATTTGCTTGCATGCATCACCAGATGGCACGCGTGAACAAAGGGGGCGTTGATTGCTGCAGTTAAATAAGACTTTACCTCTGTGGCCCAGCACTACCGCCAGCAACATAATGTTGGTAAAGCTGTCAAGGTTAGGCAGACAGCATATCCCCCTCCCTGGGGACCCTTTTGTAAATATTCAGATTGATTTTATTCAAATGTTTAAATGTTGTAATTGTAAGCATGTCTTAGTTTTAGTAATGTATTTCCTTGTAAAAAGGCAAAGGCCAAAACTGTTGTAAAACTTTGGCATTCCTGTGAGTAGCAACAGTGATTGTGAACCTAATTTTACTGGACAAATTATAACAAGTTATGTGCAGCTTCACTAATAAGGCCACATGCCCTTTGAAGGCAATTCCCAATCGAAAGACCGGACTCAGCCCTCATAAAATTTCTACCAGGGCACTCAGTGCAACTACCGACAGTGCCCTGCTGGCCCTGGCTCAGATGGATGTTCATTTAATAAATAACACAATGCTTAATTATTGCCAGTCACTAATGAAGTGTGTTAGGTCTTTTTATATACAGTAGCTTTGCCACTCGCTGAAACCAGAAAACTGGGTCTACATGGAGGTCCATCAGCAAGGAATTGCACTGGCCCCGTGCTGAAAGACCCTCATCAAGTCTTGTTAATTACCAACACCGCTGTGAAGTGCCACGAATTGACTACCTGCCCATGTTTCTCACTGTATTGGCTCTCCGACTGATGATTGGTCTATCTTTCCTTCTGGTGTTGTTGCTCCTTTTGGACAGCAGGAGTGAAGGACAAGGTAAAAGAGCTAGTAACCTCTCCTTTGTCTGCTGACAGACCCACTGTGCCTTTGAATCTTACTAAGAAAACAACCTCTCCACCTGAGGACATAATAAAGCCTCCAAGCAAGCAAGGTTATTGTGCTAGTAACCTCTCCCTTGCTGCCTCACTGCTGGACAGCTAAGTGAATTAAGACTACGAAATCTCGAAGAATAGCTTGCGGAAGCTAGTCAAAACTACCTGAAAATGAAACTTTTAATGTTCCTCAGCCTCTCCTCCTTAATGAACTT
Organism: Chelonoidis abingdonii; assembly: GCF_003597395.2. Lineage (NCBI taxonomy): Eukaryota > Metazoa > Chordata > Testudines > Testudinidae > Chelonoidis > Chelonoidis abingdonii. The sequence continues at coordinate 93,037,668 of NC_133771.1, forward strand.
AGGGTGGAGATGGGAAAGTAAAATTTTTCTAGATCTTAGCCAATCAGTAGCCTCACTAGTAAATAATCAAAATAATCTGCCACTGAAGATTTTACCTGTACTGAAAATTATTCCCGTAACTAATGATTTATCCTGTACCATATTGCAATATACCCCTACTTATACCATTCATATTAATGCCCCTCTGCCCTTTGTAAAAGTATTTAACCAACAGATGTGGTATAATATTTCACAGAGGAAGGATGTGTTAGGACATCGGTGGACTGTGATTAATGCCATACTAGGGACCATCAGGTTCATGCTGCCCTTGTCCAGTTTTCGGGTCACCGCTATTTACCATAATTATTCAAAGGGGACTGTCCTCAAATTAACTCAACAAAAAGGCTTGGGCTTCTCCTAAAAAAAAGAAAGAAACTTGGCTGAACAGTTGTGGGATCGGGCTAATGGCGCCAGCTGCAATTTGGAATATCCACATAAGCCAACAGCATGAGAAAAAAAATGAGGCCAATTGAAAAAGGCCTCTGGTCTTACTTCTGGAGCACAGTTAACTCAGGTGCAAGCTGGAGTGGGTGAATTGCACGTGATTTCAGCCCTTAGTTCTATAACCCAGAAGTTGCTGACAGAGATGGTATTAAATATCACTGATGCTGGGAAGGCATTGCAGTGGGACTTGGCATGTTACCAGGCCTGGCCCACTGCCCTTACAGACACTTCAGGAATACCATCTAATCTGTGGCCGTGGAGGCATACTTGGAAATTTTCTGGGTGGAGGTGTGAACAGTTACAGTGCTTCTTCCAAGCCTATGGACCGGTCAAAGGGATGTGGGCCCCTGCATACCGAATCCTACGTGGTCCATGGGGAAACTGTACGTGGAATTGGGTGATTCACTGAGACATTTGGGAATCAAGCCACCTGATATGCCTAGCCAATTCATGGTCAGTGCTCCTAAAATAACAACCAATATTTGGATTGGGATAGGAAACCAATGGACACTCTCGCCATTAGGACCTCCACAGCTTCAGTATGTACGTAAACTGAAGCCAGGAGAAGTTGTCACAGTTAATGACGGCGTTTGTTGGAAAAGTATAGGACAAGAAACTACCCTGACAGGACACTACTATTCAGAGCTAATGACAGTTGTGTGCTCATAGAGGCCACAATATTACAAGACATGCATTTTAATCTCACCACTGCTGCAGGCAGTCATATCTTGTATTGGCCTACCGAAAAAAATGTTGCAATCAGCCCTTCAGCCTCAGATACCCTTTAATTGGACTACCCTAATGCCTGACTGGTTCCAGAATTTGCTTGTGGTCTTACCAGAAGTACCGAAAATTTCTGAACTTCAATGGCAAATTCACGTACTCCAGAATATATATCAAATTGAAAAGAATGTTTTTCACACAGCCTATAGAGTGTCTACTTTATGTACTAAATAAGATGCTTTGTGTTTTGTGACTAAAACCATTTAGTAATCTCAACCTCATCACTTTATTGCCATAGGAATGTTATTGCTTTTATTATTATTTGCTGTGGTTAATAGATGCATTTATCATTGCCTGCCCAGTCCTAGACCTGCTAGGTTCAATGCACAAGAGCGAGTGGAGCTAATGATTGTTAATGAACTTTATGGCAACAGTTGGAAAGAAAGGAAGCCAGAAGCAGTGATGAATGTGTATGAGGATATGCAGGAAAGGGGGAGAAAGAAAAGGAAAAGATTAATGAATTGATGAATATAGAAATGTAGGCTAAGGTGATGCTGTAGAAGCATCAAAGGGGAAATTTTAAGGGAAAATACGGTGGGCTTACAACTTTGACCAGGCTTTTAGGCCTAAACTTTGGATAAGCTCATTTCTAGGCTGTGTTGAATTTTGGTTCAGCTTGTCTCTGTGTATAAGGGGCAGAGAGGAGGGAGAGAGAGTGCTGAAAGAGTGATGGAAAGTTGCTTGTGTGTGTCAAGGGGTAAAAGGAGTCACAGTGGAAAATTCCCAAAATGGAACAATGGCTTCATGTGTATAAAGGGCATGAGGGGGCAGAGTGATAAAATCCCCAAGTAGCATAATTTGCAATATCCAGGCTTATGAAATATATAACCACAACAGTTATATTAGAAAGGTCACTGACCACAAAAAACAGACAGAAAATAACAGGGCGGCCTAGTGGGCGAGATGCTTGTTTTTGCTTTTGTCGTATATTAATTTTGCAATATATTCCACATAAGGTAGTTAATACGGAAGTATGTGTAATTTGTCTGTGGTTTTAACCTTTATAAGCTGGCTAGAAATTTACGGAAGGCAGAGCATGGGCCCATGCTGACTCTCCTTGCATATATGCTTGTATAAAATAAAGGAGCCTCAGGCTGTCTGATCCAAAATCAACCATGTGGTCAATTTTCCACAACTGGTAAAGTAGATGAGTCAAAACATATAGTCAGAGTAGATTCCTAGGCCTGGTCTACACTACGCGTTTAAACCGAATTTAGCAGCGTTAAACTGATTTAACATTGCACCCGTCCATACAACGAGGCCCTTTATATCGATATAAAGGGCTCTTTCAACCGGTTTCTGTACTCCTCCCCGACGAGACGAGCAGCGCTGAAATCGGTATTGTCATGTCGGATTAGGTTTAGTGTGGTCGCAAATCGATAGTATTGGCCTCCGGGCAGTATTCCACAGTGCACTATTGTTGCCACTCTGGAAAGCAATCTGAACTCGGATGCACTGGCCAGGTAGACAGGTAAAGCCCCGCGAACTTTTGAATTTCATTTCCTGTTTGCCCAGCGTGGAGCTCTGATCAGTACGGGTGGCCATGCAGTCCCAAATCCAAAAAGAGCTCCAGCATGGACCGTACGGGAGATACTGGATCTGATCGCTGTATGGGGAGACAAGAGACAAATCTGTCTATCACAGCTCCGTTACATAGACGAATTGACCAAAGCATTTTGAAAAAATTCTCCAGGTTTATGATAGACAGAGGGCCATCTAGCAGGGGACTCAACACTAGTGCTGCGTGACCAAGTGCTAACAGAAAAGCCAAAGAATCAAATGGGACACTCATGGAGGGAGGGAGGGGGTACTGAGGGACCTCCAGCTATCCTACAGGTCCCCGCAGTCTCCAAAAAGCGATTTGCATTTCTTGGCTGAGCTCCCAATGCCTGTAGGGTAAACAACATTGGGTTCCGAGGTGGTTCAGGGTTACTTATTCTCGTCAATTTTAACCTCCCCTTCACCGGCCCCGAAAGAAAAGGGAAAAAATTGTTTCTTGACTTTTTTTCAGTGTCACCAGGTGTATGGCCTACTGTTATGCTTGCTGGTAGACGCGGTGCCTGCGGCACTGAACAGCAGCCATCTTCTCCCCTCCCCTCCCCTCCCCGGTAGGCAGATGGTACAGCTACAAAATGGACTTGTGATAGCACGTTCTCATTTATCCTGTGGAGTGCTCTTGGCTGGCTTCGGTGAGGTTCAGCTGGGGGCGCCTGGGTAAAAATAGGATGACTCCTGGTCATTCCTGGCAGATGGTACAGATGGGCTGGTTAACCGTCTTCATCATTAGCAACTTGGGGCTGCAGCTCCATCAGCACTACCCCCTTTCATGTCTAAAATTAAGAGTTCTGTATCTGCCTGGACCTCTATAGCAGCATGGAGGCTGCCTCCCCCTCATTTAATCTTACTAAAAAGTCTAGTGTTTTCTTATTCCTGCATTCTTTATTACTTCATCACACAATATGGGGGACACTGCAACATTAGCCCAGGAGGTGTGGGGCAGCAGGAAGCAACGGGTGGGACTTGGGTGGGGTTGTTGCAGGGACACCCCCTAGAATTGCATGCAGCTCATCATTTCTGTGGGATCTGACACAGAGCGGCTTTGCTCTTTGGTACTCTGGTTCTCTAGTACACTTGCCCCCATATTCTAGGCAGGACTGACTCTATTTTTAGATACAACATAAAGGAGGGAATGACCTGGGTGTCATTCCCATTTTTGTCTTCGTGCCCGCAGCCAACCTCAGTGAAGACCAGCCAGGAGTACCCATAACAGCAGCAGACGCTACAGAACAACTGATAACCGTCATCTCATGGCTAATATATAATAGCATGGCAGACAGTACAATAGGGATGGTAACCATCTCTGCTACTTTGCAAAGGCAAATGAATGCTGCTGTTTGGCACTGCAGTACCGCCTCTGTCAGCAGCATCCAGTACACATACGGTGACAGTGACAAAAGGCAAAACGGGTCCATGGTTGCCATGCTATGGCATCTGCCAGGGCAATCCAGGGGAAAAGGACACAAAATGATTGTCTGCCGTTGCTTTCATGGAGGAAGGAATGAGTGATGACATTTACCCAGAATCACCCACGACGCTGTTTTTGCACCATCATGCATTGGGATCTCAACCTAGAATTCCAATGGGCAGGGGAGACTGTGGGAACTATGGGATAGCTATGGGATAGCTACCCACACTGCAACGCTCCAGAAAATGACATTATTGTGCTTTGTGTGGCCGCATGCACTCGACTTTATACAATCTGTTTTACAAAACCGGTTTATGTAAAATCAGAATAATCCTCTAGTGTAGACGTACCCCTAGTAAGAAAGAATAATTTCTTTCAGATAATTTGCAAACAGAAATATTTTCAGACAATTTTAATAGTTATAGTGTTTACTGAGTAAATCTAACATGCATTGCTGCACACCTTGAGCAATTTCTCCAACAATTTGGCGCTGAGACTCTCTGGAAAACCACACAGACAGTTAAGCCATGCAGTGGTGCACGCTCAGAACAGCCAGGCCACAAGGCATGAAAAGAAAAAATTGCCTACACTAATGTTTCTCAACAACCAGTCTATGGCAGTCTCCTTGCCAGTCCCTGAGATTTCCCTGAGACAGTATATTAAAAATACACCTGTAAAGTGGAGGGTTTTTTTACTTGCATTTTACATCACTGTATTAATTAACTTATTTCAGAAATTTTGAAGTGTTCTGTATTTTTCAAAGATGTGAAATAGATATCTACTGAAAACATCAAAATAGTTATTAAAATATTTTATTTGCTGAAAACCTAGTTTTCAATTAATGAAAAATATCAATAGAAATTGCAATCAAATGTCATTTTTCACAAAAAGTTATAAAATGACCTTCAGTTTTATAAAAAATGTCATTTTGATAAAAAAATCTTTAGTTCTAAAATCAGTTTGAGAAGTTTTAAAATGTAGCAAAAATTCTCCTTTCCCCTTAGGATGCCTCCTGGGATGGGTTCTGTAGTGGCCATTCTGCTATGCAGGAAGGGAAATGAAATAAAGTAAGAGTATTGTCTTTTCTAACTGTACTCACATCCAGCAGATATTCTTCACCCAGAAGCAAATAATACCTCTTGTGACTAAGTGAATTAGGCTCTTATGTGCTATCGAATGTCAGTGGGAGTTAAGCAGCTAAATTACTTTGGTGCTTTTGAACATCTCACCCTATGGTTCTGATTCTTCCACCCTTACACTGAGAAGTACTTTTTCAAGTACTCGCATTGAAATCAATGAGAACAATGTACCTTACTCTGTGAAATGAACGAGACTCTTCACAGAGTAAAGAACAGCTCAATGTGAGTAAAAGTGGCAAAATCTGACTGAAAACTTGAGACATTTTAGATATAAAGTGATTGACTGACTAGCCTCACCTTTTTCATCTCCTCAGAGGTAAGGAAGAGAATACTGAAGTCATCCCTGTGGGTGGACCAGCCTCTAAGGTGATCCACCCATGAGTTAGCAAAAACTTATGAGGAAGAAAAATTATAGAAATAAATGTTAAGGATCTCAAACAGAAAAACCATTCAATCATTGACATTTTCGCATTCTAATACTCTCACAAGCAAGGCTGCAGAATTGATGGAGCAGACTTCCTTTTTTCAGCTTCTCTTCCCTCTGCTGTTGGGGGGATATTTGGGCTCACAGAGATTTTGTTCCAGTTCCTGTTTTTATTCACAGCCTTATCCTGGATTATCTTTCACCTTTAACATGAGATAAAGGCCAAGCCAAGTCCATCTTCTAATCTAGGGGTCTGAGACACGTTTTGTTTTTTTCACAAACAGACAGATAACTAATACACAAACATGATAACTAATATACATTAACTGGCAGCACAGAATGGTACTTTCACCTAGCACAACATGTTTACAGTTTTATGTCCTGGATCGTTCACTTATAGATAATATTTTTCATCACTTTTGATGGATTAGTGATCACAAACCTAGAATTAAATTAATAGATTCATAGATTCTATGGCCAGAAGGGAGCTGTGGTTATCTAGTCCAGTGATTATTAATGACCTGTCTGTGGACCGGTGCCAGTCCATGGCAGCCTCCTTGCCAGTCCCTGAGATTTCCCTGACACAGAATCTTAATATTTAAAATGTGAAGGGTTTTTTTGTACTTGCATTTTACGTCACTCTATTCTTTCAAATATTTCTCAACATTAAAAAATAATAAATAAATAAACGATCAGGTTGCCATTGGTTGCCATGGTGCTGATATGCAAAGCATGTTCACATGCATTTATTGGAAGGAAGTCAACAGAAAGCTGTGAGCAAAACGTAAGCTCTACTACAACTTTTACTTAGCTAAATCACACGTCATTGTCAAAGCAGTTACCTCTGGATTGATTTTTCAGAACTGTGGTTCCTGGAACAAGAGTGGTCAGCATGGGGGAGAAAGGATGACCCTGCCAGATGACTGGTGCCTTCCCATACTGGGAGGGCATCCACTAAAGGGGTGGACACATGACCTCCCCACATGTCTCCTCCCTGTCCTGCCCACAGATTGAGACCTCCATGCTTGCTCTGTCCTCCTACTGTACTACCTCCCCTGGCACGTTTAGCTGCTCTCCCTGGCAGCCAGGCCTGGGTGGGGAGCAAGACAGAGCCATTTGCAGTCACTGCTCCATGCAGCGTGGCCAGCTGCTTGGGAGAGAGTCTGGCTGGGGAGTAGTGGCAGCGGTGGCTTGTTCCCTGTCCAGGTTCAGCTTCCAGGAACAGGGGCTGACTCCGAGCATGCTGTTGGGAAGTGGGGGCTTCAGCTTATTTGGCCACTGTCCCTGAAAGCTGAACCTGGGTGGGGGCAGCCCGATGCCATGGCCAGGGGTTCTCCCAGACAGGCTGTGCTGCACTGGGGGTGTAGAGCAGCTGGAAGAGGTTCTGGCTCTGCCCTTTCTACTCCCCACCCAGGTGGCTGTTTGGGAGGCACTTGACCATGTGTGCCCCCCTGCCTTATTGGCCAGGGCTAATCCCCAGAGTGATCAGGAGGAGGTGCCGCTAGTGGTGAATGACAAAAGGAAGAAAGGAGAGCAGCAGAATACAGGCCCTCGACTTCAGAAAAGCAGACTTTGACTCCCTCAGGGAACTGATGGGCAGAATCCCCTGGGAGGTTAATATGAGGGGGAAAGGAGTCCAGAAGAGCTGGTTGTATTTTAAAGAAGCTATATTGTGGGCACGGGAACAAACCATCCCAATGTGCAGAAAGAATAGCAAATATGGCAGGCGACCAGCTTGGCTTAACAATGAAACCTTCAGTGAGCTTAAATACAAAAAGGAAGCTTACAAGAAGTGGAAACTTGGACAGATGAGTAGGGAGGAGTATAAAAATGTTGCTCAAGCATGCAGGGGTGTAATCGGGTAGGCCAAAGCACAAATGGAGTTGCAGCTAGCCAGGCATGTGAAGGGTAACAAGAAGGGTTTCTACAGGTATGTTAGCAACAAGAAGGTCAGGGAAAGTGAATGAGAGAGGCAACCTAGTGATAGATTATGTGGAAAAAGCTGACATACTCAAAGCTTTTTTTAGCCTTGGTCTTCACAGACAGGTCAGTTCCCAGATTGCGGCACTGGGTAGCACAGTATGGGAGGAGGTGAACAGCCCTCAGTAATGAAAGAACAGATTAAGGACTATTTGGAAAAGCTGGACATGCACAAGTCCCTGGGGCTGGCTGCAATGCATCTGATGATGCAAAGTGAGTTGATTGATGTGATTGCAGAGCCATTGGCCATTATCTCTGAAAACTCATGGCAATTGGAGGAGGTTCTGGACAATTGGAAAAAGGCAAATATAGTGTTCATCTTTAACAAAGGGAAACAGGATAATCTGGGGAACTACATACCAGTCAACCTCACCTCAGTCCCTGGAAAAATCATGGAGCAGGTCCTCAAAGAATCCATTTTGAAGCACTTGGAGGAGAGGAAGGTGATCAGGAACAGTCAATATGGATTCACCAAGGGCAAGTCATGCCTGACAAACCTGACTACCTTCTGTGATGAGATAATTGGCTCTGCAGATATGGGGAAAGTGGTGGACGTTATATACCTTGACTTTAGCAAAGCTTTTGTTATAGTCTCTCACAGTATTCTTGCCATGAAGTTAAAGATGTATGGATTGGCTGAATGGACTATAAGGTGGATAGAAAACTGGCTAGATTGTCAGGCTCAACAGCTCAATGTCTAGTTGGCAGCCGGTATCAAGCGGAGTGTCCCAGGGGTCGGTCCTGGGACTGGTTTTGTTCAACATTTTCATTAATGATCTAGATAACAGCATGGATTGCACCTTCAACAAGTTGTGGATGACACTAAGCTAGACAAATTGGAGGATTGGACCAAAAGAAATCTGATGAGGTTCAACAAAGACAAGTACAGAGTCCTGCACTTAGGATGGAAGAATGCCATGAACTGCTACAGGCTGGGGACCGACTGGCTAAGTGGCATTCCTGCAGAAAAGGACCTGGAGATTACAGTGGATGAGAAGCTGGATATGAGTCAACAGTGTGCCTTTGTTGTCAAGAAGGCTAACGGCATATTGAGCTGCATTAGTAGGAGCATTGCCAGCAGATCGAGGGAAGTGATTATTCCCCTCTATTCGGCACTGGTGAGACCACATCTGGAGTATTGTGTCCAGTTTTGTGCCCCTCACTACAGAAAGGATGTGGAAAAATAGGAGAAAGTCCAGTGCAGCGCAACAAAAATGATCAGGGGGCTGGGGCACATGACTTATGAGAAGAGGCTGAGGGAACTGGGATTATTTAGTCTGCAGAAGAGAAAGGTGAGAAGGAATTTGATAGCAGCCTTCAACTCCCTGAAGGGGTTGGGGGGGTCCAAAGAGGATGTTCTCAGCGGTGGCAGATGACAGAACAAGCAGCAATGGTTTCAAGTTGCAGTGGGAGAGTTCTAGGTTGGATATTAGGAAAAATGATTTTATTAGCAGGGTGGTGAAGCAGTGGAATGGGTTACCTAGGGAGATGGTGGAATCTCCATCCTTAGGGGTTTTTAAGGCCCAGCTTGACAAAGCCCTGGCTGGGATGATTTAGTTGGGGTTGGTCCTGCTTTGACGAGGGGTTGGACTGGATGACCTCCTGAGGGCTCTTCTAACCCAAATGTTCTGTGATTCTATGAATGGACACCATGACACTGATGGAGAACTCAGGCATCCCCTTTGTAGGTGTCTCTGCTAGCCACAGGATGGACTGTTTTGGGCTTTCTGATCCTTCTGCCTTCTAAGTAAGGCTTCCCTCTCCCCTCCTAGTGGGGGCACTCCCTTTTCAGGTGTCTTTGTCTCCAACAGGCATAACAGTGCTTTGGCCAGGTTTCTGGCCCTGGTACCTCCCTTCCTATCCTGCTGCCTCGGACCTCTGCTAGCTTCTTCCCACAAGAACTTAACTAGAGCCAGTTGCTGTTCAGCCAGCTGGGCCAGATAATTCTGAATGTACCAATGTGCCTCCCACTGTTTCTGTTCGTTCACCAACACCTGCTGCAGCAGACCGTAGATCCATCCCTGCTGTTTGTCATGCCTCTTTCCACTAGGGAGGTGACTCTGGAGTCTAGCATGGGAGGTTGTAAGTGCTCTCTGCAAAAAAGCCTTCCGCTTACTGTGGCTTTATTGTCTTTCCTTTTTTCCACTATGACTCTACATGTTCCCCTTGTATCGGGGTGATCGTGTGTCCATGTTCTCCACTGATGCCACAGAGTCCACTCACCAGAAGGGGCACACTCTGTAGATTATAAGCTTTGTAATGATACCTTACAAGAGATTGTTTGCACGAAGCATATTTCAGTTACATTATATTTAAACTCACTAGCATATTTTCATAAAATCGTATAGAGTGCAACATCAAGGCACCTCCTCCTGTCCACTCTAGGGAATCTGTTCTTTCCAGGTACGAGGTTCTCTTGTACTACTTGTTGCATTCTCTGTTGCTTCTTTCTCACACTCGCTGTTTAGAACTCAGGATGCTCCTTCTTCATGACTTGGCCCTCTGGCCAGGTCACTATATGTGTGGTACTCCAGAAGGGGGTCTAAAGGTCTCTCCTGACAAATAGGCTCAGGCAGTCTTCCCAGTTTCCCTACCAGCTGCTGAGGAAGTGACACTATCTGGGCAGTGAACAGGAAGACTGCCTGAGTCCATTTGTCAGGATAGTTCCCCTTCTGAGGTACCAGAGTGTAACACGTACAGTGACCTGGCTGGAGGGCCAAGGCACAAAGGAGCACCCTGAGCACCACACAGCAAGAGAGAGGCAACAGAGCACATGGTAAGCAGCAGAAGAGGGCTTTTGACATGGAAAGAACCGATTCCCCAGAATGCCCAGGAGGAGGCACCACTAGTGGTGAGTGGACCCCATGACAGGCCCCCAACTCCCTTGAGGAGTTAGGACCTAAATACATTTGAAGATCCCTGCCCTTGTCTAGTCTTTAAACTTTTTAAAAACTATCTATTTATCTGAAAAGGATCAAGCTATTGGTAATAACAGCTAGCAACAGCTACAGGACTGTATATTCATGTTGATTCCTGCATCTTTGCTGGATTCGTCTGTTGTATCTTCTGCTAGCAAATTCATGTCTTTTCACTGGGACTATCACAATACTCATACCACTGCTTTGCACCCTCATACCACTGCTTTGCACCCTCATACCACTGCTTAGCTGAAAATTTCAATTGTTGATGAAAATATTTTCATCAGTTTGTGTGTGCACAGTGAAATTGATGTTTACTGACATTTACCAATAAAAATCTAATCATTCCAAACCTAATATTGGATTGTATAGGACATATAGCTGAAATGAGTCAGCTTTAACAATCTAATCTATGGGGATATTTGGGGTATTGCCTTGATAATAAAAAGCATTGCAGCTTTGTCTCTGTTTTTGTATAGGTCTGCAATACTTGCATATGTAACCCTTCTGCCCCTCTGAGTTGGCAGCAACAAGGGCCGGGTTCAGAATCCAGGGATTCCGTTTCAATAACACAATGCATAACTGGCTCCAGCCCCCACCCAGCGACCTGGGACACTTACATACCACTACCCCCTGGGCGCCTCTAGGAGGCAATACTTCCCCACTCGCAAGCACAGAGTCTGAGTGTAGCAAAATCCTTTTAATAAAGGAGGGAAACAATGTGCCGCTCACTAAATGGAGAAATACCACAAACAGGATTATAGCACAAAGCATAGCCAAAAAACCACCTCCAAGACGTCTCGGCAATGTCCTCTCTTTCCCTTGGGTCTTAGTCCATCACCCCAAAGATTAACAACCGAAAAGTCTTGGTCAGTCCACCAAGTTCAAAAGTTTTATCTGCAGAGTTTAAGCCCCCCCACAGCCTGGGTGGAAGTAGGGGGAGGGGAAGCTCCACAGGGTGTTAAGGGCACTCTTACGTGTGCCAGGGCCATGCTCTGCCTTCCATGGAGTTCTGCTGCAGCCTTCACCACGACCAGCTCCACCACACCAGCTGTGCTGCTCCTCCAGCCGACCCCGCAAACCGCTCCACTCCGCTCCGCTCACTGTTCCATGGGCTGCTCCAACATGCTGCAAACTGCTCCGCTCTGCCAGTCGCTTAGCAATAGGTCTTCAGGCTCCCCCACTAGTTAACACAGCACTCAGTGATTTCAGCTCTTAGTAAGGGATCCCTGGTGCTGGTGCACTATTGGCCCAACATGAATTCAGCTCAGCAGTCTCTAGATGGACTCCTAATGGAATCAAAATTAGCTCTACTCTTTAACAGTGGAAAGAGAAGGATGTGTAATTGGTATTCCAGGCCCTCAAAAGGGGGCCCATACTATCAGGAACACACACCAGTCCCCAGGCTCTCTCAATTCACTGGGTTTTGAAACCCACGTCCCTTGTCTAGCAAGTACTACTTAATTTAGGTTGAGTCATTTCTGTCATAAAGCAGTCTCATAGTTCCTCATTCACATAATTAGGGTGACAACACTTTTTTTTCCTCCTGCCCCAATAACAAAGAAATTGGGGATCCCAGAGCTGTCAAAGTAACCATCCCAGGCTGCCGTGTGTTTATGCTAGCTGGAGTGGGTGTGCCAATTCAAATACCTGGGATTCCTTTCCACACTCCCCATAATTCACCACCAGATGTCAGGGTAGAGCTCATCCTGACTCTGCTTACACATACAAAAATCATTTTAAATGTTGCCATGTCTGTAGCAAAATGATCAAATGGCAGACAATTCTTGACTTACTCACTTTTTTGTTGTTATGGCAGCAATGAAAGAACAAATCAAGTTGGAGAATCATTTGAAGACTGCATGGTTTTCATGGGAAATTGGAGAGACGTGCTATGTGCATATTTCACAGAGCACACCGGTATGTGCAGTGTGTGCATGTCACACCATGTAATAAACTGGGAAACGTGTATTGGAGCCCATAGAAGCAGTCGGTCCATTAATGGCTAAAGGCTTATTACTACTAGCTCACTGAGGTGGTCCATTAGTGCCAGGGGACAAGGCTCCTGCTTTTAGTCTTGAAGATCTTAGGTTCAAATGGTGGTGATAAACAGGCAGGTGGGTCATTACACTCAGATTCTGTGTGGCTCCATATAAATTGTGCAATTAGTAATTAAAATGTAATAAAAATGAACTTCACTCAATTTTTTAGCAAAAGCTTTATATGTTAATACAAACTCAGTATGGTATGTCCACTGATTTTTTCTCTTTACTAAACTACCTGAAAGTAGGTGAACACATTTTACAAAACTGGTTAGATCATTTTTAACTAATATTCATCAAGGATTAAAACAGCTTTTTCTTACTCCTGTCCATTTCTGCTGTTGCCCTTTTGAGGTGTTGCTGGTGAGAAAAGTTAGAATGAAAGTGAGAACTACTATGCTGTCATTTAAATAATGTTTGCTATTGAGATGTTTAATTCAGATATGTAAGTGGAATTTGAGGCACATTCATTACTGTTTTTTTGCACACACAATTTGAAGTCTTCACATTTGTAACAATTACTTTATTTTTAATCTTTTACTAGGAGTCACCCCTCAGTTCAAAGGTCAGAACTGCTTAAAAGAAGAAAGGCTAATGAGATCATGAAACTCCAGCCTGATTGTGCACCAGCTGATCTGGAAGTAGTATAAATATTTGCCAGTTTTTAGGACTGAATATCAACCTTGTTTATTCAGGTGGCAGCAAGGAGTGTGGATGTGTGTCAGGAGAAACAGAGAAGAGAAGGTAAACATTATACTGTAAGATAATGCTACTGAAGTTTTTGGTGGTAAATTTGTGACTGACTGCAGTATTTTATATGACTGAGTGAAGGTGGATTGGATGCAGTGGAACTATTTTTCCATTACTGCCCTCTGGTAATTAGTTGAGGGGCATGGAATCTGTTCCTGAATTTACTGTATTTTATTTTTGTGACCATTCAGCAAAGTGTTGTTAAGGAGCTGATTAATGAAAATAAATGTAATTTAAGCTATTACGGCATTTGCAGTATCAGCAGCATGATGGGGCTTTTAATTTGTAATTGAGTCAGCGCTCAGCTTTGGTCAGTTTGAGCCACACTGGTATTTCTCATCTCTACTATCTGATTGTCTGTATCAGCACTTTTTGTATAGATCCTGCTGTAGCAGCAGGGTTCATGGAGAAATAGATGTTTCTACAAGTGCAGTTACTGCACCTAGTTGGCCTGCATGCCTATCTGTATAACCATGCTGGAATTTGAGATTTCCAGGAAGGTTTTATAACTCTTCTCCTACATATGGATGACCATTTTTGAGCAGTCCTTTTGCAGTGTCTATCAAACTGAAATCTTCTATAGATCTTGCAGTGCAACCTGAAGGGTAAAAGAAAGCTGTGTAAATCTTTTAAAAGTTGAAAAAACAATAAAATTGGCAAGGTGGCTGATTGCTATAACAAAGTAGGAAGGAGAGACTCTTCAAGGTGAGTGCAGCCCTGCTGGGTGAGAGCATATCATTGTTTTGTTTTCCAGGTTCGGTTTGTCATGTGACTCAAGTATTTTATCATACAGTGCTATCCTATGGACACATCTATTTCTAAAAACAAACTACAAAAAACAAAACAATCATTTCTCAGCGTGATTTAAAAGCTCCATTACTTAGCAGGGAGACCAGCAGATTCATTTGACAAAACCAAAAATGTAAGCTCAAGGGGAACATTTTCTGAGGCCCCAAGGAGGAAGGGTTCTCTGGAGATTGCATATTGGTATGTTTTTGTTCCTAAAGTGCACTGGGTCACAATGGGAAGCAAAATGATAAACTCCCCAAGTCTGGCTCTTGTACCAGTAGACAAAGTTGGTCAAACTTCTCCCCCCTCCACCACTCCCATCCCCCACTCCATCTTCTTGCTGCTCAATCTTTCATTTCCCAGTTTGGCAACTTTGATCTGAGCTTCAAGAGAAATGAGAGTTCTCAGATTTTTTTCTCCAGATGCACCTCTAGTCTGTTAGAAGTAGTGTAGATCATGGATTGCTATGGACCTTGTCAGATGGAATATTACTAAATTACTTATGCTATTCAAAGAAGTAGGGGGAATGTGAGTATAGAAGGATTGCAACAATTCCTGCTCAGATAAGTCCTTCTTTTGCAATATATTCTAATCTGATACTTTTCCTGAAATATTCAATAGTGAAACTGAATTTTGTCTTGCTGATACAAAAAATATGGTTCTTATTAATAACAATGATCTGCATTTTTTAATTTACATTTTTATTGAATTTTTTTTTTTTTACAAAATTAAGGGGAGAACAAACAAACAAACCACCAACAACAAAAGTAAAAGAATGGAAAGGAAGGGGGCAGGGAGAAGAATATTCTGCATCTCTGCAGACAGCTAAAAGGGCTGATAGAAAGAGCTTGGAGTCCTGCAAAGTTGGTCAAAGGCCCAAACTGCAATAGGGCCCAGGGGAAGCAATTTGCAGCTGTCATTTGCTGAGCAGAGCTCAGCCAGCAGGCAGTCAATGTCAGGCCAAACACACTGTACACAACCTGGGAGGGCACAAATTATTTTTCACATAAATACTGGAATTTTACAAAGTTTCAAGAAGCCATACAGAAGATGCCTTTTTTTCCTCATTGGATGATAAGGTACACGACTCGTAACCTGATTGGACATTTCAACTCTTTGCCAGAAGCATGGGTCATTTTCTGATTGGCACATAGCGGTGCTGCCAGTAAAAGGAACCAGGTCACACTGCTCAGCAGAAAAGAGATAAAATGCTCTGTGTTGCTCAACTTATTGCTCCCTGAAGCTGAAACATCTGGATGAGAGAGTGTGAGCGGCCAGTGAGAGCACCACCTGCCTGGTAACAAGTGAAATCTTGTCATGTGTCCTAATAAACTTAAAACCAGTGAGGAGTCCTTGTGGCACCTTAGAGACTAACAAATTGATTTGGGCATCAGCTTTCATGGGCTAAAATCCACTTCATCAGCTCTGTGATTTTGTGGGTTCTAGCCCATGAAAGCTTATGCCCAAATAAATGTGTTAGTTTCTAAGGTGCCACAAGGACTCCTGGTTGTTTTTACTGATACAAAGTAACATAGCTATTACTCTGAAACCTAATAAACTTGCTTTTTAAAGTCCTTTCTAAGGAAACAGCAGCAAAATCTGTAACAAGAATAGGACCGCAGCTGTTACAATACCTTGAGTGAATCTCCTGAATTTCTTATCTCAGGAAAACAATCACTGCAACTGTGAATCTGAGCTGGAGAAATCACCTCTATGCCAGTTCCAATTGATAAGTACCTGAATTTTATACATGTATTGCTTACTCCTGTGATAGCTTGATTATGTTAAGCTAAGAAAGAACTTACCTGAGTTAAAACCCTCTGAAGAACTCAAATGTATGATGTGAACCTTTTTTACTAACAAGTTTCCTCTCAGTTGTCTAGAAATTACACTAAATCAATAAGTAATTGAGAGCTAGCGTTGAGGCTAATGACAACTAAGTCTAACGTTTGTAAGAGGAAACTGTGTTCTTCCTGACACCAAACGTTACTGTGAGATCCTTACTCCTGAATGTTTCAAAGCGTTCAGCCTAAAAAAAATCAGATTTCATTGTCAAGAGACTTGATCGCCCCTCAGACAAAAAGAGGAAGTGTTGTATTGGCTGGGTAAATCTTTGTTTAAAGTGGCATGAAAGTTGAGCTTAAATTTCAGAAAAATTAGAATTGCTTCAGAATTATTACATTATAGACTCATAGACTTAAAGGTCAGAAGGGACCTTTATGATCATCTAGTCTGACCTCCTGCACAACACAGGCCAGAGAATCTCACCCACCCACTCCTGTAACAAACCCCTAACCCAGGGGTAGGCAACCTATGGCACAGGTGCCAAAGGCAGCACACAAGTTGATTTTTCAATGGCACTCACACTGCCCAGGTCCTGGCCACTGGTCCAGTGGGCTCTGCATTTTAATTTAATTTTAAATGAAGCTTCTTAAACATTTTAAAAACCTTATTTACTTTACATACAACAATAGTAGTATATATATATATTATAGACTTAGAGAAAGAGACCTTCTAAAAACATTAAATGTATTATTGGCCTAAACCTTAAATTAGAGTGAATAATGAAGACTCAGCACACCACTTCTGAAAGAATTGCCAACCCTGCCCTAACCTATGTTTGAGTTACTGAAGTCCTCAAATCATAGTTTAAAGACCTCAAGGTGCGAGAATCTCCAGCAAGTGACCCTTGCCCCACACTGCAGAGGAAGGTGAAAAACCCCCAAGGCCTCTGCCAATCTGCTCTGGAGGAAAATTCCTTCCGACCCCAAATATGTGATCAGATAAACCTGAGCATAGTGGCGAAGACTCACCAGCCAGCACCCAGAAAGAATCTCTGGTAGTAACTCAAATCCCACTCCATCTAACATCCCATCACAGTCCATTGGGCATATTTACCTGCTAATAATCGAAGATCAATTAATTGCCAGAATAAGGCTATCCCATTATACCTTCCCCTCCATAAACTTATCAAGCTTAGTCTTGAAGCCAGATATATCTTTTGTCCCCACTACTTCCCTTGGAAGGCTGTTCCAGAACTTCACTCCTCTGATGGTTAGAAACCTTTCTCTAATTTCAAGTCTAAACTTCCTAATGTCCAGTTTATATCCATTTGTTCTTGTGTCCACATTGGTACTGAGCTTAAATAATTCCTCTCTCTCCCTGATATTCATCCCTCTGATACATTTATAAAGGGCAGAATGTTTTGGTTTTAATTTGTGCTAGTCTTGTGTGTGTAAGTGACAAAGGTTGGCAATGAGTATTACCTGAGCAAGGCACTTCTGAACAACACTGACATTCTTTAAGAATGAGTTGCTTTGTTTAAATCTCCAAATTCTACTATAGAATTGTTTGGTTGAACTCATGTGAGCAATTCCATCATTTCATTGGCATATGAACTTGATTGAACTAAATAAGGGAAAGGATCTACAGCTCCATGCTGGTAGCAAAACCACTGAATCATAATATTATGGAATTAGGAGAAAAATTGCCTTTGTAATAAGATTTTGATAAGACCTTGAATAAACTGTAACCGATTAGTTATTGCTTGAAAATTTTAACAATCCCATGCTGAGATCAATTTCTGAAGTTGTGAACATCTTTATTTTGCTTGTTCACTTTAAAAGCAATTTTAGCTGATCAAAACTCATAAGTTTATAATAATTCTCCAGTCTTTGTTTTAACTAAGGAACACAGATCCAAAAAGACAGTAAAACTTAGGAACAGTAACTAGTTAATCACATTATTTAACCAATGTATGTCTTGCCTTTCTCACACTTTGGACATGCAATTGCCTCTTCTGAGGCTATTGTGTTGTCTATTGGCTCTGTTTCACATACGTGCTGTTCTTGGTTAGCCGTGCCCTACAAAAAATACATCTATTATTCGGAAGCCTGAGGGGGAGAGATCTGGGTATTAGGTACACTTCATTTGATAAAATAACTACTTGGAGATTTCTTAAAACTTGTTCCATTTCAGACACATATGCTGAAATCCTCTACAGGGTTTCGTTTACTCCTTCCAATCTCCATCCATGTCCTGAACTCCTCTCTCTTTCCCCCTGTCATGGTATGAACCCCCACTCTGAACCTTAGCGTCCAAAAGATGTGGTACCAGCATGAATTCCTCTAAGCTTAATTACTAGCTTAGATCTGATAGGGCTGCCACCAACCAGGACTTGCAGTGCCTGGTACACTCTGGTCCCCCCCAAAACCTTCCCAGGGGACCCCAAGACCCAGTCCCTTGGATCTTAAAACAAGGAGGAACGCAATTCCCCCCACTTCCCCCTCTTAGACTTTCCCTCCCTGGGTCGTCTGGAGAGGCTTCTCCAACTCACTGGTGAAACAAGATTCAAATTCCTTGAATCTTAACACAAGGGAAAATAAACCCTTCCCCCACTGTGTCCTCTCCCAGGTTTTCCCTCCCTCAGCTATCCTGGAGAGATAGACAGATTCAAGCTCCGTGAATCTAAAACAAAGGGAAATTCACCTTCCCCCTCCTCCTTTCCCCCCACCACTCTCTGGTGAGTTTGGACTCAATTCCCTTGAGCCTTAACAAGGGGGAAAAAATCAATCAGGTCTTTTAAAAAGAAAAGCTTTTAATAAAAGAAAGAAAAAGTAAAAATTGTCTCCGTAAAATCAAGTTGGAAAACATTACAGGATCTTTCAGCTTATAGACACTAGGGAGAGTCCTCCCCCCAGCACAAATACAATCGTTCCAGCAAAATACACATTTGCAAATAAAGAAAACAAACAAAAAAAGACTAAACTGCCTTTCTAACTGGTACTTACTAATTTGAACAGAAGAGATTTTTTTCAGAAAGATTGGAGGAATCTGTTTACATGTCTGACCCCTCTCAGAACCCAGAGAGAACACACAGAAAAAAACCCAAGAAGCACAAACAAAGGCTTCCCTCCACCGAGATTTGAAAGTATCTTGTCTCCTGATTGGTCCTCTGGTCAGGTGTTCCAGGTTTACTGCTAGTTAACCCTTTATAGGTAAAAGAGACATTAACCCTTAACCATCTGTTTATGACACCCCCTCTTCCACCTCTGTTGGAATGGCTGTAGAAAACATGCTTCACTGGTCCATATGTGGTAACAATGCTACTGACTTATGTCACAAATCTTATGAAATATAGCAGAAGAGGACAAAGAAAACTTGAGAAAAAGCAAAATTCCTCTCCTTCCATTCCATTTTGCTGAATTTGTTATTGGACAAGAAAAAGAAATCTATTAAATAGGGAAATATGAGCGATAGAGAGAATCAGTAACAGAAATAATATGTGAACAAAATTCCAGACACAAAATTAATTTGAATGCAGCTTGGTTTCTCTGGATGTTCACATAGCCCTTAGAAAGCATTGGGCTCTAGTGAGCTCCTTGAATAGATCTGATGTTTAGTGCCCATTTACATGGATTCTGTACAGTTAAATAATTCTTTTTTTAAAAAGTTTGTGTATAACAACACTAGATACCTTGTACCAGTAAATAACCTGGAGAAACATCACACACCAGTTTTTCCTGGGAACAATATTCTGGTCTCATACCAGTCCCTAAACATGCCATTTTTATGCTATCATTCATTTTGCTGTTTTTGTTGTTAATTTTGCAAACAGATAGGGAACTGTTTTATGTTGTAGTGAATTTTTTTTCTTCACAAAATATGACAGCAAAACAAAGGCTATTAAAATTATGTTCTCTTATCTGCAGATTCTTGATACATAAGAGAAACCTTACCAATGGAGCCATCAAAAGAATTTTTGTACAAACATAAAGGATTTTATTTACTACCAGACTTGACTAACCCTGAATATATAGATTCATTGGAGCATTTTGTAGTCAGAGACAGTGATGTGTTTGTAGTTACTTTTCCCAAATCAGGTAAGACTGTTATGATTTTCCTAAAGGGAAATAAGCAATCTGACTTTTGTCTGAAACCTTTACTGACCCCCTTCTTACTGAGCACCATTGTGACCTATGTTTGGTGGTAACATTTATCAGAGCTTTTTTAACTAACTGTTTCATCCAGCAAAGAAGAGTTTTATATAAAGAAAAATTGATCACAGAACTAAAATGTATTGGTAACGTCGATACAAGTGATCATGACTTGATCACATTTGTTAGGTGCAAACGGAATAAGGTCCAAACCAATAATATATATACTTGGTGCTTCAAAAAAGCCAGTTTCACAAAGCTGAAAATAATTATGAGACAAATCTGATGGGAGAACGAATGTAATTAGAAAAAATGTGAATGGTAATTGAGAATTATTTAAGAACACTTTACTATATGTCCAAAAAGCCACAACAGAGAAGATTAAAAAACATGGTTAAAAACCAACCTGGCGCTCAGGGGAAGTAAAGGCCGCTATTAAAATATATATATATAAAATAAATGGAAGAAAAAGGAAATCGATAGTAATGAATATCAATCAGAAGTTAGGATTTGTTGAAAATTAATTAGGGAAGCAAAAGGATACCAGGAGAAGTTTGTGGCCAGCAGAGTTAAGGACAATAAAGTATATTATGAACTAAAAGAATGCTAGCAATGGTATTGGTCTATTATTATACAGAAAGGGTAGGATTGTCAAAAACAATGCAGCAAAGGCATAAGTGTTCAATACATAAGAACGGAAATACTGGGTCAGACCAATCATCCATCTAGTCAAGTATCATGTCTGACAGTGGCCAGTGTCAGATGCTTCAGAAGGAATGAATAGAATAGGACAATTTTGAGTGATCCATCCATCCATCCCCTGTCACCCAGTTCCAGTTTCCAGCAGTTAGAGATTTAGGGACACAAAGAGTATGGGATTATGTCCCCAATAGCCATTGACGGACCTATCCTCCATGAATTTATCTAATTATTTTCTGAACTCAGTTATACTCTTGGCCTTCACAACATTCCCTGGCATTGAATTGCACAGGTTGACTGTGTGTTGTATGAAGTACTTCCTTTTGTTTGTTTTAAACCTGCTGACAATTAATTTCATTGGGTGAATCCTAGTTCTTTCGTTATGTGAAGGGGTAAATAACACTTTCTCCATATCATTCATGACTGTATAGATCTGTATCAGACCCTCCTTTTCTAAGCTGAACACATGCTATTTACCTCTCTTCATTGTGAAAACTGACCGTTTAGTCCTACCCTTTGTTTCCTATCTTTAACCAGTTACTGATCCATGAGAGGACCTTCCCTCTTATAGCATGACTGATTACTTTGCTTCAGAGTCTATACTGTGGGACCTGTCAAAAGCTTTCTGAAAGTCCAAGAATACTATATCGACTAGATCACCTTTGTCCACATTTGGTGATCTCCCATTAAATAATTTTACTAGATTGGTGAGGCATGATTTCCCCTTTACAACAGCCATGTTGACTCTTCCACAACATATTTTGTTTATCTATATGTCTGACAATTTTGTTCTTTACTATAATTTCAACCAGTTTGCCTGGTACCGAAGTCAGGCTTACCAGTCTGTAATTCCCAGTATCACCTCTGGAGCCGTTTTTTAAAAAATTGATGTTGCATTAAGTATCCTTCAGTCATCTGGTACAGAGGCTGATTTAAGCTTTAGTGTATATATACCATACATACAGATATATAGTAGTTCTGCAATTTCATATTTGAGTTCCTTCAGTGCTCTTGAGTGAATACCTTCTAGTCCTGGTGACTTATTACTGTTTAATTAATCAACTTGTTCCAAAACCTCCTCTCCTAACACCTCAAACTGAGACAGTTCCTCAAACTGGTCACCTAAAAAGAATGATTCAAGTGTGGGGATCTCCCTCACAGCTTCTGCAGTGAAGACTGATGCAAAGAATTCATTTCACTTCTCTGCAACCACCTTGTCTTCTTTGAGGGCACCTTTTAAACCTCAATCATCCAATGACCCCTTTGACTGTT
Source organism: Chelonoidis abingdonii (assembly GCF_003597395.2). Taxonomy (NCBI): domain Eukaryota; kingdom Metazoa; phylum Chordata; order Testudines; family Testudinidae; genus Chelonoidis; species Chelonoidis abingdonii. The sequence continues at coordinate 93,059,848 of NC_133771.1, forward strand.
TGACAGGCTTCCTGCTTATTTTGTACTTAAAAAAAGGTTAGTTTTTGTGCCCTTAGTTGCTCTTCAAATTCTTTCTTAGCCCACTTTATTATAATTTTACACTTGACTTGCCAGAATTTATGCTTGTTTCTTTTTTCCTTACTAGGATTTGACTTCCAATTTTTAAAGGATGACTTTTTGCCTCTAACCACCTTTTTTACTCTGTCTATCCATGATGTTTTTGTTTTGGGCATTTTCTTGGATTTGTGTGGGGTGTGTTTTGTTTTGTTTTGAATTTGGGGTATACTATTAGTTTGAGCCACTATTGTGGTGTTTTAAAATAGTCTCCAGGAAGTTTATAGGCACTGCATTCCTGTGACTGTTCCTTTTAATTTCCATTTAACTAACTTCCTCATTTTTGTGTAGTTCTCATTTTTGAAGTTAAATGCTACTGTGATGGGTTTCTTTGGACTTTTCCCTCCTACAAGAATGTTAAATTTAATTACAATTCTTTTCTGTATGTGGGGGAAACGCCAGATGATAAAGTCATATCATATAAAGATGGTGAAATAGTTTCCATTCCAATAGTAAATCAGAAGAGTGTTACACAGCAGCTACTAAATGTAAAGATTTTTAAATAATCAGGTCTAGATAACATGCATCAATGAGTTTTAACAGAGCTGGCTGAACAGCTTGCTAGACCATTAATATTGCTTTTCAATAACTTCTAGAGGATTGGAAGAAAGCAAATGTTGTGCCAATATTTTAAAAGAGTGAACTGGACAAGCCAAATAATTACAGGCCTGTCACTCTGACATGGATACCAGGCAAAATAATGGAACAGCTGATACAGGTCTTGATCAATAAAGAATTAAAGGAAGGTGATATGATTAATGCCAGTCAATATGGGTTTGCAGAAAATAGATCCTGTCAGATTAACTTGATATCTTTTTTTTCACACGATTACAAGTTTGGTTGACAAAGGTAATACTATTGATGTAATTTCTGTAAGGCATTTGACATGGTACCGTGAGATTTTTTTGTTTTTTTAAAACTACAATGTTACAAAATTAACAGAGCACATATTAAATGGACTAAAAACTAACTATTTGACAAGTCTCAGAATGTAACTGTAAATGAGAAATAATCATTGAATGGATATATTTCTAATGAAATCCCACAGACATTGGTTTTTGGCCCTATGCTATTTAACATTTTGATCAATGTCCTGGAAGAAATCATAAAATCATCACTGATAAAGGTTGCAGTTGACACAAAGACTTGGGGCGTGATTAAAAAATTAAAAGGACAGATCACTGTTACAGAATGATTTGGTAAGCTGGACTCGAACATATAATGTCTTTTAGTACAGCCAACGCTAAAGTTATGCATCTAGGAACAAAGAATGTAGGCCATACTTATGGCCTGGGATACTCTATCCCAATGGTTCTCAAACTTTTGTACTAGTGACCCCTTTCACATAGCAAGCTTCTGAATGCAACCTCCACGTATAAATTAAAAACACTTTTTAATATATTTAGCACTATTATAAATGCTGGAAGCAAAGCGGGGTTTGGGGTGGAGGCTAACAGCTCATGACCCCCACCCCATGTAATAACTTCATGACCCGCTGAGGGGTCCTGACCCCCAGTTTGAGAACCCCTGCTCTATCCTGTGAAGCATGACTCTGAGAAAGATTTGGTGGCGATGATGGAAAACAAGGTGAACATGAATTCCCATGGGTCCTGCAGTAGGAATGGGGCTCTTCCACTTCACGGATGGAGTAGAGGCCCTTGGAGACTCTTGCAGCAAAAGTATACAGGGTGGTTTGGGTGACGCCAGTGGATCTACCACTACCCCTGATCATTCCCCTTCAGGCATGACATTGTCTATTCTATTGTATTCTGTTCTGCACAGGTTCTCGTACCATGCTTATCACTGTAGTATCTGAGAGTCTTCTAGTACTGCATAAGTGATGTGATTAACTTCTGTCACATGTTGTTTGTTCTCTTCTCAACAATAGGATTCGTTAGTAGCTTTGCTCTGCAGCCCAGGATTAGGTTATTTCCCTGTTCCCCCAGGAACCTTACACATCTCTCTTGTGCCCCACACATCTACTTCAGCTGTGTGCTAGGGACCAGATTTGGCTCCTAGTGTGTAGTTGTATAAATTGCTCCATTATGGTTCGCAACACTTTGTAGGAGCCATAGAAACAAAAGAGCCATTTCTAATACACTTTTAACAGGAGATTTCCAGGGCCCATTTCATGATCAACACAGCAATGAACTTACACTGAGTGGATATCTGAATATATTAGATAAAGATATTTGAAAATTTAGTTACTGACCATCACATATATATACAGTAGTAAAATGTACAAAAATTAACAATTCCCTGCTACACTTATGAACTCTCTAGAGTAAGACAGAGTATTATCTTTAACCTTCAATTGTTGCAAGTATTCATACTTTCTTTAATAATGTAAAACCAGTGTGGCTTTGAAGATATTGTGTTTGTCAGATTATTGCTCTAATTTAAAAAAAAATCATCAAATCAGTTTCAAATAAGGTTATTTCCTTTCCCAGGAACTGTATGGATGCAGAATATTTTGAGCTTGATTTATTATGAAGGCCTCCGGGATGGAACAGCAAAAACTGAAACAATTGACAGAGTTCCATGGCTAGAGTACAATTTCAATAAAATGAATTATGAAAGTCGTCCATCACCACGTCTCTTTTCCAGTCACCTGCCGTACTATTGAGCTCCAAGAGCTCTGAGAAACAAAGTAGCAAAAGTAGGTGACGCTATTTTTACAAAGTAATTAAAATTAACCAAGAAAATTCATTGCTTTCTCTAATAAATCAGTCCAAATTGTCAGGGCGGGGTTGTCTGTCTCTCTCCAAGAACCCTTCCAAAAGCAACTTTCCTTGAGGGATAGGGGCTCATGTTCCTCCAAGGCCCCATTCCATCTCACTAGACCCCAGCAAAGTGGCGGAGGGGTGTGGGTGGGGAAGGCTGGCAGGAGAAACAAATTCCAGTGCAACCTCAGGACTTCAGTGTCCAGATTCAGTGGAGATCCCATTTTTCATGGAACTGCTGTGCTTGGCTTCTGGGCCAAACTGCTTCCTCCATCCCATGACTGTTCACCCAAAAGTGGGAGTTGTGATCATTGCAGTCTGCACGTTTTCAATGTATATTAGAGACAATGTGAGTGAAGTAATATCTTTTATTGGACCAACTTCTGTTGGTGTGACAGAGACAAGCTTCTAAGTTTTATTTCTTCACCCTGCTGTCTCTCTAATATCCTGGGACTAACACAGTTTCAACAATACTGCATATTCCATGCATATTGTAAGTTAATGGTTGTGGTGTATGTAAGTATAAGCTGTTACATTCTCCATGCAGGGGATGTTTCATGTCTCCTGCACGTTTATACATAAGGAAACTTCTTGCCAAAGATGGAGCAGTGGAGAGAGGGAGAGGGAGAGGAAGAGAGAGAGGTATGTGTGTGTGTGTGTGTGTGTGTCCCTGAGCTAACTCTCATGGAGATATCTGACCTCTCTTGCTTGTCCTTAGTCTCAGTGAAGGTTAATGGTATCCCTTTAACGTATCTGAGATTGCTAGTCTTTTTTTTATCTTGCAGGTTATTTATGTAGCCAGAAACCCTAAGGATGTTGCAGTTTCCTATTTTCATTTTAGCAAACATGCATCCATATTTGAGAAAGTACCAGATTTTAATATTTTAATGGAGAGGTTTTTATCTGGGAAAGGTAAGGTTTCATTTACTGCTAAAAGGCCAAACCCTGTTCACTAAACACAGCCTGAATAAAGTATCCATGTCTGTAAATTATACAGAATGTGGTGCTGGTCATAAATCTCCCCCTTAGATGGGTGTGGGGCTGTGGGGAGGGGCAGTTCTAAGGCTGCAGTGACTGCAGTAGGATCCACAGTTCACTATACAAATTTGGTGTGTAAAATTAGTCCAGAGGAGCTGTGTAGTCACATACAATGCACCAATAAAGTGCACGTTGCCTGATTTAATTTATCTCAATTAGGTATTCACTCTGAAACCTAATAATGAATATTTAAACACATTTTGACAATTAAGTGCTGAAATAACTGAGCTGAGCAGATGCTAATAAACACTGTCCAGAGAAAACAGAAGTAGTAAGATGCCAATCACTTTAGTAGAAATATCCAACTATAGTGCTTAGTCCACAATCCCAAACTACCACCCATACCTCCCAAAATCCAAAAAGACTCAGCTGTCACCTGTCCAGCCCCTGAATTTTCCTTTAATTATTTCTAACAATACAGTGTTCTCTCTAATGCAGCCTGTGGTTCAGTGACAATTTAAGTTCATAGTAAAATAACTTGTCTGTTAATAAAACCAGGAATAGTTTATATTTAATTCAATAAAAAAAACCTTCCATTTTTTCCTGAAGTTGCTGCAGACTCTCCAGTTTGCCACACTGGAGAGCTGAAGAAACCATGAAGATCCTCGCTTTGGACTTTAAGTCAGGTTGCCACAAAGGACACAGGTTATTGGATAATATAGTGGCGTTTAATTCTAGGCAGCTCATAAAAATGTAATAGAAATTATCCAGAAGTAAACTATCCAGAGCAGGGATTGGCAGCCTCCGGCATGAGGCCCACCAGGGTAAGCCCCCTAGTGGGCCAGGCTGTTTTTTTTTTACCTGCTACATCCACAGGTTCAGCCGATCGCAGCTCCCACTGGACCAAGGGACATGCTGGCCACCGCTTCCCGCAGGCCCTAATGGCCTGGAGCAGCGAACTATGGCCAGTGGGAGCTGCGATCGGTTGAACCTGCAGATGTAACAGGTAAACAAACCAGCCTGCCCTGCCACCGGACTTACCCTGGTGGGCCATGTGCCAAAGGTTGCCGATCCCTGATCCAAAGCAACAAAGTAAAAATACTGGGTAAAGTACCTTGTGTGAGGCCAGTGAAGTCTAAAGGTAAAAGCACAACTTATTAGCTATGTAACTGACTGTAAAACCCAAGTCAGGTGTAAGCCACAAGGGGGTCTTTGGTGTCCAACTGCCACGTTAGGGGCCTAAACGCAAAATTTAGATTCTCACAAGCCCCATTCAGCTGCCATCTAACTCTGCAGGTGCCTAAATTCCCTTGATGCCTAAGTTTCCCCTGGCAAAGTCCCCTAGGAGCCTCCATTTCTACCACTGGCATGTGCACAGGTATCTCAGTCCTGAGCAGCTTGGTTCTTTGCTCACGTGGTAGGCTTCACAAAGTAGGTGGTCCCCTGTCTATCTTGCCCATGGAATCCTACCACTAGGTATGCTCAGAGGCCACCTTAAAGACCATCTACCATATCTGGACCCACATGACAGCACAACGAGGAGAGGTTTTACTTTATCACACAGCAGTTAGAGCACTTAGAGGATGTGGGATACCCTGGTTGAAATTCCTGATTTCACACACGTCCTCATTGCTGGGTTATGGGGTCTTCTGGGGTGAGACAATTTTTTCAATCTTTCCTGTTGAAGTTTTCTACTAGTCTTTAAAGGAGGGACTTGAGCTGTCATTCTCAACCCTGCTTGTGACAGTATTAGGGTGCTAAAGTGTTGATAATGAACTATTTTGCTCTTAGAGATCATTAACGTTTGATTATTTTTTCCCCCTTGTAAGTACTTGCTAGTTCGTGGTTTGATCATGTCAAAGGCTGGTACACCCACAGAGCTGATTATAATATTCTCTTCCTTACTTATGAGGAGATGAAGAAGGTGAGGCCTGTCGATATCATTATATCTAAACTCTAAAGCCGCACAAACTTTGTATCTGTGGGCCAAGGCTGCCTTGCATCCATTCCTTCTCCCCAGCTCCCAGTGTCCCATTCTTCTATCCCCTTTGTCAGGGACTCTCTGCAACTCCCCACTCCCACTCACTCAGTTATGCCAGAGGCTCGGTGTGCCTCACTTCCATTCCCACCCATCCATGCCCGTGCGCTTTGCATCCCCCACTCCCACCTCTCTGGTGTATCCCTCTCTGTCCCCATACTATGGTTCCCTGAGCATCTTAGTGATGTTGACCTAACCTTTAAGTGTAGGCCAGGCCTAATGCCTCATTTCACTCATCCAGTAAACCAATCAGATTCTGCCACCTTGCTCACACTGTGACTCCTCATGGATTTCACGGACACTCCTTGAAAAAATACTTCTCCATGTCAGGAAGCAGAATCAGGACCATAGGGTGAGATTTTTCCAAAGCACCCAACTGAAAAATGAGAGGTTTCTGAGTTGGCCACAGAATTCCCATTGACTTTCAATAGGAGTTAGGTGTCTAACTCATGTAGTCACTTTTGAAAATTCCACCCATAATCTCTTGGGCTGCATATTGTCTGCATTTAACATATCAGTATAATACATGCTATAATAATATATACTATATATACTAATTATTATTATATATAAATATATATATATAATTATTCTGGAAATAAGAGTAAGACTGTCTGACAGAATCTCCCCCCCCCTCCCCCCTCTCCCTCAAATGTGGAAAGCAAAAAATAAAATATTTTGTCAAAATTTCTCCTCAAAACTATTATACCCCCCCACGCACACATGCTGCTGAAACCCTAAAACTGACACATTTTCTGCTTTTCTTTAGTTATAAAATAACAAAAACTACACATGACAGCAATTAAAGGCAACTCTAATAATTCCTTTTTAAAGAACAAAAACAATTCAATAGAAATTTTTTGAAAAGCTCGAATAATGAACAAGTTTATTCACACCACCAGAGAAGTGTCATGTGATGTGAAAGCTGAAAATGGAGAAAAGAAAAGGAATTAGAGAATTTTTTCTCAGTAAATGACTGGCCTGGGGAGTGGTGTTTGCCCCTACACATGCTTGCAGGGCTTAATGAGCAATACAAGGCAATCAGCGAGTATGGAATACTGCAAGAGCACAGGGAAGAAGAAAGGGCAAATTGAGTCTGACTTTCCCAGTGGAGTCAATGTGACAACCTGATATCTATGATAAGACAAAGTGGGTGTGTGAGATAATACCTTTTTATCGGCTCAATTTCTGTTGGTGAGAAACAGCTGTGTAGCTCAAGAGCATGTCTCTCTCTCTCTCTCCCCACCAGAAGATAGTCCAATAAAAGATAGCACCTCACCCTCTTGTCTCTCTAATATCCTGCTGGAACTGACCCATCTACAACAACGCTGCATATGCAATACCGCTGGAGGCAGCCCAGGCAGTCTAATCTACTTCTTAGTGAAGAAAATATGATGAATGTGACAACTGTTGGAGTAGTTAACTTGTTTTATTTCCATTCCTTGTCTGCACAGCAAAAAAGCAGCTACACAACCTTTCTCAGGTGGCATCTTTAAGGGAAAGGAGAGTATTCGCTACATTTTACAGCTTCTCAAACTGTTTTGATCAGAATGTATTTTCATCAAAATGAAGTATATTGTAAAAAAAATTTTAGATCCTCTCAATTTTTTTGAGAAACATGTTTTAATGCAACTTTTAATTGAAGCTTTCCATGTACTGAAAACCTAGTTTTCAAAAACTAAAATATTTCAATAACTCTTTTAAAGCTATTAAAAAAACTTTTAAAAACACAAAACGATCCACTTCAAAGATTCCAAAATGGGAACAATTTCAGCAGTTTGAATTTTTTACAAATTACTGTTTCATTTTTCTACCAGCTCAGCTACATTTGATTCCTTCTCAACTTCAGCTAGATCAGCAGAAGTTAGGTTTACACTGCTCTAAGAGGGGCCATCCAGGGGATATGTTGGTTGAACTGAATCAATTTAAAACCAATTTTGCTTTATATTTAAAGTGAAACAAAGCTTAGATGAGTGCACCTCTTAGCTAAATAGGGAGAGAAGTGCTGACGCTGGCAGGGAGCACATTGAGAATAGCATCAAGACTGATTAATAAAGCAAGGAAAGACCCTTCCCTTTAAGAGATCCAACTCCTGAGATGTATCCTTCTACTTCCAGACCACAGCTATGAGACAGACTCTTTTTGCTCAGAAAATTGTCAGGCTTTATCACATATGTTAGCAATAGTATTCTCACACCCAGAAATGAGCTTGTTCTCTCTCTTGGTAGGCAGTGAGGAAGGGTTACCTAAAGAAGAGACTAAGAACTCTTCTTGCTAGTCACCTGTCAGGATCTGATGTTGCTGTAGCCAGTGACAGTGAATAAAAATCTTGCCTATGAACAGTGTGATATTAGGAGCACCTTTCATTCCACGTTCAGTTTCCCACCCTTATTGAAATATGCTATTATCCTCTATTCTCTCTCTCTCTCTTTTTTTTTTTTTTTTTATTTAGCTCTTTTGCTTTTCTAATTTTGGGAATTGTTAAATAGAAATAATGCTCATTTCAGGATCTCAGAAGTGCTGTCCTGAAAGTTTGTGACTTCTTAGGAAAACAGCTGACTGAAAAGGAGTTGGATGTTGTTGTGGAGAAGGCTGTATTCGATAACATGAAATCTGATCCCAGGTCAAACTACGAGGACAAAACATGTATCTTGGAGAAAGGCAGAGACAATTTTCTTCGCAGAGGTAAGGCAGAAGCAGCCACTTGGATTAAATGCTTGTAACTGCAGATTCCAGCACAAGATGTGTTGAAGTTAGCTAAGACTTGCAATGACAAACAAAACTTTCTGTCCCTAGGTAACGATTGGCTTTGTGGCATTAAAGTTTGGGAAACAAAGCCCCACTCACAAAGGCAGGGGAAAAAAGATGCATTATTTTGCTTGGTGCAACACATAAGTGTTTAGAATCCTGTGGCACCTTAGAGACTAACAGACGTTTTGGAGCATGAGCTTTCGTGGGTGAATACCCACTTCGTCGGATGCATCTGACGAAGTGGGTATTCACCC
>NC_133771.1:93068762-93095498 GCF_003597395.2 Chelonoidis abingdonii
AAATAGTAAAGTTTAAATGAACAGAAAAAAAGTCAACATTTTCAAAAACTGAAAAAAAGTCACTTTCATACCATTCTTAAAAGTTGAGCTCAACCCCCCCCCCCCCCCCAACCTTAAAATCTGTCAAAGTATCAGGGGGTTGCTGTGTAATCTGCATCCACAAAAACAACAAGAAGTCTGGTGACATCTTAAGGACTAACAGATTTATTTGGGCATAAGCTTTCATGGGTAAAAAAGCCCACTTCTTCAGATGCATGGAGTGGAAATTACAGATGCAGGCATTGTTATACTGACACATGAAGAGAAAGGAGTTACCTCCCAAGTGAAGAACCAGTGTTGACAGGGCCAATACAATCAGGGTGGGCGTAGTTCACTCCCAATAATTGATGAGGAGGTGTCAATTCTATGAGAGGAAAAGTTGCCTTTGTAGTGAGCCAGCCACTCCCAGTCCCTATTCAAGCCCAAATTAATGGTGTTAAATTTGCAAATAAATTTTAGTCTGTTTCTGAAGGTTTTTTTGTTCAAGAATAGTGACTTTTAAAACTATTATAGAATGACCAGGGAGATTGAATTGTTCACCTACTGGCTTTTGTATGTTACCATTCCTGATGTCCAATATGTGTCCATTTATTTTTTTACATAGGGACTGTCCGGTTTGGCCAATGTACATGGCAGAGGGACGTTGCTGGCACATGATGGCATATATCACATTAATAGATGTGCAGGTGAATGAGTCTCTGATGGTGTGGCTCATGTGGTTGGGTCCTCTGATGGTGTTGCTAGAGTAGATATGAGGACAGATTAGGCAATGAGGTTTGTTATAGGGTTTGGTTCCTGGGTTAGTGTTTCTGTAGTGTGGTGTGTAGTTGCTGGTGTGTATTTGCTTCAGGTTGAGGGGCTGTCAATTATTGGGAGTGAACTACATCCACCCTGATTGTAATGGCCCTGTCAACACTGGTTCTCCACTTGGGAGGTAACTCCCTTCTCTTCATGTGTCAGTATAACAATGCCTGTATCTGTAACTTCCACTCCATGCATCCGAAGAAGTGATTTTTTTTACCCATGAAAGCTTATGCTCAAATAAATCTGTTAGTCTTTAAGAAGCTACTGGACTCCTTGTTGTTTTGCTTAAAATCTGTGAACATCAGGAGAAAAAGAAAGTCTAGTGTTTCTGTGCAGCTTCATAAATGGTGAGTTCAGATGCTCTACAGCTTTCAGGGATAATGCAGAGCATGAAATAATCCAATTAAAATCTAAAACGATTCTTGTGCTTGAAAGGAGGAGTTGAGTTTTTAATCATGTTAAAGCAGCAGAGAATCCTGTGGCACCTTATAGACTAACAGACGTTTTGGAGCATGAGCTTTCGTGGGTGAATACCCACTTCGTCAGATGCAGGTAGTGGAAATTTCCAGGGGTAGGTATATATATGCTAGCAAGCAAGCTAGAGATAAGGAGTTTAGTTCAATCAGGGAGGATGGGGCCCTGTTCTAGCAGTAGAGGTGTGAAAACCAAGGGAGGAGAACTGGTTCTGTAATTGGCAAGCCATTCACAGTCTTTGTTTTAGTCCAGAGCTGATGGTGTCCAAATTTGCAGATGAACTGAAGCTCAGCAGTTTCTCTTTGAAGTCTGGTCCTGAAGTTTTTTTGCTGCAGGATGGCCCCTTAAGGTCTGCTATAGTGTGGCCAGGGAGGTTGAAGTGCTCTCCTACAGGTTTTTGTATATTGCCATTCCTGATAATCTGATTTGTGTCCATTTATCCTTTTCCGTAGTGACTGTCCAGTTTGGCCGATGTACATAGCAGAGGGGCATTGCTGGCAATATGATGGCGTATATTACATTGGTGGATGTGCAGGTGAATGAACCAGTGATGGTATGGCTGCTCTGGTTAGGTCCTGTGATGGTGTCGCTGGTGTAGATATGTGGGCAGAGTTGCATTGAGGTTTCCGAGGTTCCCACTGGATTGGTATACCTAAGAACTGCAACAGTCTACTCAGGACACGGTCCCTACACTACCACCCGGACTGGGAATCAGCATACCTTTCTAAAGGAGCCCCGGCCAGGTTGCCCACTCGGGTGAATTCTATCTACTACCCAAGATCCACAAACCCGGAAATCCTGGACGCCCCATCATCTCGGGCATTGGCACTCTCACTGAAGGACTGTCTTAATATGTGGACTCTCTACTCAGACCCTATGCCACCAGCACTCCCAGCTATCTCCGTGACACCACTGATTTCCTGAGGAAACTACAATGCATTGGTCACTCCCAGAAAACCCATCCTAGCCACCATGGATGTAGAGGCTCTCTACACAAACATCCCACACACAGATGGAATACAGCTGTCAGGAACAGTATCCCTGATGATGCCACAGCACAACTGGCTGCTGAGCTCTGTGCCTTTATAACTCACCACACAACTATTTCAAGTTTGATGACAATATATATCTCCAGATCAGTGGCACTGCTATGGGCACCCGCATGGCCCACATACGGCCAATATTTTTAATGGCTGACCCTGGAACAAGCAACGGTTCCTCAGCTCTCGATCCACTCATTGCCCCTCCTACTACGCTACATTGATGAACATCTTTCATATCTGGATCCATGGGAAGTAGACTCTAGAAAAATTCCACCCACGATTTCAAACAACTTCCACCCCACCATCAACCTCAGCCTGGACCAATCTACAGAGAGGTCCACTTCTAGACACCACGATGCAAATAAGTGATGGTCAACATTAACACCACCCTATATCGAAAAGCCTACCGACCCGCTATGCCTACTTCATGCCTCCAGCTTCCATCCCGGGCAATCACACGAATTCCATTGTCTAAGCCGAAGCACTGAGGTACACCGCATCTGGCTCTAACCCTCAGACAGAGACCAACACCTACAAAATCTCCACCAAGCATTCTCAAAACTACAATACCCCACGAGGAATAGGAAACAGATCAACAGAGCCAGAGTGTACCCGAAAGCCTCCTATGCAAGACAACAAGAAAGAAAACCACAGGACTCCACTGGCCATCACATACAGTCCCAGCTAAAATCTCCATGCACGCACATCAGGGATCTACAACCCATCCTGGACAATGATCCCACACTCCACAGGTCTTGGGTGGCAGGCCAATCCTTGCCCACAAACCTGCAACCTGAAACGTATTCTCACCAGCAACTGCACACCGACCATAGTAACTCTAGTCCAGGAACCAATCCATGCAACAAACTCAATGCCAACTCTGCCCACATATCTACACCAATCCAGGACCTAACCAGAGCAGCCATACCATTCACTGGTTCAATTCACCTTCACAGTCCACCAATGTAATATACGCATCGATATCCAGCAATGCCCCTACTGCTATGTACATCGGCCAAAACGACAGTCACTTATGGAAAAGGATAAATTGGACACAAATCAGATATCAGGAATGGCCAATATACAAAAACCTGTAGGAGAGCACTCACCTCCCTGGCCACACTATAGTCAACCTTAAGGTGGCCATTCTTCAGCAAAAAAAACTTCAGGACCAGACTTCAAAGAGAAACTGCTGAGCGCTTCAGTTCATCTGCAAATTTGACACCATCAGTTCTGGACTAAACAAAGACCTGTGAATGGCTTGCCAATTACAGAACCAGTTTCTCCTCCTTGGTTTTTCTACACTCTACTGCTAGAACAGGGCCCCATCCTCCCTGATTGAACTAAACTCCTTATCTCTAGCTTGCTTGCTAGTCATTATATATACCTACCCCTGGAAATTTCCACTACCTGCGTCTGACAAAGTGGGTATTCACCCATGAAAGCTCACGCTCCAAAATGTCTGTTAGTCTATAAGGTGCCACAGGATTCTCTGCTACTTTTACAGATCCAGACTAAGACGGCTACCCCTCTGATACTTTAATCATGTTGTATCCTTTATCTTGGAGGTTCTCAACTTGGGATTGTGAATAGATGTTACAGGCTTGTGATGAGACTGTTCTTCTGATATTGCTAAATAGGAGGTGATCTTACCTAGAAGGGAGTAGGGCCCTGGAATGGAAACAGGTGTCACAATATGGAAAACCACTGCCAAGTATTAAGTACAGCATTATCTGAAAAGGATGTTCAGAGATATTCATATTTCTTTTAACAGTAACACCTTCCTGTTCCCAATTTCCCCTCTACCATTTGTGCCAGAAGAAATCGATACAAGATAGTAACTGAGTTGTATAAAGCTACTGGTGCCTAAAACAGAATTGGTGACACTGTCTAGAAATATTGGGTCAAATGACTGCCATTGCTGGCAAGTCATTGGCCCATTAACATTTCTCTACAGGGACACCACTAGATTCTACAAAAAACAAAATCAATTTTCACCAGTAGCATGGTTTATCAGCAGGACAGCGTTTTCAGTTAAGGCTGTGGACATCTGTAACATGCAAGTCACATGATCAAAAGCTTCCACTAGCTAATCAGAGGAACAATAACGGTATGGTGGACAGCACACATAATTCTAAGTTTAAAAACTGGGGTCTGTGCTATATTTCAGCCACATCTCAGATCTGGAAATGTACCTTCAAATCCCCAAAGACCTAGAGAGCTACACTTTGGGGAGATGAGGTAGAAATGAAGTGAAAAGGAACTGTTCCCAACTAGCAGCATTCACAGCTTCTTACCTGCTGCACAAGCTTTATTCAGTTTATAATAAAAAGTCCAGGTAGCAACAGAGCATCTAAGCACAACTTCTCCTTCTCCTCCTTCCATCTCAGGAACTGTTGGAGACTGGAAGAACATCATGACTGTGGCACAAAATGAAAAGTTCAACAAGGTTTTTAATGAGAATATGAAAGACCTGCCCTTCAAGTTCATCTGGGATCTTAATGAAGAAATATAGGCTGATTTCCAGTTTGAAAGATGTGAAAGTGGACTGAAAGTCTTGTACAAAATGTTCAAATTAAAATCCATAGCTCTGTGCAAGTTCAAGGCTTGAAACTAGCATTTTCCCCTACTAATTACATAGATCTACACACTCATCATCACCATGGTGTCTGTATATATAGGAAAGACTTATTTTAAGAGCTTATTTTTAGGCACTGTGGCAGATGAGGAGAGATTTGGAGGCCAGGGTAGTAGCCGTATGGAGCAAATCAGTGAAGGGTAATTTGAGTATAAGGGGCAACATGGAAGAAGGCACAAATCGTTGTGTGAGAAACTGACATAAAAGCAGATAAGACCTAGTATCACAGCAGCCGTGAAGGAGGAGAAAGAGGAAGGATGCAGGAAAGAGAGCAGCTAAGTAGAGATAGGCACAGTTCTAAAGGGCCATAAAGGGGAGGACAAGCAGAATAAATGACGCCATGAAATGAAAGGAGCTAATGGAATGATTTAAACACAGGATTTATGGGCTAAGAATCATCTGCAAAGAAGATATCAAACTTAGGCCTTGGCTACACTGGCGCTTTACAGTGCTGCAACTTTCTCGCTCAGGGGTGTGAAATAACACCCCCCTGAGCGCAGCAAGTTACAGCGCTGCAAAGTGCCAGTGTAAAGAGTGCCCTAGCGCTGGAAGCGCGGCTCCCAGTGCTGTAAACTAATCCCCACGGAGAGGTGGAGTATGTGCAGCGCTGGGAGAGCTCTCTCTCAGTGCTGGCGCCGCGACCACACTCGCACTTCAAAGCGCTGACAGAGGAGCGCTCCCGCGGCAGTGCTTTGAAGTTGCAAGTGTAACCATACCCTAAAACATAATTTTGTATGGGGCTGAGTGGAACAGTGTGCAATTGGGCAGGGCTGAGGGGAGGCATTTACAGTAATCAAGACAGGAGATAAGAGGACCCTGAGTGAGATTTCTTGCCGTGCACATAGAACAAAGAGGCTAAATCTTAGATGGTGCGGAGCAGTATTTCTCAACTAGTCACAACCTTTGCAGGGAGGTGGTCAAAAAAGGCAATCAGAGGTCTAGATATGTTGAAAATGTTATTATAATTTAAAGCAAAGAAAAATCTCACTACCTGCACAAGCTTACCCTTGAAGGTCAAGTATTCTCTGTCAACCTCTGGAAGAAACAAACACACATCTTGTTATCACCACCAGTACATTGACTATAAGAATAAAAATGTATGGCCAAGTTGCATTTCTTTAAACTTCAAATCAGAAGTCTCCAACCTGAAAAGTTTTAGAGACACTGCCACGGAGGATGAAGAAGAAAGAGTTAAATATTGTCTGGGTGTGAGGAACAATAGAAAATGAGGCCAAGACAGTTCCTGGGTTTTAGGCCTAAATCACATGGAAGATTGGGAGTTTATGGTGACTATGAGACACCCAAGAGGAGATGCTGCAGATACTGGAAAATATGTAGGATAGGATGGAGGGAAACAGACCACCTTTCCCCCAGCCCCCAAAGCTTGTAACCCACCAGTCTACACTGCCACTTTACAACAGTGGAGCTTGCAGCACTCAGGAGTGTGTTTTCTTCATACCCCTGAGCACAAAAGCTGAAGTGCTGTAAAGTGGCACTGGAGATAAGGCCTAGGTCTTATCTGCCCATATGTCAGTTTCTCACACAATGATCTGTGCCCTCTTCTATGTTGCCCCTTACACTCAAATTACCCTTCACTAGATTGCTCCATAAGGCTACTACCCTGGCCTCCAAATTTCTCCTCTGCCACAGTGCCTAAAAATAAACTCTTAAAATAAGTTTTGCCGAGAGAGAGAGAGAGAGGCTGCACTATTTTGCTCAGTTCAACATCGTAAGTCTCCACAGAATAGAGCTGGGAAATACAGTGACATGTTTTGGCAAATATATATATATATATATATATATACACACACACACACACAGGCTCTCTTGAATGGTAACAATCATTTTGTGCCATTTATGAAAGTTAAGATTTCCCCCCTCAAAATTAAAATCTGTGATCAGTAGGAGAAAACTGAAAGCAATCCTGGGCAATTTCACAAATGGTGAGACAGATCAGCTCAGGTGCCCTATAGCTTCCAGGGGTTATTTAGAGCATGAATCCAGCCAAATAAATAAAATTT
Source organism: Chelonoidis abingdonii (assembly GCF_003597395.2). Lineage (NCBI taxonomy): Eukaryota > Metazoa > Chordata > Testudines > Testudinidae > Chelonoidis > Chelonoidis abingdonii. The sequence goes on from NC_133771.1 coordinate 93,075,782, forward strand.
AAGAAATTATTCTTGTGTCAGATCTCTTATACCTTAGGTTCTCAGTCATGAGTAGATATCAGGGGTTAGCATCCACCCTGCTTTTCCAATACTGCTGAACATGAGAGGGGGTTCCCAATGGATGGGAGTGGGTCCCTGGAATGGAAATGGGAAAGATGGAAAACCACTGTCTTGTATCAAATACAGCAGTGGCTGAAAAGGATGTTCAGAGACGTTCAATAAAATTTTATTAAAGGAAATGTTTGAAATGAAATATACACAGGTTGAGAGGGAAGGTACTGTACATCTGGGGTCAGGCTTGGGTTATGGGGGGCTACAGATATCGTTTGCAAGGATGAAAAGATACATACATATTGCATAACCGGCATAGACCCAGACTGGGGTGCAAAGGTTTTTAAAGTGTCAGTGAATAAGTGGGCTCGGGTTCGCCACCCATGGAATGAATAAGGAGTCCAAGTCAGTGTCGATGGAGCGGATAGGTATATGGGTGGGGTGCGTCCCTTGGTCCCTCAGGAAAGGAAGTGGGTTATTTCCCTGGTCGGCTGTCTCAATTACTCAGTGTGGTATTGGCGGTGTCCGGTGATGTGTTCGATATAAATGTCTCTGGACCACCTGATGGTGTCAGACACCATGAGCTGTCTCATGAGCCGGGCATAGCGTCGACTGACCCGACATGCTCTCAGAACCGGCTCATTGCGGGGGTCCCATGAGCCCAGGGCTCCCACGATCAGGGCGTGTACCTGGACTTCGTAGCCCTGGGTTCTCAGGGTATCAGCCAGCGAGGCATACGTCAACTCCTTCCGTGCTCGGGCCTCATGGAAGGCAGGTGACCAGTTTTCGAAAGGCACCGTGACGTCTACCAGGAGGACCTTCTTCTTTTCTGCGTCCGTCATGACGATGTCAGGTCAACGATGATCTTCCCCAGGGACGGTGGGATGGCTTTCACTAGTCGGTTCTGGATGGTGTTGTGGTGGTGTCGCCAGGCTACGGAGTGCTGCTTGCATCCACACAGGACTTGCGGCAGGGTCTCATTCACGTTGCCGCACTTTCTGCAGCGCTTGTCCCGGCTGCCATGGCAGATGGCTCCGTTGAGGGGAACGCAGTTGAGTCAGGCCCTGTGGATGAACCGCCAGTCGGCGAACCTGGTGAAGCTGCCCCCGGGGAGGAAGTGGTTACTGGCGTCCTACTTGCTGGACACCTCCAACACCTTGCCCTGGTCTAGCTTCCCCTGGAGGTTCTCAGCGTAGTGGTAGTGAATGGCATCTTTCAGGGACCTTTCTAGCATGGCGCTGGCGGTTGGGGTGACGATGGTGTGGTCTGGGGTCTTTACGCGTGGCACCAGTATTCCCAGCTCCCGGCGTTCCTCGCACCACTTCCAGCAGCAGCTGATCCTCTTACCTAGGCATCTTGAGGCGTTGCGGGCGCAGGACCAGAGAGAGGATAGGTCTCTCTCCTCTCTCCCGAACTCAGCCTTCAGGGAGCCGCTGAGGTAAGTGGCAACGTCCCACTCGGAGGGGGGCCTGGCAATGCGTTTCCTGACCACACCCCGTACGGACTCCTGTGTGATGCTCCTCACTTTTGGATCCGGGCACGTCAGGAGGCGAAAGGTGTGGGTCATCACCGCTACGTCGCACAGGTCACCCATCCGAGGTACGTTGGCACCGCCCTGTCTGTGGGAAATGTAGATGATGTCCGTGCAAGTCCTCTGGGGAAGGTGGAGCCATTTCTTCACCAGCTGTCTGATGGTGCTGTCAGTCTTGTTCAGGGGCACCTTGGCCAAGGCTGATCCCCTGAGGACAAAGGAGATGCGGGGGATCAGGAAGGTGTTGAGGGCGTTGATCTTTTGCCAGGGGGTGAGCAGGAAGGAGTCAATTTGGGCCGCGTCTCGTAGGATCTCTGCAATGGTGTCTTCGGGGGTCTGCCGGACGCGGACTCCTGTGGGTATGCCGAGGTGTTGGTGTATCTCTCCCTCTTCAAGGGAGGTCATGGACTCGCCCTAGATAAGGAACTGCGAAGGCCGGACCAGCGCCCTCGTGCCACTGTCGACGTGGAGGGAGGCGCATTTTTTGGGGTTGAAACGCAGGCCCATCCACTCGGCAGCTTGGCTGGTGACATCGAACATTTGCTGGAGGCTTTCCAAGCTGTCGGCAACCAGGGCCAGATCATCCGCGTAGGCCAGAATGCTGGTTTTCTTGCCATGCAGGTCGAAGCATGGCTCGGATGAGCCGTTGGAGATGGCTCGGATGAGCAGTTCCATGGCCAGGTTGAAAACGATGGGACTGAGGGGGCATCCTTGTTTCACGCCATGGCGAATGGGGATGGCATCTGTCTCTCCGTCCGTGGCACGGATGGTAGTGGTGCAGTTCTTGTAGAGGTTCCGGAGGATCTGGATGAAGGTAGCTGGCATCCCGAACTCTCCCAGGGTGGCAAAAATGTGGTGGTGGGGCATGGACCCGAAGGCGTTGGTCAGGTCAAGCCATGCTACGATGCACTGTCTCTTTGACCTCCTGGCCTCCTGGATGGCCGTCTGAAGGAGGAAGTTATGCTTGTAGCATCCCTCGGAGGACATGAAGCCCTTCTGGACTGAACTGATGGTGCCCCCGCAAACTGACCACTCCGTGATCCTTGCTGCGAGGCAGCTGGCGTACAGCTTGTAGATGGTGGAGTGGAGGGAGATGGGCCTCCAGTTGCCGGGGTCGTCTCGGTCCCCTTTTTTGTGAATGAGGACAGTCATGGACTTTTTCCAGGAGCGAGGAACACGATGGAACTGCTTGCATTTGTTGAAGATGGCAGCAAGCACCAAGCAGCCGGGGTCTTTCTTCCTCAGCAGGTGGTAGTGGATGCCATCTCTTCCAGGGGTGGTATTTTTGGTCCTTGTCAGCCTCGCCTGCACCTCCTGGGGGAAGAAATCTCGCTCCAGATCTTCAGTGAGGTTGATCCGGGGTAGCGGGAGAAGGCACTCGGGGCATCGCAAGTCGGTCTGAGCCTCGTTATCGAACACGTCCTTGAAGTAGGAATGGAGTCTCTCGGGCTGGATGGCACAATATGAGGAGGTCCTGTCGAGGATCTCCCTCATGGCTTTCGGCCGGTTCATGCTGTATAGTTTCTGTATATGGGATGCAGCCGCTGGATCGTAGCGGCGGCCGACGTGCCCTCTCTTGCCTTCTCTGGAGGTGTTGTTACGACCCAGCGCAGGGAATCTGCGCGTGGCCTGTGAGGTCTCCTGGGGTTCCCTCATTCTGGCAGCAATTTCCGCACTGAGGTACAACCGCAACTGTTCTAACCCCTCACACAGAGACCAACACCTACAAAATCTCCACCAAGCATTCTCAAAACTACAATACCACAAGAGGAAATAAGGAAACAGATCAACAGAGCCAGACGTGTACCCAGAAGCCTCCTACTGCAAGACAAACCCAAGAAAGAAACCAACAGGACTCCACTGGCCATCACATACAGCCCCCAGCTAAAACCCCTCCAACGCATCATCAGGGATCTACAACCCATCCTGGACAATGATCCCACACTTTCACAGGCCTTGGGTGGCAGGCCAATCCTTGCCCACAGACAACCTGCCAACCTGAAACGTATTCTCACCAGCAACTGCACACCGCACCATAGTAGCTCTAGCTCAGGAACCAATCCATGCAACAAACCTCGATGCCAACTCTGCCCACATATCTACACCAGCGACACCATCACAGGACCTAACCAGATCAGCCACACCATCACCGGTTCATTCACCTGCACGTCCACCAATGTAATATACGCCATCATATGCCAGCAATGCCCCTCTGCTATGTACATCGGCCAAACTTGACAGTCTCTACGGAAAAGGATAAATGGACACAAATCAGATATTAGGAATGGCAATATACAAAAACCTGTAGGAGAGCACTTCAACCTCCCTGGCCACACTATAGCAGACCTTAAGGTGGCCATCCTGCAGCAAAAAAACTTCAGGACCAGACTTCAAAGAGAAACTGCTGAGCTTCAATTCATCTGCAAATTTGACACCATCAGCTCAGGGTTGAACAAAGACTGTGAATGGCTTGCCAACTACAGAACCAGTTTCTCCTCCCTTGGTTTTCACACCTCAACTGCTAGAACAGGGCCTCATCCTCCCTGATTGAACTAACCTCGTTATCTCTAGCTTGCTTGCATATATATACCTGCCCCTGGAAATTTCCACTACATGCATCCGATGAAGTGGGTATTCACCCACGAAAGCTCACCCTCCAAAACATCTGTTAGTCTATAAGGTGCCACAGGATTCTTTGCTGCTTTTACAGACCCAGACTAACACGGCTACCCCTCTGCAGAGTAACTAATTTGACCCAGTATTTCTAGACAATGTCACTAATTCTGCTTTAGGAACCAGTGGTTTTATAGATCTCGGTTATCATCTTCCTGTACTGATTTATTTTGTTGCAAATTTTAGAAGAATTGGCAACAGGAAATAGTTACTGTTAAGAGAAATATGAGGTTCTCTGAACATTCTTTTCAGGCAATGCTGTACTAAACAGTAGGCAGTGGTTTTCTACTTTTTCCATACCATAGTGCCCAGCACCATCTAGCTGGGTCACCCTTCTATTCAGCAGCAGTACTGGGTTAACCATGGTGCCAGTGGCTCCCTGGCACCAGGCCCATGCTCAGAAGGGGCCCATAACACCTGCTTCCTCCCCTTCCACAGTGCTGTGAGGGGCTCCGAGAGCGAGGACCAGCATCCTGTTTACCACATCGCCCAGCCTCCAGCCCCAGAGAACACCTAACCCCACCCTCTTCAGGCCCAGCCAGCCCCTGGGACAGGCAGACAGACAGACAGCCGCCCTTCCCGGGGAATATGATACACCATACTAGGACCCTGATACCTGCGCCGCACCCAGAGACAGGCAACAACACTCCAGCTCTCACCCTCTGCCTGTAGGCACAAGGATCTAGCCCAGGAGCTGAGCGCCCAAGGGACCCTGGGAGCAGTAGTTCCTTGGCCAGCTCCCTACCTCGAGAGCCAGCCCTGGAGCAAGGAAGGAACTAAATTTCCCAGCATTCAGTTGGCAGCTATCAACAGGAAAGGGAGCAGGGAAGCTGCCAGGGCTGGTGAGACCTGATGCACATTGGGGTTGCTGTGAATGGGGAGCTGACTGCTAGAAGGGGGTAGTACTGTGAATGGAGAACATATATGCACAAAGAGTAGAAGGCTTTGGCCCAGCTGTCACCTTCAGAAGACTTCTCCAGACTGGATTAGGGATGACTCTGCTGGCAGCCCTCAAAGAAGGAACTGAGTGGAATGAATGGACAGTGCACCTCTATCTGAAGCCTTGCAAGGGAGGTATATGGAACCTCCTAACCTCCCGCCCCCTGTCAAGAGATGTTGAAATGATAGGTAAGGGAGGGAAGGCTCTACTAGAGGACCTGGGCAGCTTTAAGTACAGTACCAGGCACACAGGAGGATCTGAGTCGTGGAAGCAGAAATTTGGCTTTTCCTTTGTAGATTTATGTGATATTCAGAAAGGGAATTTAGAACCTGCCTTCCAGATGTGAGTACTTTCTAAGTTCAGGCGTGCTCAAGTTCAGTTTGGGCTGCTCTCTATTATTTCATTTCTCCCAAACCAAATGCTGATCCACTGTAATTTGCTGTAGAAAACATAGGATAAAACTGAGCACCTTTTTGAGCAACCAGATAAACTCTTTCCAATTCTAACTCAGACTGGCATTGCTATTTTCAAAAACCACTATGGGTTGCTGTAATTTTTCTTTTAGTTTTGTTTGTTTAGAAAGACGATGATAGTAAATTTTGCACTGGCAAGTTCCCCACAGGAAGTAAGGCCTTGTCTACATTGCCACTTGCAGCGCTGAAATGTTCTTCATTCCAGGGTGTGAAAAAACACACCCCAGAGCGATGCAAGATTAAGCCCTGTAAAGTAGCAGTGTAGATAGTGCTGGGAGCACTTTAACGTTTTTCTACTCTTAGGGTGTAGACATACCCTAAGAGTAGAACAAAATAACTTTTCCTCATGATGTGTGCAGGGCTGGGGCAAGGATGTTTCGCACCCTAGGCAAAACTTCCACCTTGCGCCCTCCCCTCCCTGTGCCCCCGCCCTGAGGTGCCCCCTGCCCCCACAGCAGCTCCCCCCTCCGCCCCCGCCCTGAGGTGCCCCCCTTGCAGTAGCTCCCCACCCCCATCCTTTGCCCTGAGGCACCCCGCCACCCCAGCTCACCCCTGCTGAATTCAGAAGTACCTTGCTTTTGTAACCATACCACCTGATAGTTTCAGCCCTTGTAAGCTAAGCAGGTTTACATTTAGTAATTGGGTGGGAAGTCTCTCAGAAAAAGTTAAGTGCCGAAAAAGATGTTGATTATTCACTAGGTAATGTGAGACCTGCCTATTTACAATAGTAAACCAGTGCAGCATAGTTTTAGAATGCACTGTGCTCCTAGAGTCTAGAATGGAGTCCTTTGCTTCTATACACAGCCCATTAAAGACAGGGCCGGTTTTAGGTTGATTCAGCCAATTCCCGGGAATCGAGCCCCGCGCCTCAGGCGCCTTTTTAATTTTTTTTACTTACCCCGGCTGAGGTCTGCTCCAGGGTCTTCTATGGCCCCGCTCCCCTGACCAAAGCGCCGGTGAGAGTGCGGCAGCCCCGCTCTCCCAGCTGGAGCTCCGGCAGGAGCGCGGCAAGCTGCCCCTCAAGCCCTGGCTGGAGCTCCGGCCAGAGCACGGCACGTAAGCCCCACAGCCCCGGCTGGAGCTCCAGCTGGAGCATGGTAAGCAAGCCCTGCAGCCCCGGCTGGAGCTCCGCCCAGAGCATGGCAAGTAAGCCCCACAGCCCCGGCTGGAGCTCCAGCCGGAGCATGGCAAGCAAGCCCCGCAGCCCCGGCTGGAGCTCCGTCTGGAGGGCGGCAAGCCCTACCCTGTAGCCCCACTCTCCCGACTGGAGCTCTGGGCTCTTTAAATAGCTCTCTCTCTCTCTCTCTCTCTGCCTGGCTCCAGGGAGCTAGACAAAGTACCTGAGGGGAACAGAGATGGGGAGCTCCTGCCTGGAAAGCCCCAGGCTGCCGCCTAGCATTAGGCCAAGAGGTACTAGGGGTTGCAGGGAGCAACCCAAGGGTAGGCAAAGGCAGCAGGTCCGAACCCCTTTGCCTATGATGAGTGGCTGATACTGCAGTCTGCCCCAGTGAATAGGGCTAGGTGGAGACTGGGCAGTAGCCTATACTGAGGCAAAGTGGGGATAAAGGGTGGGGGCCCCCCCGGGAAGGGGAAACCCTCAGAGAAAGGGGTGACTGCTTGGGGGCAGCACTCCCTGTAAAAGGGCACGGGGTCCAGGGAGGGACATGGGGCCAGAGGACAGGTGGATCACTGGCCTGCAGAGGGCACTCTGGAGCTGGAACTGAGCTAATTCCCAGAAGTAACCAGCAGGAGGTGCCGCAGGGGTGAGTATGACCCATCTACACAGCCCCATGTCCACTGCTGCCCTGCAGTTCCCAGGTCAGTAACCCTGCACACCTGATTCAATGAGGGGGGCAGGGAGCAGCTGGGACCCACACATGTGCACACCCGCAGGGAGTAGCGGAGACCCACACATGTGAAAGGGTAGTCATTAATAACCAATCAACAGCATATATGATGCAGTGTACAAAATATATGATTGTATTATTTATATAGTTATGGAAAGTAAATAATACATGGAAGAAATTTGAGGCTTTTTTTTTTTTTACACTCTTTTTTTTTTTTTTTAGACATCCCTGCCAAGGCCCCGCCGAAAATGTTCAAATTGGCCCCGCACTTCCTAAAGGTGGCCCTGATTAAAGACAATGTAAAGACTCCCACTGACTTCAACAGGCTTTGGGTGGAACTAGTTATACACAGGGTAACTCCACTGTCTTCATAGGGTCCCAATCCCATAGCAGAGGGGGGCAGTGTGAGCTTGTTGCAGAGCTGCTGTGCAGGGATGGGGAACTTCCTGGCATCCCAGCCTCTAAAATCATCCAGGTTGTACCTTCTGCATGACTATGTGTTGGCTGAGGGGTGCATGGGAATTGGGGGGGGCCCCTGCTGCAGGTGATGGGCATCTCAAGTACTTAAAGCCATGGCCTGAAGTAGGGAAATGCTTCACTGCAGAGTCTGCAGCTGCCTAGGGCCAGCATTGAGGATTGAGACAGAGTCCCTAGTGCTGCTGTTGCAAGGTTCAAGCGTGCTCAGCCTTGGAATTGCCACCCCTCCTGCAGCTAGTTGGTGCAGCTGTCTAAGGCTGGCCTCTGGCAATTGGTCCCATGGGTGTAGCCAGAGAAGCAACAGGTGCCTCTCTGACTATGGGGGGCCATTAGAGCTAGGAGGAGATAAACTGGAGTTAACCTCAAGGAACAGGGGCGAGCAGTAGGAAAGGAATATCAAGAGAAACAGGGAAAGAAGAAGCAAGTCAGACTTGCAGGGGGAGAATAGGACCTGCTGGCTGGAGAGCACATCCAAGATGGAAGGGAAACAAGCATGGGGAGAGGCGGTGGTGCCACACAGTGGAATACAATGTAGATGGGAGCAGAGGGAGAAAAAAGGCTGGTGACTTTCAGGTTCCCAGGGGCTAAGTGCTCACTGAGCCAGGGCTGGGGAAATGGTGTTTGCAAGTGGCTTGCTCAAATGACAGGAACGGTGCTGGGGAAGGGATTTATCAGAACTGATCCGGCATCTGCTGGCTGTAGAACTATATTGAGCTGAGGCAAGGGTCACGTACAGTGAATTTCCCTATTCATTATGAAAGTTCTGCTCACTGTGGACACTAATAAACACACATGAGTACAGCTCAGTGAGAAACTGGGGGCTGAGAAAGCTGTGTATGGTAATACAGTTTTGCAGAGGTGCATGATCAAAATGAAAAAACGTCTCTGAGATTCAGTACCAGGTATACCATGGCACCACCACATCAGGCCCTCACTCGGAAGAGACTCATAACACCGATTACATAGGGGCTGTCATAGTATCCTTCCTCAATCTGAACCTTAGCGTCCAAAAATGAGGTACTAGCATGAAATCCTCTAAGCTTAATTACCAGCTTAGATCTGATATGCTGCCACCAATCAGGATTCTGAGTACCTGATAAACTCTGGTCTTCCCAACCTTTCCTGAGGATCCCAAGACGGCAATTCCTTGAGTTTCTCACAAAGGAAATTAACCATTTCCCTTCCCCTCTTTACCTCCCCGCCTGCTGGGTACACCAAGGAAAGATTACCTGCAACTCCTTGAAACACAACAGCAGAGAGATTCAGTTTCTCTCCCCCTTCTCCCCTTCACCCAGAGGCATTCAGATCAGCACTGTGAATCTACACACAGCCAAGAGGAATTTACCTTTTCCCTCCACCACAAAGTCCCTGGGGAGTACAGACTCAATAAACCTAATAGCCATGACCAAGGAGTAAAAAATCAATTAGGTTTAAAAAAGAAAGTTTTTAATAAGACATAAAAGGAGTAAAAATAATCCTGTAAATTTTAAGATGTAATATACGGGGTCTTCAACTTAATAGAAAATGAAGCAAAGCCTTCTTTCAACAGAATACAATTTTAAAATCAACTTCTTGGCCAAAACTCATTAAAAGCTCTTACCCAAAGCCAGATACACATTTGCCAAAAATAAAGGAAAATCATTAAAAAGACAAACCTGTCCCTTTCTACCTTTGTACTTCAAATTTAGAACCAGAAGATTATGAAGAGCTGTAGGGTAGTGTGGTCACTCTCAGAGCAGAAGAGACAACAACAAGCAAAGAACACACACCCAACTTCCCTCCACAACAGATTTTGAAAGTATCTTGTTTCCTGATTGGTCCTCTGGTCAGGTGTTGTTTGTTAACCCTTTCCAGGTGAAAGAGACATTAACCCTTAGCTATCTGTTTATGACAGGGGCCTACAAATATGTCTGGCTCCAGGCCCACAAAAGATTAATTTGGTCCTGTTCAGCAGTATCAGAAGACCACAAACCCCTGATGTCTGTTCACAACTCTCCCATATAAGGACTATAACATGAAAAATACCTCTCTCCTCTCAGCCACAAGAATAGTCCGTTATATTTTATTTCTTTGGCTAATTTCATGCTCTAAATAACCCCTGGAAGCTGTAGAGACAAAATCATTTCCGATGCCCACCATGTGTGAAGTTTCTCAGAAGCACTAAACAGAAATGCTTTCAGTTTTCTCTAATGTTCACATTTTAATTTCTTGAAGACGACCCTTCCCTTTTACAATTGATACAAAATGAATGTTACCCAGGGCCGGCTCTAGGCACCAGCTAAGGAAGCAGGTGCCTGGGGCGGCAAATATGAAGGGGCAGCAACTCTTTCTTTTCTTCCTTGGCGGCAGTTCAGTGGCAGCTTTTTCATTTTTTCTTCTTCGGTAGCACTGCTGTGGCCTTTTTTTTTTTTTTGCTTCGTTGCTTGGGGCAGCAAAAAAGTAGAGCCAGTCCTGATGTTACCCTCCAAGAGAGCTTACTAAACATTTTCATTTTTAAAAAAGACATTTTTTTCTCACAGATCAAAAGAAAGCTGCACTACTTTGCTCAGCAAAAATTTAAGATATTGCATTGAACAAAGTAGTGCAGCTCTCTTTTGTTGTGGAAGATTGACCACATAGTTGATTTTGAATCAAACAGCCTGAGGCTCCTTTATTTCATACAAGCATATATGCAGGGAGAGACAGCATGACCCCACGCAAGAGGCAAGCTGCTCTGCTTTCTACAAATCTTACCAAGCTTATAAAGGTTAAAACTGCAGAACATAGCACACATGTTACACATGTTGATTGCCTTATTTGGGATATAATATTAAAAACAAGCAAGCTGACTCATTACCTTTCCATCTATGGTTTTTCCTGTTATTTGTCATCCCTAGCCAAGTCTGCAGTTTGACTGTTCTAACACCTTTTTTGCAGTCCCGAAAGCAAGCTCAGCTGTTATAACTTCATAGATCTTCTGGTTCCCCTTTATCCAATTCCAGTTCCTCTTTTTGGGGCCCTGACCACATCTTTCTACCCCCGCATGCCCTTTGTACACACAGTGTCATTGTTCCGTTTTTGGGAACTTTCCACTGTGACTCCTTTTACCTCTAGACACACAGGAGCAACTTTTCTTCATTCTTTCATTACTCTATCCCATTCTTCTCTTCCCCTTATACACAGACAAGCTGAACCAAAGTTCAACACAGCCTAGAAACAAGCTTATCCAAAGTTTAGGCCTAAAAACCTGGCCAAAGTTGTAAGCCCACTGTATTTTCCCTCACAGTTCCCCCTTTGATGGTTTGTCACCATCACCTTAGCCTACATTCTATATTCATAAATTTATTTATCTTTTCCTTTTCTTCTTCCCCCTTTCCTGCATATCCTCATACACATTCATCACTGCTTCTGGCTTCCTTTTTTTCCAACTGTTGTCATAAAGTTCATTAACAATCATTAGCTTCACTCGCTCTTGTGCATTGAACCTAGCAGGTTTAGAACTGGGCAGGCAATGATAAATGCATTCATTATAACAGCAACAATAACATAACCCCATACCAAACAATAATAAAAGCAACAACATTCCTATGGCAATAACAGTGGGGTTGATATTACTAAATGGTTTTAGTTACAAAACACAAAGCATCATATTTAGTACATAAATAGACACCCTATAAGCTGTGTGAAAAGCATTCTTTTCAATTTGATATATATTTTGGAGTACGTGAAATTGCCATTGAAGTTCAGAAATTTTCTGTACTTCTGGTAAGACTGCAAGCAAATTCTGGAACCAGTCAGGCACTAGGGTAGTCCAATTAAAGGGTATCTGAGGCTGAAGGGCTGATTGCTGATTAAAATGCATGTCTTGTAATATGGTGGCCTCTACGAGCACACAACTGTCATTAGCTTAGAGAAGCAGATGTCCTGTCAGGGTGGTTTCTTGTTCTATACCTTTCCAACAAAAGCCGTCATTAACTGTGACAACTTCTCCTGGCTTCAGTTTACGTACACACTGAAGCTGTGGGGGTTCTAATGGCGAGAGCATCCATTGGTTTCCTATTTCAATCCAAATATTGTTATTTTAGGAGCACTGACTATGAATTGGCTAGGCATATCAAGTGGCTTGATTTTCCAATTTCATATGCATCCTCCTCAAGGACCTGGGAGGACTCGATATGTGGGAGCCCACACTCCCTTAACCGGTCCATATGCTTGGAAGGAGCACTGTGAGCACCAGCACTTCCACCCAGAGAATTTCCAAGTGTGCCTCCAGGGCCATAAATCAGATGGTACGCCTGAAGCATCTGTAAGGGCAGTAGGCCAAGCTTGGTGCTTAAGATCACTTTGAATGGCCATTAGGTGGTTGTTCAGAAAATCCTGCACCTCAGGACAAGCCAGATCCCACTGTAATACCTTCCCTGCCTCAGCAGTGCTTAAGATCATTTTTCTCAGAGTATGGTTACACTGGCACTTTACAGCGCTGCAACTTTTGCACTCAGGGGTGTGAAAAAACACCCCCCTGAGCCCTGCAAGATACAGCGCTGTAAAGCCTCAGTGTAATCAGTACCACAGCGCTGGGAGCGCTGCAAGCTACACTCGTAGAGGATGTGGTTTACGTGCAGCGCTGGGAGACCTCTCTCCCAGTGCTGGCGCTCCGACCACACTCACACTTCAAAGCGCTGCCGCGGCAGGGCTCCGAAATTTCAAGTGTAGCCATACCCTCAGTAAATCTTGGGTCAGAGAACTAAGCGTGGAGACAACATGCAATTCGCCCACTCCAGCCCGTACCTGGCTCATCTGCGCCCCAGTAATAAGATTGACGGCCTTTTTCAATTGGCCTAATTTTTCATCATGCTGTTGATTTTTTTTAGATATTCCAAATTGCAGCTGCGTCATTAGCCCCATTCCACAAAACTAAAACTAACACATACTTACAATTACAACATTTAAACATTTGAATAAAATTAATCTGCTTAATATTTCTTTCTTTACAAATATCCTTGCTGATTGCAGGCAAAACTGAGGAATTACTCAAATTACTCTCCATATTTTCCTGTATTTGTTTTATAGCCAAGTCAAGTTTTAATGGCTTCTATCTTTTTAACTTCTGCTTTTGAATACATGTTTTGAAATGGAAAACACAATCCACTTTGGCTTCCCTTTAGCAACGTGACTGTTGATTACACAAAGCCACCTTAAGGCTTAGTGTGGGGTACTCACTACAGCTTCTGCTATTTGTTACCAAAACAAATTTAAAATCTTTTACCATTCTCCTGGCCTTGACAGCCCTGTGGCAGCCACAACTTTGGGTTGTTTTCTTGTTTTGTTTTGTGTTCTGGCAAAAGTATTTGGTTTTACAATCCAAAACACCAATTCATTATAAAAAACAGATTGTACACACCAGGAGTGTTCTTTAGCAAATTTGACTAACTTTTTCATAGTCAAAAGATTTTACTTAAATAACCTTTTGCTGATTATTTACAGACACTTCCAAAGAAACCAAGATTTTTCTTTTCATAACACCTTCTTTTAATATACATCATTTTACTGCTTAATTTTCTCCAATAACTACAAAGTTAACTTAGCTTTTTTTCTTTTAACTTCCTCAAACTGCAGTTGCCTGCTTGTTTGGGCCCAATCCTTTTTTCTTGCTGCATTATTTCTTTTCATGGGCACAGGCATTGTTTCACTACCAATTTAGTAAGGAGGGTGGGCTTTTTGACTTACTCCCTTTTTTTCTATTTATACACACATATTTACATACATACATTACATCTAGATGCATCTTATTTAATAACAACATTTTCTCTATGTCTGGACTTAATACAATCTTTCCTTGAGGCGATAACTCCTCAGCACCAGTGCATTGTAAGAAAGGATAGTAGCAGGGCTACAGACAACAGGAAAGATAGGGAGAACAACAGCATGAACAGCACAGTAAAATTCCTTCCTCTATCTAGTTTGAGAGAGGGTTTCACTGCAGTTTGGGAACTGGACTTGCTGGGTTTAGGCAAATTTCAGCCAGTTGGGTAGACCCAATGTGCCCAACCTGGTTGGCATGATCAGCTCACAATGCCCACAGGGAGGGAGTGACCTTAACGAGCAGTTCCTGTTGCAACGAGGAAGGGCTGGGCTCGGTCTTCTCCTTTAGAGTGTCCTTCTGAAAAAACTGCCAGGGCCTCATTGTGAGCGGGATCAGGCACATCCAGATACACACCATTTGGGGTACAACAGTTTGTACAATTTAATTTATACAGCAAATCTTTTCCCAAAAGATCATCAAGTAAACAAGAACTGAGAAGGAAAGCATAATAGTTAGACAGAGGACCAACAGAAATGGTCAGAGGTGAAGAAGTGGAGTGTGGCACAAGAATGTTGCCCACCCCTACCGCTTGTGGAGCAGCCAGGGCGGTAGGGACATTCACTTCAAGAGTTGGTTTAAGTTTGCCCAGGTGGGGTTATAACAGTACATGACACTGTTTGAGGGTTACATGTACGGGCTTTTAATCCTTAGGGCACTTGATATTCCTTATCCTTGGGGCCGGTGGGGGCTGGGCAGCAGCTCTCTGCCTAGTTCCTAGGACCATAATTTGAGTATATGTACATGCCAGGAGTGCCCTTCTCTGGCATGGGAATCTGCTTAGATTCCCCTTTGCCCCATTATGGATACCTGGCAGACAATCACAACCCAGCTGACAGGCATCCTCAAAGGGCTAAATATAAAACACTTGACAGGCTAGCACAGTGGACAAAATGTACAAAACACCACATTTACTGTGTGCCCTTTTGCCTCCTGTCACCATCAGTCAGGGTGTAACTCTCAGTCATTCCAGCATTCACACCAAAAAGGTTAGACATAAAGGTGCGGTTCCCGCACACCCTCCCTCAGCACAGAGCACCAGCCCATCTCCAAGAGAATGGTGTCGGTTACTCTGCTGCCTCTGAGTTGGTGGGCGGTTTCCCGGGGCTCCCCCTCTCTCTGAGTCGGGGAGGGAGCTTAAGGCTCCGGGGAAGGGGCGGGGGGGGGGAGGAACAGAGAAGGGACTGCAGCCCGGCACTTATTTCCTGCAAAGCACTGGCACAGACCTACAGGGCTTTTAGCTTCCAAATTACGGCAGACTAGTTTACAGGCCCCTCCACTGTCTCCTATTGCTGAGGGAAGCCTGGCCACCTTATCTTTAGGGCCACTCCAGGTCACTTCACTCTGATTCCATAGTGGCCTCCTACCTCGGGGGGGTTCAATGCCCCGAACTACGCGACGACAACAAACAATCACTCACAATACAAGAATTTGAAAGGATTTCTCCTCTCTTAATTGTGCATAAAACCATTTTCTTTTTTCTTTTATCCGAATTTAAAAATACACATCAAAATTGCCCCTGAGGGCACCAGACGTTGACAGAAAAGCAGTGCCCCGCAGGTTGCACAACTGTCAATGTTTGAAACCCCTTCAGGGGAAACTGGCAGTTCTTCCTTCGAGGATTGCTCATATTCCAATTCCAGTCATGAGTGTGCGCGGCGCCCGCGTGCAACGTTCCGTCAGAGAAAACTTTTACCCCCAGCAACCCAGCGGGTCGGCTGGGCGCCCCCTGGAAAGTGGGCGCCGCTTAGGCGCCAAGAATATATTACCCAGCTGACCCAGCCACCCTTCCAGTTTCCTTCTTATCTTACCGCCTGTGTTCGGTGTTGGAACGCAGTGGAATTGCGGCTTAGATGAACCTTCCACCCTCCCTAGCTACTCGTAAGTTCTTCCTTCCTCCGATGTAATTTTCATAGTTGCAGTTAAATTGTTCTTATATATAGTATGTTAATGTTATGCTTTAAGTTTATAGTTCAATAGTTATGGAGTTGTTTAGTTACTAAATTGTTTAGCGGGTGTCTGGGGGGGTAGCCCTTTCCCCACATCCTGGTGCCGGAGCTATGCCTGGCTGCACCGGGTTTTCAAGCAAATGCCGCCTGTCATGGCCGATGCAAATCGTGTATATTTTTTATTCTTTTTTTTTAGGAGATCCCCACAACTCCCATGTTTGAAGTGCCTCGGGGAATCGCACTTATCTGCTAAGTGCTCAATTTGCAAGGCTTTTAAGCCGAGAACTAAGAAGGAGCGGGACATCAGGTTAAGGCAGCTCCTCATGGAAGCAGCCCTGACGCCTTCACCTTCGGCACCGAGCACGAGCCAGTCAGTGAGCAAAGGCACCCCTATGGCACCGGGCACCGCCAGTACGTCTAAGGACTCCTGGCACCGGCCACCGCCGGCACCGAAATCGACTCCACCCTGCTCCCTCTCCCCGAGGTCGAAGACGGCGAGGGCTCAGAGGGCCCCGACAACACCCGCGTCGCAGCCAGAGACTGCGCCTAGGTCGGACCGCCTGGCACCAATACCTGCCGCGGCACCACCTAAACCGGCACCGTCAACTCCAGCCCCGCGAGGGCCGTTGAGTCCAGCGCCTGACAGCTCCCCGGCACCTGCCATGGTAAAGCTCACTTTACCGTCTACTCTGGAGACGTTTTCTGCGGCAAGAGACTTGATCGCCATTACCGATTCGGCACTGCCCCTACCCCCGGCACCGCCGGTGCAGGTACTACAATCCATGGGTAAGCCGACCCTGACCAGACCGCCGTCTGTCAGCATAGCAGACTGGCACCGCTCAAGGTCACGATCTCGCAGATGCCCCATGTCGTGACGTCACTCCCACTCTCGACACCGCTCCCAGTCCCGGCACTGTTCGTCTCCACGGCACCAGTCAGACTCGCAGCACTGATTGGACTCACGGCACCAGTCAGTCTCTCGCTCCCCATCCTGCTACTTGCGGCACCGCTCCAGTTCCCGGCACCGACCCAGGCACCATACCTCCTGGAGCAGATCACGCCGCACAGACTCGAGATTCCGGTCGACCTCCCGGCACCGGTCTGGTCGCAGGTCCCAGTCTCGTTCTCGGTACCACTCTGCATACCAGCACCGGTCCCCACAGTCGCGGGATGCGAGATCCGTCGGGACTTCAGCTCCAGGCTTTTCTGCTCCTCCATGGCCGTCCAGACAGACGTCCGTATCCTCCCATGCAGACAGCTATTATGACCGGGACCGTGATACGGAGGTGCCTACGGGGGGTTTTCAGGACACACATCCTCAGGACATAGGGCCTCAACAGTGGTCCTTTTGGACACCCTGGGCGTACCATCAAGCCCAGGGTGGTCCCCTAGTCCAGACCTGCTCTGCTGCCTCAGAACATCAGGCACCAGAGGCCACCATTTCCCGCCCCCCCACGGCTGAGTTGGAAGAGCACACAACCCATCCTCCGGACTCCCCGGGACAGCTGGAGCTGGAACCGCCCCAGAAGCAAGAGGCCATCCAGGACCCTCTCATTCCTGGGGTATCATCCTCCTCCTCCCCGGACGAGGCTGTGGCGGGGACCTCATCATCAGGGCCTCCGCCGATAGACCTCAGGGCCCATCAGGACCTCCTTCGCAGGGTGGATCTCAATATCAACCTCCCAGTGGAGGAAGTCCCAGAAGTCGAGGACCCCGTAGTGAGCATCCTGACTGCGGATGCCCCCACCCGGGTGGCACTGCCATTTATCAAGACTATCCAGGCCACTGCCGACACTCTCTGGCAGTCTCCAGCCTCCATTCCACCGACGGCAAAGGGAGTTGAGAGAAAGTACATTGTACCCTCTCGGGAGTATGAGTACTTGTACGTTCATCCTCCTCCCTCCTCATTAGTTGTCCAGTCGGTCAACGAAAGGGAGCGCCATGGCCAGCAGGCGCCTGCCCCAAAGTCCAAGGAGGCTAGGCGGGTGGACCTCCTGGGGTCGTAAAGTGTACTCAGCGGGGCCTACAGCTCCGAGTGGCCAACCCAGCAGGCTCTACTGAGCCGATATAACTATAACACCTGGGATGGAGTGGGTAGGTTCACCGAACTGCTACCCCGGACTCACGCCAGGAATTTACCGCGTTCCTGGAGGAAGGCAAAAAAGTGGCCAGGACCTCTCTCCAGGCCTCCTAGACGCGGCCAACTCGGCAGCCAGAACTTTGGCCTCTGGCATCACCATGAGGCGCATCTCCTGGCTCCAGGTCTCTAACCTGCCTCCTGAGCTTCAGTACACCATCCAGGACTTACTCTTTGATGGCAAGGGTTTGTTCTCAGAAAAGACTGATCCCAGGTTGCAGAGCCTGAAGAATAATAGGGTCATCATGCGCTCGTTGGGCATGCATACCCCCGTGACCCAATGTAGACCCTTCAGACCCCAACCTCACCGCCCGTACTTTACGCCTCGGAACAGACAGGACCTCAGTAGGAGGCGCAGGCGGGGTGGCCGTAGACGCCAATTCAGTCCCCAAGGGGGCCAAAACCACGGGCCCTCTAAGGCACCACCAGGGCCTAAGTCCAACTTTTGAAGGTGCGCCCGGGGATGGCATATCAGTCTCAAGACAGGATCCTTCCCCTCCTTTTTCCAACCGTCTCTCCTACTTCTTCCCGGCGTGGTCCCAACTGACTTCAGACCTTTGGGTTCTACGCACGGTGAAGCAAGGATACCACCTCCAATTTGCTTCATCCCCACCCTCCCACCTCCCATCCCGGTCCCTCTTCAGGGACCCCTCTCACGAGCAAGTCCTCTTACAAGAGGTACAGTCTCTCCTCGCCCCGGGAGCCATAGAGGAGGTACCATTAGACGAGAGGGGGAAGGGGTTTTACTCCCGCTATTTTCTGATTCCCAAGTCCAAGGGAGGCCTCAGACCTATCCTAGACCTGCGAGGACACAACAAATGGATGCTCAAGTTGAAGTTCCACATGGACTCCCTAGGAACTATTATCCCGTCCTTGGATCCTGGAGACTGGTATGCCGCCCTCGACATGAAGGACGCGTACTTCCACATTGCCATCTTTCCACCACACAGGAAGTACCTTCGCTTTATGGTCAATCACCAGCACTTCCAATTCACAGTCCTTCCCTTCGGCCTCTCCACAGCCCCGAGGGTGTTCACGAAGTGCATGGCCGTCGTCGCCGCCCACCTCCGCTGGCAGCAGATACATGTGTTCCCGTATCTGGACGACTGGCTCATCAAGGGGACCTCTCAGACTCAGGTCCGACAGCATGTCGGCATAATCGCAGACCTATTCTCCCGGTTGGGCCTACCCCTCAACACCGAGAAATCCACCCTGGTCCCTACACAAAGGCTGGACTTCATAGGGGCAACCCTGGACTCCACTCAAGCCAGGGCCTACTTGCCTCAGCCCTGCTTCCAGACGATAGTCTCAATCATCTGGGGTCTGCAGGCCTCCCCAATCACCTCAGCTCGCACCTGCCTCGGCCTACTGGGGCATATGGCCGCATGTACTTATGTGACCAAGTATGCCAGGCTCCGCATGCGACCCTTTCAAATGTGGCTCCATTTGGTCTTCCACCTGGGCAGGGACCCTATAGAAGTCCTGGTGACAGTTTCCCCGAGCTCCCTCCGCTCCCTCGATTGGTGGCTAACTCCATCCCTGGTATGCGCAGGGATGCCGTTCCATCCACAGCTGCCATCGCTGGCCTTAACGACGGATGCGTCATCCCTTGGTTGGGGGGCCCATCTAGGTCACCTTCGTACCCAGGGCCTCTGGTCATCCCAGGAGCTGACGCTCCACATAAACGTCCAGGAGTTGAGAGCAGTCCGCCTCGCGTGCCAGGCGTTCCAGCAACATCTTCACGGCCGTTGTGTATCTGTATTCACGGACAACACAACGGCCATGTACTATATCAACAAA
>NC_133771.1:93097282-93116286 GCF_003597395.2 Chelonoidis abingdonii
CCGGTGAGCCGGGCATGGGCTCCGGCACCAGGTGCGGGGAAGGGGCTACTCCCCGAACCCCGCTAACTATTACTAAACTAACTATGCTAATAAAGAAAAAACGTATAAGTATATAAATATATATATAAAGGGATTATAACGATATAAATATATACATGAGAACTACAAGTAGCTAGGGAAGAGGAGGTCAGCTAAGCTGCGCTCCACCGTTTCAACGACCGACACGGGCAGTAAGAAGGAACTGAAGGGTGGCTGGGTCGGCTGGGGTATATATCTGGCGCCATAGCGGCGCCACTCCAGGGGGCGCCCAGCCGACCCGCCGAGTGTTGCTAGGGTAAAAGTTTCTCCGATGAACGTGCACGCGGCGCGCAGACACCTGACTAGAATGGATATGAGCAACACATCTCGAAGAACAACAGTTACAAAGGTGAGTAACCGTCTTTTTTGGATCATCCCTGGTATACCAATTCCATTTCTTTAAATACTTACATGTCAACTGGCCATAGTTTGAGTACATATAAGCAGCAGGCGTGCCTCTCGGCGGGACCAGGATGCCCTTTAACCCTCCGGTCCCCATTTTCAATCAACACGCTTTCACTCAAGCCTTTCACACAAAGGATGTTTGCTTCAGGTTGCCACGACTATCTACACCTGAATTGGGGTGCTTGGACCCGCCAGTAGCTCCATAAAACATAATTCCTATTGTGCCAGTAAATGCGTGATACATTGAATGCTGTTCAGCTGGCATCAGTTTTCTCTGATTATCTGAAAGATGAAAAAAAAACAGAGATCTACCCCTTCTGGGCAGTCAATCATCGCTTAAAATATACAAATACTCTTGTTGATTTCAGGCAAAACAAAGGAATTACCTCATATTTTCTTGTATTTATTTCATAGGCAGTCCAGGTTTCAGTGGCTTCTACCTTATCAGTCAGATAATTTGCATTAATACAGATGCTTTCTGGCTTGCTTCTGGATCCAAAGCTATTCACAGCTTAAAGACTCTTACCTTAAAAGGGACATAATTAACTATACCAGAATTTTGATGGCTTTTTACTACTAACTCCTGCTTTCAAACAGTGGAAGGAAAGCACTTCTTATAGTGCCCCTTAAAGCCTAATAGGATTTCAATTACATAGCAACGTATACATTCTTTAGCTAATTCGACTAAATTGTTCCTAGCCAAATAATTGCAATCTAATAATTTCTTTGCCTGAATTTATTTACAAACATTTTAAAGACACCAAGAACTTTCCTCTTTAGCATTTTTACAAAGTTCAGCTGCTGTTCCCTCCAGCAACTACAGAGTTAACTTCTCACTTCTTCCTTAAATCACTTGCTTGTCTCCCAACAGCCACTTTTATCAACTCAAATCACCATTTCAAGTATTGTCCTGGGTATTTGAAATCCCCATGCTTATAGTTACTCCTTCCTTCCACTATGCCCTTGATTTTCCAACCTGTTTTCCAATCTCTGTCTGTTGCCTGCCCGCTTGGGCCCAATCCTGCTTTTCTTGCTGAACCGCCCTTCCATGGGCACCAGCTTATTCCACTACCAGTTTAGCTAGGAGGGTGGGCTTCTCAACTAGCCCCCACCCTTCCTTTTCTGTTCCCTTAAACATTCTTACTCACAAGACTACCCGAGTCCTCCCTCGTGAGGCTTGCCACCTGGGCAGAAACGCATGGCCGATTGGCGTTTAACTATTCAATTTCCTCTTGTAGCAAACACACTGCTGTTATGGTGTATGCTGAGCACAAATGGTTAAATTTTGACAAGTCTCTGAAGGACCGGTACCTGCTTAGCCAGGGCTTCCTTTTCTACTTGGAAGTCCTGTCTCACGTCTTGCAACTTGCCCCGGGCGTAGGTTTGAGTTGCTGCCTGGTTCATGATCTAAGCTCTTAATTGCTCAATTCTAGTTATCAAGTACACATTTCTTCCCTTTTCTCCAACTTCTCTATTGCCCAGTCCTGCTACAACTGGGGTAGATCCACCTGCCACCCCTCCCGGTCAACCAGGGTGGAGAATGGAATGCTAAACCCCTCTCCAGTTCTCAGACTTACTGCGGCTGAGAGTGGGCACTCCTTTAATCATGTAATCCTCAACATATAACATCAACAATACCAAGCAAATCAAACATAAAAATAAGAAGGGTAAAACAAATAGATGGTGTAAATTCTGCAGGGCTCCTCCCTTCTCAATTGCTCACCAAACTGTGACAAATTTCTGTTACCAATCTATCCCTCGTGTCAGGTGATCAGGCTGAGACTGCAGGACATTGGGGAAGATAAAAAAAACACACCATATGACTGAATTTTAAAGCTTTTAAAATAATAAAACAATGGAGAGTGTTGGGAATGCTCCCACATCACTCAGGAAAAACATTAATGCCCCAAGCCCTAAGCCATTTTCATACTCACACATATCCAGACTGGCCACGTCTCTGTATAATGTTCAGAGAAGGGGAAGAGGTGGACGGGAGATTATCCTGTATACAGCTTGTCCAGAATTTCCAACATGCTTCCGCTGTGGGGAGGGCTATTCTTTTACACCCAGAATCTCCTGCGGCGTCTCTTTCAGAGATTCCAGTCCAGGTCAGCTGCCTATGGCTTCTTCGGTGTCACCAAGTCATACTGGCTCCGGGGTCACAAAGGCACTCTGTTGGATCTCACTGGACAGTTAAGCTTTGCAAATGTAATCTCAGTTCTGTAAACTTGTATTGCCTTTGGTTTGCCTCTGTCTATATTTTTTTTTTCACAGCCAACTGGGCCCAAGAGCAGTTTTTCTTTGTACTTAGCATAGTCTGCGTTGATTCTTGACCTTGAACGCAGAGCAACTTTCTCTTTATCTATGGGCCAAGCTGAATTTCAAAATAACCCGTTCCTTTCCTCAATAGACAAATTGCTCACACTGTCAGAGGCTTTTTTGTGATTAAAAGCTCCTCTTAGATGTATGATCTTATCTAAATTGAAGGTGCCTTCTAGTGGGCATTGTTTAGATGGATTTTCACACATGTAAAGATTCCAATTGTCTAAATACCTGCAGGTTGTTTGACCATAATGTATGTACATGAAATAAGATGGGGTACCTTTAGGGGGTGAGCTGGAATGCTTACTGTCCCCTACCCATTTTCCAATCACACACACACGGGGGGGATGCCCTGTCCGCGCTAGTGGCACATAAATTAAGGGTCTCTCCCCACAGGGTACTCACACAGGAGAGGCTAACGAGAATGGCCACAACCCTCCTACATCTCCCTTCAGCAAAGAGCATCGGCTAGTCTCTGGGAGACGGCGCCGCTTACTCTGATTGCGTCCGGTGAAATGATCAGACTGTCAGTAGCCCACATGGAAAGGAAAGGGGGAGGGAAGATGGGTTCACATGCTCCTAGACCCAGGTAGCTTCCTTGCCGGACAATGCCAGGCCGAGTCAGCCCACTGTGGGTAGGATCTTCTAAAGATCCGCTAGTTACTGGGCTTGCGTTAGAGTAGTCCTGGTCACGAGCTTTTGCTTCACAGGGTACTCTGGCCATCTTCCAGTAACATTCACACACACACACACACACACACACACACACACAGTCACGCAAGTCAAAATCCCGACATAGCCATCAGGGCAGAAAAGAGGATCCGGCCAGCCACGGCCAGATCAAACCTACAGACCGACAGGAACTGGTCTGAGGCCTACCGAGCCATACCCAGTGACTCTCCCCAGGGAACAACCAGGTCCAGGTGAACAGAACTGGACCAACCCAGGTCCCGGGGAACAGGACCGGATCGAAGGGTGTCAGGCCTGTCTGATGAATTAAAAGTTCAGATCCAGCTCATGACTCACCCAAACCCGGAGCCTACATGTGATTGGAAGTCCTAGGCAGCTAGCTTCAACACATCCTATGCCAGGATCTGCAGGATTAAATATTTATTAGCTTTGGCTGCTTCTGCCTTATCTTTGCGAAGAAAATGTCTTTTGCCTTGTTCCAGGAGATTGCCTAGTGTGGACTCGTAGTTTGTCCTGGGATCAGTTTTCATTTGATCAAATGTAGCCTTTTCCACAACAATGTCCAGCTCTTTTTCATTTAGCTGCTTTCCTAAGAATTTGCAGATTTCCAGCACAGCGCCTCTGAGATCCTGAAATGAACATTATTTCAAAGTAACAGTTTCCTGAATTAGAAAAATAAAAGAACTAAATAAATAAATGATAGTGAAAGATAATGGGATACTTAAATAAAGGGAAACTGAGCACAGGGATATAGCATTAAAGAATAAAGGTGACTTCTTATTTGGGACCTTAAGTCTTACTACACTACTTCATAAGCTAGGTTTAAATTCACTGTAAGAGGCTATAGCTGCATTAAAAACTGACGGGTGAGTAGCAAGTTAAGCCACTGCAAATTCCTTCATCATTAGCCAACTCATCCTCATGGCCTAATCAGGAGAGAGAGGCTCATTTCTGTGACTGTGATTACAATTGCTAGCACCATTTAAGACAAAGGTTGTCATAATTTTCTGGCTAACTGTATTTTGGTCTGTCTGTGGCAACCTATTTTGGAAGCAGAAGGACCCCTGTTGTGTCCTTTTCTGGAGTCCACAATTCAAGAAGGATGTTGATAAACTGAAGAGGGTTCAGTGAATAGTCACAAGAATGATTAAAGCATTAGAAAACATGCCTTACAGTGACAGACTCAAAGAGCTCAGTGTATCAATGGCTATTAATCAGGATGGGCAGGGATGGTGTCTGAAGCCTCTGTTTGCCAGAAGCTGGGAATGGATCACTTGATGATTACCTGTTCTGTTCATTTCCTCTGGGACAGCTGGCATTCACCACTGTCGGAAGACAGGACACTGGGCTAGATGGACCTTTGGTCTGACCCAGTATGGCTGTTCTTATGTTCTTATTTAATTTAACAAAGAGAACATTAAGAAGTTACTTGATTACAGTCTATAATTACCTACATGGGGAACAAATATTTATTAATGGGCTCCTCAGTCTAGCAAAGAAAAATATAACACAATCCAAGGGCTGGAAGTTGAAGCTAAACAAATTCAGCCTGGAAATAAGGCTTACATTTTTAACAGTGAGGGTAATTAACCGTTGGAACAATATGCCAGGGGATCATGGTGTATACTCCATCACTGTCAATTTTTAAATCAAGATTCAGAGGGGTAGCCGTGTTAGTATGGATCTGTAAAAGCAGCAAAGAATCCTGTGGCACCTTATAGACTAACAGACGTTTTGGACCATGAGCTTCTATGGGTGAATACCCACTTCGTCGGATGCATGCTCATGCTTCAAAACGTCTGTTAGTCTATAAGGTGCCACAGGATTCTTTGCTGCTTTTATAAATCAAGATAGGATATTTTGCTAAAAGATCTGCTCTAGAAATTATTTTGGGGAAGTTCTGCGGTCAGTGTTATACAGGAGGTCAGACAAGATGATCACAATGGTCCCTTCTGGCGTTGGAATCTATGAATATATATATCAGGAGTTGGACCTCTTAATGGGAAAGGTCTTTCCTCGCTTTGTTAATGAGCCTTTCTGCTAGTATCAACATGCTTCCTGCTGAAGTGAGCTAAGAGGATGCTGCTGCATCGCTACCTATTTAGCTAAGAGGTGCACTCAGATACTCCAGAGCTCGTTTAAAAAGTGTGACTAAAATCAGTTTAAAATGGATTTAGCTGAACCAGAACAAACCATGTATGGACACTGAAAGTAGTCTAAACCTGACTTCTGCTAAGCTAGGTGAAGTTGTTAAGGAGTCAAAAGCTAGCTGAGCTGGTAGAAAAGTGAAAAACTAGTTTCTAAAAACAATTGGAATTTTAAAGAGTTCTGTACTTTTCAAAGATTTCACATAGGTATCTTTAGTGAAAACATCAAAACAGTTATTAAAATATATTTACTAAAAACCTGGTTTTGAATAAAAAGAGAATTGTGGGCAGCGTAAAACTATGTTGGGTACATAAAATCTGGGGAATACATGGGTAACCAAACAATTAGTAAGCCAAAATGTAAAATTTCAACAACAAATAAATAAATTAATGGTACAGCAACTATTCAGTTCCACAGGATGAAGAACAGCAGTAAAGGTAAACTTCCAGTTAACACATTGGGCAGGGGACCTGGTAACATGGGTGGGAAATGGTTTCAAAAAACTAACATGGGAAAAAATGTGTGTAGGTATTCAAAACGCTCAGTAATGTTAATAAATATTATAAAAAAGCTTGGTTAAAACAATGGCCTTCAGTATTAAATCAAAAGGCTAGCCCATATTTATCCACAATTGCAAAAACATACCCATCTACCTAAAAAAACATCTCCCACTGTAAAAAAAAGTTCTTGAGTAATTGTTCCTATAATACCATGGAAAGAAAATGCAAATAAGGCGGTCCCCTTAACCCCTATGGAAGTAACTAGAAAAGGAGGAGCGCATTGGGAGCCACTAGGAAAAAGGCCGGGGGGAAGGTGGAATGGGGTAATTTAAACTGTCATCACATTAAGCAGTTGTATATAAAATATTATATATGCCCCCCTCTAACTATGAAGAAGCAAAATAAATGGCCTATTGCAAAGAGGGGGCATTTAAGGGTAATGTATATCGGGTACGATGTATTCTGTTGGGAATGTATGCCATCCTGTAATATAACAGTAGAAGGCAAAATCCTTTCAGTATATAATCAAATTAAAACTTCTATACGCTGCCACCTAAACTATGGTGCACCAATGAATCAGTAAACGTACATCGTTGTAAACAATCAAATCAGCACCTACTACCCCATGCTGTACCAAGTAGTTAAATTGGTTTAAACGATAGGAAATTTCACTGTAAATATTCAACAAACACACAATATAAACATAAGTACAGAAAAATTATAAAAGCAATGTGCTATAAGTGCCAACAGTTGGACACACTTACAATACACACTACAAAATGGCACTGACAAAATTTTAACTCTATCAAAAAAGAAAAAGCAGTGTTTTTGGTGGTGGCCAAAATGTTAGACCATACTGCAGTGGTCAGAACTTTCAATGTTGCTGTAAATTATCATAGCAGCTGGTGTATTGTTAACTGTATTTGTGTGTGTTGCATATAAAAACAATCAAGGGGGATACAACCCCCTAGCAAACAGCCACTTATTATAACCTATAAGTAATGTAGTAAACCCTCCCCCTCAGTGTACTAAACAGCCCGAACCCAACCTAAAAGTCTAAAACGCTAACTAAAATAGGTGTGATATAGCTGTACAAAAAATGGTGCAGAACATGGTACTGCATAAGGGGCAGTAAAACAAAGAAAGCATCAACACCTTCCATCTTAATGCCTGGCCCTATCAAAAAGTGTGTCGCCATATGTTCTGTGCTTTTCCAGAAATACCTGGGCAGAAAAATCCCAAAAGAAAAAAAGGAGTGGAGTGTTAGGATATAGATATTCAAGCCTGTCTGTAAAGGCCTATACTTTAAGAATTAAGGTATATGTTTATCATCAGCTAGTTATAGAAGTATAAAAGAATCTGTGTAAGGGCCTTCTCTCACTGTGACAGTCTGAGGCCCTGTTCTTAGGCCAATGCCTTTGGCTAAGAGGCAGCCATAAGCTGGAAAGTGTGTGGTCACATCCTCACATTCCAAATTAGTCGTACTGAAATAAGGCAATCTGGGGCTGTTAGGAAGGTGATCCAATCCATCACCCCCAAAGAAAGGAAAGAACCTAGAAAATGTAAAAGAAATTTTAGTTAGATTTCTGTCTGGTAAGAACTCACTTATCAATAAACACATCTGGAAAACCCTTATGTCTGTACAGATGTGATTGTAAAATCCTCACTTCTGTATTGTTTTGTCATTATAGTTCCCACTTTGCTATGTTTATTTGCATGGTCTCTATCTGGTTCTGTGATTGTTTCTGTCTGCTGTATAATTAATTTTGCTGGTGTAAACTAAAGTGGTGGGATGTAATTGGTTAGCTAATCATGTTAAAGTATGTTAGGATTGGTTAGGTAAAATTTAGTAGATTGGTTAAGGTATAGCTAAGAACATTACTATATAAATTAGGGGCAAACAGGAAGTAAATTGGGATTTGAAAAAAAAGGAAAAAGGAACTTGGATTTAAGTTTGCTGGAAGTTCCCCCCAATAAACATCAAATTGTTTGCACCTTTGAACTTCGGATATTGTTGCTCTCTGTTCATGCAAGAAGGACCAGGGAAGTGGGAGAGTAAAGGAATAAGCTCTCTAACAGTTATTGATATATTTTATTTACTAAAAACCTAGTTTTGAATAGACAGTGCAATAAAATATCATTTTTCACAAAAAATTACAAGGAGATCTTCAGTTCTAAAAGCAGTTTGAGAAGTTCTAAAATGTAACAAAACTTCTCCTTTCCCTTTAGGATGCCTCGTGGGATGAGTTGTGTAGCTGCCATCCTGCTATTCAGGAAAAGAAATGAAGTAAAGCAAGATTATCATCTTTTCTAACTGTACTCACATCAAGCAGATATTCTTCACTAGGAAGCAAATGGCACCTTTTGTGACTAAGTGAATTAGGCTCCTATGTGCTATTGAATGTCAATGGGAGTTAAGCAGCTAACTTACTTTGGTGCTTCTGAACATCTCACCCCACAGTTCTGATTCTTCCACCCTTACTCACACTGAGAAGTACTTTTTCAAGAACTCACATTGAAATCAATGAGAGCAATGTTCCTTACTCTGTGAAATCAATGCGACTCTTCACAGAGTAAAGAACAGCTCAGTGTGAGTAAGGGTGGAAAAATTAGACTGAAAAATTGAGGCATTTTATTTACTGTTTTTTTCAGATATAAAGTGATTGACTGGTCTCACCTTCTTCATCTCCTCATAGGTAAGGAAGAGAATATTGAAGTCATCCCTGTGGGTGGACCAGCCTCTGATGTGATCCAGTCAGGAGCCAGCCAGTACTTATTAAGGAGAAAAATGTTAGAAATAAAAGTTAAGGATCTCAAACCGAAAAACCATTCAGTTATTGACATTTTTGCATCCTAATGCTCTCACAAGCACAGTTGCAGAATCAATGGAGCAGACTTCCTTTTTTCAGCTTCTCTTCCCTCTGCTGTTGGGATGGTATTTGGGCTCACAGAGACTTTATTCCAGTTCCTGCTTTTATTCACAGCCTTATCCTGGGTTATCTTTCACTTTAAACATGAGATAAAGGCCAAGCCAAGTCCATCTTCTAATCTAGGGATCTGAGGACAAGTTTTGTTTTTTCCACAAACAGACAGACAGACCATTACGTGATAACTAATTCACATTGTACTGTTACCTCTAGAATCCACTGGCACCATAAAATGGTACTTGCACCCAGCACAACATATTTGCACTTTTATGTCCTGGATTATTTACTTATAGATAATATTTTCCATTGCTTTTGATGGATTAGTGATCACAAACGTAGAATTAAATTGATAGATTAATAGATTCTCTTGTCAGAAGGGACCATTTTTGTCATCTAGTCTGATTTCCTGTATAAGGCAGGCCATAAAACTTCCCTCAAATAACTCCTAAGCATATCTTTTAGAATAACATCCAATCTTGATTTAAAAATTGTCATCGATTGAGAATCTACCATGACCCTTCATAAATTGTTACAGTGGTTAATTACTCTCACAGTTAAACACTTATGCCTTATTTCCAGTCTAAATTTGTCTAGCTTCAACTACCAGCCATTGAATTGTATTATACCTTTCTCTGCTGGATTGTTCCCCATCATAGGTACTGTGACAAAGTTCCTCCTCTACCTTGGTGGGTCCTGCACTTATTGGCAGATTTGCTTGCCTCACAGATTTACCCTGTGGGTCGGAAAACAGCCCAGAGACTTTCCCTTCTGGTAGAAGCCACAGTCGAGGTCAATTCCTCCTGTGTTTGATCAGGCGTTGGGAGGCTTGGTGGGAACCCAAGCCTACCCTCTACTCCGGGTTCCAGTCCAGGGCCCTGTGGACTGCAGCTGTCTTGAGTGCCTCCTGGTACAGCTGCATGACAGCTACAACTCCCTGGGCTACTTCCCCATGGCCTCCTCCCAACACCTTCTTTGTCCTCACCACCAGACCTTCCTTCTGATAACGCTTGTACTTCTCAGTCCTCCAGCACTACACCTACTCACTCTCGGCTTCTTGCACACCTCTTGCTCCCAGTTCCTCGCATGCACTTCCTCTCCTCTGGTTCCCTGGCTTCCCTTTGGCCTGACTGGAGTGAGCCCTTTTATAGCATCAGAGGGGCCTTAATTAGAGTCAGGTGCTTAACAGCCTCACCTGACTCTTAGCAGGTTAATTGGAGTCAGGTGTTCTCATTAGCCTGGAGAAGCCTCTGCTCTGGTCACTCAGGGAATAGAAAACTGCTTATCCAGTGGCCAGTATATCTCCCTTCTACTACTCTGCTGTTCCCAACCGGCCTGGGTCGATCACAGTACTTACAGACTGTAATCAAGTCATCCCTTAAAATTCTCTTTGTTAAAATAAACAGATTGCGCTCTTTGAGTTATTGCTAAAGGGAGCATTTTCTATTCCTTTAATCATTGTCACGGCTCTTCTCTGACCCCTCTCCAATTTCTCTGCATCCTTCTTTAATTTTGGGCACCAGAACTGGACACCAGGGCCAAATATAGGGGCAAAATAATCATGTCAATGTTGATCCTCAGGGTGAAACTAATCTCTTCCATTCCTCTCTGTCATTTGATACTACTTCCAACTACTCGATGGTGTTATGATCAGTTATTCTGACCTCCCTGTGAAGGATTCTTTTTAAGGCCTTTTGGGCACCATCATTTCCTAACCCAGTTGGTTTCAATTTGACAGCTTCATGTGGGACTCTGTGTGTTGGCATCTGAAGTGCATGCCCCATGTATGCCCAATACTTCCTTCTAATTCTAGTGGAAATAAGCTGCTGCCTGGTGATTTCTACGATATATTTATTGATGATGACATCTCTCCATCCAATGTCCAGAATCTTTATAGGCACTTATTTTTGAAGGCATCTAATTTTATGTTTAACATTTTAGTAGATCTTTAGCTATCAAAGCCATATGTTAGCACTGAGACGTTTGAATTGAAAATTCTCAGTTTTGCTTTGGTGCTGTATATCTTTGATGTCCATGTTTTACTGAGTTTAGTGAATGAGGTGGATCCTTTTCTTAACCTTGATGTCACCTTATTCTTGATGTTCCTGATGTCTAGAATAGTACTGCCCAAGTAGATGGATTATTCCAGTTTCTTGATGTTTTTGCTTTCTAATATGAAGTTACTGCTTGACATCTGAGTCTCAGGGTTCTCTGTAACTGATTCTGAGCCCTGTTTGACCGGCAGATTTTGCCAGGTTGTCTTTCTTTCTTTGTGGCTTTTCCAGGGTATTTTCCAGTAGTTTCTCAGTCTAAGCCTTCTAGGCTTTGCCATCTCAGTACCAGTTTTTGTGTTACTAATACACTTCTTCATTATCTTGTCTATGGAAATGCCAAAGAACAGCAAAAATAAAATGCAGCCCTGTTTCACATGTGTCGACAATGAACCACTCTCTTGTCAGGTTGTCCACTCTTGTAGAGCAACCATGGCCGGGATGGTGTTGAAGGGTTTAGTTGGAATTTCACAGGACTGAAGAATATTCCACAATACATGTCTATGCAGGCTGTCAATGATATCAGTGATGAAGGAAACCTGGAATTCAGTGAATTGTGCTAGTTGTCTGACTTAGTTCTTACAAGCACCCTGGTCCCTTCTAGAGACATACACAAAGAACCATGGAATTTGACAGACGGCAAAAGAAAAGAAGAAATCCATTGCATCGGCATCAGTTTGAGATTCAGGTCATCCGTCCAAGGTGCAAGGGCACATCAAGCCCCAGATGACAGGAGCAACCAAAATCTTTGCATTGCCAAACTGAAATTAAAACTGAGAGAGACCAACTTTAAACAGAACGTGGCAAAGAAATCAATAATATAAAACTGAAAACAAAAGTGTTCTCTGAGAAATTCCAGCATGAACTATGGAACAGATCTAGGGTGCAGACAGAGGCAAGTGAGATAGAGATTGGACTTGAAGAAAAATGCACTGTCCTCTGAGACAACATGATTCAAGCTGCAGCAGTCACAGCCTGGTATCAGCACACACAGAGCAAGTATTGGATAAGCCAAGAGACCTTGCATCTCAGTAAGGAAAGGAAAGCACTGAAAGGAAAACTCCTGAATGCTAAGACAAACGAAATATTGGAAAAAGCAAAGGAAAAGTAGAAGAGAGCAGACAAAGCAGTGAAAAGTGTGAATATTTCAAACAAGAAATGGGCCAATAAAAAGCCAAGATGAAAAAAGGCTTACAACTGAGGTGTAACAGAATTATAGATGGGCAGAGCATTTCAGACAAGTCCTCAACAGAGTCAGCCCCAGCTCAACACCAGATATTGATGAAACGTGAACATTATCTACTTGGCATTAACACTGATGCAACAGAGATGTCAGCAATACAGGCTGCAATTAAGAAGCAGAAAAACAACCAAATGGCAGGAGATGATCAAATCACAGCAGAAAAGCTTAAAGAGCTTGACCCCACAATCCCTAATAAAACTGACAGAACTGTTCCAAGTTCTATGGAGAAGAGACCCTTCCTGACAAGTGAAAACATGGAATCGTTGGCAGAGTACCTAAAAAGGGTGATCTCACTGACAGCAATAACTGGAGAGGAGTGACACTACTCTCTGTTGTAAGGAAAATCGTCTGTAGTGTGGTTCTACACAGGACAAAAGAGGCAGGGGATTCAAAGCTTAGGGAAGAAGAGGCTGGATTCAGGCCCAAAAGATCCTATGCAGATGAGAGAGTCACTCTAATTACCATAACAGAAGAATGTGTAGAATTTATTTTACTATGTACTTAAATTTTCAGTGTTCCATAAACTGCCTTAGTGAGAATGTTGCATTGTCAGAGGTATTGAGAGAATTCAGGAACTAGGTAGGTTACAGCTGAGTCTTTTGGCTCTTTGGATGGTATAAATAGTGGTTTTGGATTGCAGGATAGGTGTAACAGTTGTGGAAAACTACTAAACCAGAAAACTACTTCTGTGTGTTCTCTGCATAGCGCTCAACCTTATCTCCTCACCTGTGTTATCTGAGCACCTAAGTGGAGTTGAAATGTATTGAAATCTTCATGGTTAGGTTTCAGAGTGAAGAACCAATTGAGATACACGAGACAACATGCACTTTATTGGTGCAATGCATGTGCTTATGCAGCTCCACGGACTATCTTTGCAGAATATCTCTATTGTGAGCTGTGAATGATACTGCATTCACTGCATCCTTAGACCCCAGATGGTGAGGTGGGGGCCAGGATTTTGACCAGCTCCATCTTCTACATAATTTACCCACTCACTAGTTTATTCAGGCTGTGGTCAGTGAGCAGGGCTTAGCCTTTTAGCAGTAAATGAAACCTTACCTTTCCCAGCTAGAAACCTCTCCAGAAAATTAATATCTGGTATTGTCTCAAGTTTGAGTAAAAGGTTGGAAAAATGAAAATAGGAAACCACAACATCCTTTGGGTTTCTGGCTACATAAATAACCTGCAAGGTAAAAAGAGTGACAGTCTCAGTTATATTAAAGGGACATAATTAACCTAAAAATTGATGGTTTTATAAAATTGCTACTGATGAAAGTAATGCTGAAATCATTATATCTGAAAAGGGTTAGAATAAGTACTTTAGTAAATAGTTTATCCTGATTTAAATGAATGAGATTTTTTGTGTGTCTTTGCCAGCATTTTCTGTACATTCAATGGCCCTATTGCACTTCCTTAATTCTAAAGACCCTCATGCACATGTGTGCTGTATACAAGTGATAGTACCATTGACCTCAATGGGATTACTTACTGTTATAAGGTTAAGAACATGAGTACTTAGAATCAGGTTTTCAAGTTTTTTCTAATTTTTATATGGGTCTTTCACACAGCAAGAGAGGAGCAAAAACATTTAAAAAATCATGGCAAATGTGATAATAAACCGCACAAAAATTAACAGGGAGTGCAGTTGCAGGTGTACTATCTGAAAAGAATTTAAACTTTAATAAATTGATTTGATTTTGAGTTCCTTTTAAATACAAACAGTTAAGTCAGCAACAGATATTTATTTGTGTGTAGTTTGGTATATTGATAAAGTATTTCAGTGAAAAACATATCATTCGACTAGAATCCTAGTAAGCATGAATTTCTTGCTCTTTCAAAAAAAAATTGCAGCTAGAGATATTTTTAGAGAATTGTAATGGATACAGTGTTTAAAAAGTAATGCTAACATGCATTGCTGCACACCTCAATCAATTTCTCCAACAATTTGGAGCTGAGAATTTCAGGAAAACCACACAGACAGCTAATGCATATGGTGGTGCACACTAAGAACAGCCAGCCAGAAGCCATGAAGAGAAAAACTCCCTACATCATCAACATAGTCTTAACATTGTGAAAACTCACATGAACCCTGTAAAATATACAGAAGCAATACAAGATTTTCTAATCTCGTAGATAAAATTGTGCTATGTGCAGCTTAGGAGATGTTGTTGTTCCATTTACTTTTACTGTCCCTGTAACTTTAAGGACTCTTTCTGCGTGGGAAATTGGGTGAGCTATAAAGCAAATGAAGAGGAAGGTTCCTATGGATTGAGAGATTGCACTGATGGAGCTCATGTGGTGCAAACTCTGTACCATGCATCTGCCCATTTTATCATAGGTGTTACTGCAACAGAGATAAGGAAACTGCAAGGGTGACTGTGAAAGGAGTCTCCTGGGAAGTGGGCGCACAGCACATGCCACCTTTCATGAGAGATCCAGGTAGCAATGTAAGAGATTGGCATCGCTCCCACAAGGCAATTCTCACAGGCCAGCACTGCACACCTTCAGTGTGAATAACTAATCCATTTAGATTAGGGAAAGCAAAGGCAGGCCAGCCATCTCCATGAAAGACAGCTCAGTGCGAATCCCTGACCCTGGAGATCCTTCCTCCTGAGCTGCATCTGCCACAGTCCACACCCCTATCTTTAGCAAGAAGTTTCCTGATGTTTAAAGATGCAAGAGACATAAAACATGGATAACATAAGAGCTTACAGTTACATAGCTACATACACCACCACGACAAAAACACTGTAATTTACAATATAACATGCAGACTGCAGTGATCATAACCCATCACTAACACCCCTTTTAGAGGGAGCTGTCATGATGAGGCAGAAGCAGCTCCATTTCTTGGCCCAGAGACCAAGCACAGCAGTTCCATGAAAAATGGGAACTCCCCTGAAACTGGACACTGAAGTCCTGAGGTCTTGATTGAACTTGTTTTCCCCTCTTTGGCTGGGTCTAGGGACATGGAATGGAGGAAGTGAGCCCCATCCCCACGCAGAGGAGATTTGCTTTTGGAAGGGTTGTTGTGGGGAGGACAGACAGTCTGGCCCTGAGGATTTAGACTGATTTATTGGTGAAAGCTACCAGTTTTCCTGGGTAATGTTAATTAAATAGTAAAAATAGTATCACCTACTTTTGCTCTCCTGTTCTTCAGATCTCTTGGAACTAAATAGTACGGCAGGTGAGTAGCAAAGAGACGAAGTGATGGACAAGGACGAGGTTGATGGTCATGATGGACATACTCCATATTACTATGTTATATTCCAGCCATGGGACTCTGTCTATTATTTCCATATTTTCTGTTTCAATCTCGATGGCCTTCATGATAATCAACCATTCAAAATATTTCTGAAGTACCACATAGTCCTGGGCGAGAAGAAACGCCTTATATTGAAACAGCTTTGATTGCTAATACTTTATTTGTAAATGTCATGTAATAATGATGCCATAATCACAATCTCTTTCAAAACTGATGTCTCATTTCACTTATAAATGCAAGTCTAAAATTGCGGGCTCTAACAGGGGAGGTCATTAATAGCAGAGTCGATCCGGGATCAAACACGCATTATATTTTTGTAACATTTTAGTTTTAAAAACCCATAATCTATCTATGTGCTGGTCGAATAATAATTACTTCAGATATTTGTACCTAGAGTATTCAGTTCCCCATGGAAATCGGTGATATATTCATGGGTGACACGAGATTGTCCTCATTTTCAAAATTTTTTAAAACATTATAGACGGTCCTATTACCCCGGCTCGATTTTTTACATTTGCTGTTACTAATTCTACAGACTATTACTAATTACTCTAATTACTACGACTACTTTTCTCCCTCTTATTAGCCTCATGCTGCGCATGACTGGCCCTATCCAAGCACCCTGTTATCTGTTGCTCTGAGAGTTTTTAAGTAACCCTATTCACCTCTGCAGTCGAAGAGCACCAGTGCTACTTCAGGCCTCTTGGAGAGGCCACGTTGATCGTCTTTCTGTGCATGTTACCATGACATCTCCAGCGATACAAGGAATTCTCTATTAAGAAGTTGCCAAGGTTCTTTAGTGTACCAGAATGGTCGTGTCAAAAACTGTGTTACAATGTTTTTAGTATACAATGGGTAAGAGTCCTTCTCTCTGAGTTTTCACAGAGGAGCTGGGTTCTGCTAGATTAAACTTCGCATGCAAAGGTCTCTCAAACCTATATGGCTGGAAGCAGTGCTTTCTTGTTTTAAGAAAATATATCACTGCGACTCTGGAATCAAAAATGTATGATCACCTGCAGTCATGAATTGGCAATTTCAGCTTGAATAGTCGTGACAGGACTAGGGATCAATGAGGATAGTCCTTTATTTTTTTGCAGTAGAGATGGCTGTCTCAGTGCAGTCTGAGGTTTTGTATTCGTGTGAAAATTCATTAGTCTGAGCATTCACACTACCTTCCCTTTCCATGAACTTACTATTTCCAAAATATTGCTGACAAATATTTACACAAAGGTGAATAAAAATAATTTGCTACTACAGAAACAATTACACGTGGTTTATTACAATACATATTTGTGAACAGCTTTTGGCAATATTTGCCCAGTTCAAATATATTTTGCAGATTATAACAAAGAAGCTTACGTCCAAATAAATCTGTTAGTCTTTAGGGTGCAACCAGATTCCTTGTTGGTATTTGTGAATACAGACCTAACATGGCTACCCCCTGATACTTTGCAGATTAACGCTTAGAGGTAACCTTCTGCCATTGCTTAAAACACAGGGATGAAACTTAGATAATGTTTCCAATAAAATGTTGGCAGGTAAAAGATTTTGAACTGCTACCACCAAAATAGGTCATAAAGGTGGTCAATAAGCGGTGGGGTGGTGGGGGTGTGTCAATTAAGGTTTCAGACAAAAGTCAGATATGATTTTCCGAAAGAGAATCAAGCAATCAGTCTTACCTGATTTTGGATAAATAACAACAAATACATCACTGTCTCTGATTTCAAAATCCTCCAGTGAATCTATGTATTCAGGTGTAACAAGGTCTGAAGGAAATAAAATCCTGTATGTTTGAACAAAAATTCTTCTGATGCTCCATTGTTAACTCAGTTTCACTCCTATGTCAAGAATCTGCAGGTTAGAAAACATTATATCATTTTTATTTTGGTGTTATCTATCCTCAGGACAACAATTTTAGTACAATATAAACAAAACAGATCTCCTTTTGATAGGAAAATATATATTAACAAAAACAGCAAACTGAATGACAGTGTAGAAATGGCACTTTTAGGGACTGGCATGAGAACAGAATATCTTTTGCAGTTAAAAGTGCTGTGTAATACATTGTCTTTGAGTTATTTACTTGTACACGTGTCTGGTATTGTCAGGCACCAATATTGCTTTAATGAATTTTCTAACTTCACAGAATCCATGTAAATGGGCACTTAAACTCAGAGCTACTCAAGGAGCTCACCACAAAGTCCAGTGCGTTCCATGAGCTATGACTTAGTCCTTGTGCACAACCAGAGTAATGAGGCTGCATTCCAATTAATTTTGTGGCTGGTATTCTGTTGGCCTCATCATATTATTTCTGATTCTCTCTTTCCTATTTCCATGTTTAATATATTTCTCCCAGTCCCTCTTGTCTAGTAACATAAGTTCAGCAAAATAGGAGGGAGGGAGAGGAGGTTTATTTCCTCTCAAGTTTTCTTTGATAATTTTATTTTTGGCTACTATATTTCATAAAATTCTTAACTTGTAAATCAGTGACATCATGCCACATATGTGCCAGTGGAGCACATTGGATACCAGGCTGGTCTTAGCATGAGGCGAACTGAGGCAGCCAGACTGGGGTAGGGAGTGGGGGTGTCACTAGGACCCAGAGTGTAGAAAATTGTGTCTGCTGCTGGTGCATATGTATTCTCTCTGCTCTAGATGGCACAAAGATGGTGGAGTGCTCTGCTGGAGGAAGGAGGGCACAAGAGACAACAGGCAGGCAGGAGAAAAGATGAGAGGGAATAATGGAAAGCAGCAGGAGCTGCAGGGAGAAAGAGGAGGAGGAGCCTCTTATGTACCTCTCTAGCCCTCTGTGGAGCCTGGACTGATTAACACCAGCTTCTCAGGGAGCTTCCTGTTTCCTGCTGCTTCCTTGAACCCACTTCAGGAGAACAGGCAGTCAACTGAAGCAGTAGGAGCCAGTTAGACGCTTAAGACGCTGATATCTTCCCTCACTCAGGCCCTGCTACCAGCCTGCTTATTTGTCTCCTTCAACTGAGTGTTGAAAGCCACTATAGCTGGCACAGAACAGCAGTCATGAGTGAAAGAAGAAAACGCCCCTCTGGGGCATCATTCAGAAAAAGAAAGAATTGGCACAGAACAGCAGTCATGAGTGAAAGAAGAAAACGCCCCTCTGGGGCAGCATTCAGAAAAAGAAAGCAAGTCCAGGAAGCTTTTCTAAGCAGGAAGGAGCTCTCCTGAGATACATAGACACAAAAGTTCACGGTGAGCCTT
Organism: Chelonoidis abingdonii; assembly: GCF_003597395.2. NCBI lineage: Eukaryota > Metazoa > Chordata > Testudines > Testudinidae > Chelonoidis > Chelonoidis abingdonii. The sequence goes on from NC_133771.1 coordinate 93,116,140, forward strand.
CATGCCCCAGTGAGAATGTGAGTGGTGAGGAGATGCCTGATCTTCCAGTTAGTCAGGGTGCAGGTGACCTGGCAGCTACTGCAGCATGCATATCTCCATCTCAAATGAATGTAACCACGCACATTCCTGAAGAAAAGTGTAGATCAG